>NW_020954582.1:5506362-5596067 GCF_900497805.2 Vombatus ursinus
CTCTCTCTCTCTCTCTCTCTCTCTCTCTCTCTCTCTCTCTCTCTCTCCCTCCCTCCCTCCTTTCCTCCCTCCCTTCCTCTTTCCCTCTCTTTCTCATTTAGGGCAACATTTTGTATTCAGGTGATGAATCCTTTCTCAGTCAACAAGTATCTATTAAGCACTTACTATGCGTGAGGCACTGGGCTAAGCAACAGGCACTCCTTCTGAATAAAAATCTGAGCAAGGACAATACCTGACCTCAAGTAGCTTAAATTCTAACAGGAGCAGATAAGAAATACCTCAACATGGGAGTGTGTCGGAAGGAGTCAAGAGAATCAGGAGCAGAGCTTAGAAAGACAGGAAGGAGTGTTTATGGCTGGCCTGAGCACTTTCTGGAAAATGGATGCACTGGGAGGGACTGAGGAAGGGGACAGAAGGGCAGTGACCTTCCAGGTTCAGAAGACTACTGGATAAAGATGGAAAATGCTGAATCATCATGAATTAAGAAAACTATAGAGAAAGGAGCAGGGCCAGAGAGAAAGAAAGGAGCTTCTTTGGGGCTCATTGTGCTACAGTCATGATACAAATTATCATTCCAAGCTTAATTTTAGCTCTCCACTTTACATCACCAGCTTTGTTGGGGTTGAACAACACAGAACAGATTGACCCTGCACGAGACGCTCCCTGGTGTCCCCACTTACAGTTTCCTTTTATTTGCTGTCTTCCCCTATTAGAATTATTATTATCTGGTCTCCTTGAGACAAGAGACTCTATCTTTTTTTTCTTATTTGTATCCGCAGCTCTTAGCATAGTATTGGCACATAGTAGGTGCTTAATAAATGTTCACTTAATTGAATGTATTCATCGTTGCTATATTGCCTTCTGTGCTTCTTAGCAGTTCTTGTCAAAGAGGGGTCCACTCAATAATTTCAAATCTTGCATTTACCAAACACTGGGTTAATTATTTTCTTTGCTTCTATATCTTGCTTGTGTCATCCATTTCATGGTGTGTGAACTGACACCATTTCTTTTCATGACTCTTGCTCTACGATAGCACTTAAGTCTTGGTTGATGTGCTATTCTCATTATTTGTAAACTTTTTTTCCCCCTCCAAATGAAAGATACTACTTTTGCATAGTTATATAAAGTATCATCTCAATAATTTAATTGGTATAAGATTGTCTGTAAATTCATGTAAAATCATGATTTTTATTACAATAACAAAACCTAAACCCAGAAATAAATGTCTGTCCACTTATTCTAATCTTCTTTTAGTTCTGTAAAGACATTTTATAGTTATATTAATATACTTTTGTATGTCAAAATACTAACTCAATTATTTTATACGATTTACCATGATTTTGAATAGAATTTATTTTTTTTATTTCTTCCAGGTTTTTAGTAATATAATAAAGAAAAGTCAATGATTCGGGGATATATGTTTTGCATGTTTGTACTTTATATGCATAATCAGGCCAATAAATTTATTTTCTGATTTATCACATTTTCTTACCAAAAAATCAAAAATGGTGATAAATTATCTTTTTCTTGATGGAGTCTATACTTCTAATTTGGTTCTATCACTATTGCTGCTTTGTACCCATTATTACTATCGTATTATTTAGTTTTATTATCACCATAATTAGGATTTCTAGTAGGGAAAGTACATATGCTTGCTTCATCCCCATTGTAAATGGAGCAGTTTCTATTTCTTTACTGAAATTCATTGTTATTGTTTTTGTATTATTATTATCATTATTAAGCTATGATTTTGATATTTAAGAAGGGTCCTTCCATTTCTTGGGAAGTATTTTTTAAATTAATTAGTATCATATTTTATTGAACATTGTTGCCTCTTAAAGTAATTGTTTAGTTATAAGTTTATGTGATTAATTATTCTAATTATTTTCCTTAAGTTGAGTCATCTTTGTATTCCTATCATGTTTATAAATTAGCAATAATTTACTATTTTATAAAAATATTACTGTAATCTCTTTAAGAGGATTTTATGTTAAAATTTTGTGTCAGTCATGAGATTTGTTTATTTTTTTTTCTTGATTTCTGTCACTAGAGTTTGGGTACATGTTCACATATACCTCGGAAATTAAGTTTGATAGCATGTCTTGTCTTCATAGTTTTGTAAATATTTCTTGTGACAGAAATAATTAACTAATGACTTGCTAGATTTTTTTTTCTTTTTCTGATACTGGGAAATGTGTGTATATGTGTATGTGTGTTTATGTGTGTGTATGTCTGTATATATATATATATATATATATAATTCCATTTGGATATTTCATATTATGTTTTTTTTTTTTGTAGCTACTTTTATGCTTTCATTGAATTCTCAGTTTTCCTGGCCTAAAATTATCTTTATTCATCCTTAAAAATATCCTTAATTTTTCTCCTATACTATTTAGTTTTGTTCAGTATTTTACTTTTTTTTTTGGTAATTTGATATTCCTATCTATATTTCTAGATCAGTTTCAGTGATTATGAATATATGTGTGTATAAAAGTTTGCTTGTTCTAGTTTTTTTTAACTTTCCACTTTCTATATTTCACTGTAATTTCCACGATTTATTTTTATGTCTTATGTTAAGATTACTCAGTTGTTTATTTTCTAGTCTTGTAATTAAGATGCTTGTTTCATATGTGGCATCTTTTTTTCCCCTATTTTAATAGTTTCCAAAGATAAACTAGTATGCATACTGATTTTGGTTCTTCTGGTTCATTTTGGTTTGTTTTCTCTTTACTATCTTTCTTTTGAAATATGATTTTTCTTTGATTTCTTCTTTCACATTCATTTTTAGAATGCTATTACTTCTTTCCCATTTAAGTATTTCTCTTTTGTCCATATTTCTCTTGTTAATTAGTATTTTTAATATGTTGGGGTCGGTATAAAATGCATCTTTATTTCACCTTCTAAATTCATTTATGACTCCTTTCAGCTCTTGAATATGATCAATTTTGTAAAGGATGCTGAGACTATATTTGCTTTTACCTTCTTATGTGGAATTACTAAAAGTTAGTCAAGTTCCACATTCTCTTTTCCTTGTTTTAATTATTTTATTACCTATAATATTTACTTACTAATGAGGGAATTATAATTTCCATGTAATATCATTTTCTCTACCACCTACATTATTTTTACTACCAATAACAGTACTTTACTAATGAGGGAAGTACAATTTCCCTATCATATTAACTTACTTCTTTGTTCTACTCATCCTCATTGTTCTTATGGGGTTTTTCTCTTTAGATTCTTTCATATATTGATGGTATCTTTGCCTTCTCTGTATGGCTCAGAAAATATGAACTTAAAAAATAAAGCAACAAAGAAGACCCCCCCTTCCCCTATTCATTACCTTGTCTAGCCTTGTAATATGAAAGCCAATATTTCATTTCTTGACTTAGCTGTCTGAAAGTGTATAACATTCATCTGTTTGGGGAGTTTTCATGCTGTTCACCTCTAGGTTCTTTTGAAAGAATGATTCAAATTATTTTTTTTTGCTGAATTTAAAATATTTCTTTTTTCATTCTTGGGTTAAGGATTAGGATATTTTATTCCAAAGGATAGAATTTATTTCTTTAACATCAATAATATCATATTCTGTATTCCATTATATCTTATAAACAAGGAATAAGCATACGTTATTTTGATTGCTCTTCCATGCATGATGTTTGTAAACATTTTCCCCCTTTGCCTGCAAACTTAGCTGTTTAATGTTATAACTGGAGTTTGATTACACTGTTTCTTGTTAAGTTAAAGTTAGGACTTAGTGAGTTAAATTTGGGACGTGATTTTCTTTTTGTTGGTAAAGTCTCTATACGTTTACATTTCAGTTTGCTTCTAATATTTCTGGTTAATTTGTAGTTATAATTTATTGAAGTAAAGTATTCTGAATTATTTATCATGATATTTGACATGTTTAACATAATTATTTGACATTTTGACATATAAGACAATATTTAAGTCCTATAACCCTTCAATGATATATTTATACTGTTCTTATTTATTATTTTCTATAGTTCTCATGTACTCTTATGATTTTACTCTTAGTTTTTTTCAATTAATTTTCCTTCTTTCTTTGAATTCTTGAATTCCAATTCTATTATTAGTTTTAAATTTATTTCAGACAATCTACTATTCTCCAGAGTAACTTAATCTCTTCCCCCCAAAAAATAATATTCTAGTCCCATGTTATACTTGATGATTTCTTTATTAAGAACTCAAATTTCTATCTTCATTTCTTTGATATCTGTACTTGACTCCTTTTCTGTTCTTTTGAAAAATTGCTCTATGTTCATTTCAGCAGTACTTGTGTAATGGCATTTTCTAGCATGTCCAGAAGCATCCTAGAATACCCTATAATGTGTGTAGGGGGGTATAGGCTTTGTGGCAGAACAGTAGGTACTGTTCAAACTTCTAGCTTGCTTTAGCCATTGTCTTTCCAGTATACTCCCTCCTGCTACTGCTTATAGAAGGACAAGATGACAAACAGCTTACCCATACTGTGGGTCCCATCAACTGAACTGGAAAGGGAGGATTCTCCCTTCCTTTCAGTCTCCATGGCTTGAGATATTTAGGTTTCTGTTCTGTATTATCTGTCCTCAGTTTCAGGTGATGAGGATGATCCACACCAGACTCAGGAACTAGAACCATGGAAATTTTGGAACCAGGCTTCTAGGCAGGATGTTTCAGTGAGCCAGTCCCTCAGGGAAGCCCTAACGGAGGGTGGCTAGGACTGGAGTCCAATATGGGGCTTTGGACCTGGGAACTTGAAACTCTGTTCACCAGGAATTGAGATAATTTGTGACCTATCCCTCCCTGCCCCTGAAACCAAGTGGTATGGGAGAGAGGGTTACATAAGTTGGGGGAGTATATTTGTATCAATACGTTCTATACATTTAAAGTAAATATTCCTTTGTAAAATCTTATCTGAATATTGCTACATGGAACTGGGATGCAGGGTGCATAATACCAACACTAGAGGAAACCACATGGTGGATATAGGAGCCAATAGAAGAGAGCCCACAAACCCCAAACTTTTATAAGGTTCCTAGAGAACCCTGGTATAAAAGTGAGATATAGAACGCATTCAGAGAATAGGGGACCAAGGTAGTTCAGGTGACTCACAAAACTGGTTCTTATACCTACAACTTCCTTAGGGAATTTTGATTCTATTTTCTTTGTTGCAAAATATTTGTTCATTGAGATGGTTCTTTTCTTTTAGTGAGTGTCTCTTTCCTCATAAGACTCACCTTATTAGTCCCTACTGATTTTTCTATGGTGCTTTTGCTATAATATCAACATTTCAATGTCCTCCTTTTATTCAATCTTTTTACTTTTGCAGAGCCAACACTTTGGGATCCTTTTTCCAATCCCTGTATCCTATTTTCTCTTCTTACAATCCATCAGGTTTGAATGCAATCATTAGTTCTTAAAGGGTTAAACTTGTTAAACTTGCTAGACTTGTTGAACCACTGCCATTGGGAGAATCTCAGTGAGCACTGGAGCTAAATCTCTGACAAATCTCCTGGCCCTCTTAATCTTGGCTCTACTTTCCTCTTTCTTACTTTTCCTTTGCTATCACTTACTCCTTCTACCTATTGCCTTTTTCCTTATTTAAAATATTATCTAGTTGTGGGGGAAAATCACTTCTTCTCTAGTTTGCTTCCTCATACCCAAGAGTCACCCTTGACAACCTCAGTCTTCTTCAACCATCCATGTTCCTTTCTCTTGAGCTTCATGCCTGATCTGATTAATGGACTGTTACTTGCCCATGGATTGAGATAACTTTCACCTTGGGATATTGACAACAGATAACTCTAAAAATTCATCCACCCAAACCTCAATTTCCAAGAAAAGACATGGTGTGGTTGAGGACACACTAGATGGTAAGCTCCTAATATCTTATACAATTTATCAAGATTAAGTCAAAATGAATACATGACCTAGATATAAATAGATATATACATGTATATATGTATATATATATACACACACACATATATATATATATATATATATATACATATAACAAGAAAATTTAAAGAACATGGAACATCTAGTCCCTCCCCCCACCCCAACATGGTGTGCATTCTGAATACCCTTTCCCTTAATCTGCCCTCCCTTTGATCTCCACTCCCCCATTCTCTTATCCCTTTCCCCTTCTATTTTCTTGTAGGGTGGGATAGATTTCTATACCCAATTGTCTGTATATCTTATTTCCCAGTTTCATGTGAAAACAATTTTAACGTTTGTTTTTATAAGTTTGAGTTTCAAATTTTCTCCCTTCCTCCCTCCCCAGCTACCCTCATTGAGAAGGCAAGCAACTCAATACAGGTTATATATGTGTAGTCATTCAAAACACTTCTATAGTGGTCATATTATAAAAAACTAAATATATTTCTCGACATCTTATCCCACCACTTCCCCCCCCATTTATTCTATTCTCTCTTTTGACCCTGTCCCTCCTTAGAAGTGTTTGCTTCTGATTACCCCTTTCCCCAATCTGCCCTCCCCTCTATCATCCCCCAGCTCTCTTATTCCCTTCTCTCCTATTTTCCTGTAGGGTAAGACAGATTTCCATATCCAATTGAGTGTGTATGTTATTCCTTCATAAGCAAGAGAATTCTGACTCAGCACCAGCAAAAAGATCCCTGCAATCCCACTCTGATCAGCCACTCAATTCCCCTTCTGTCTGTTGGCCAAGTTCCAGAAGCTGCTGCTACCCCAGGACCATGTTAGGACTGGGGCTGGGCCCGATCTTCTTTCTCACCATGGTCGCATACTTTTCCTACTGACCTTCTATGTTGTCTTTGGCATTTGTGGGTTGAGAAGTCTGGAAACCTCCACAGCTGCCCATGATTCAGTCCTCTGAGGCCTGCTCCAGGTTCACTGATGCATGGTCTTTGCCTGTACACCCACGCTGAACTGTGCTCCTCTCCCCGCCCAGCACGATATACCTTTCTGATCAACCATCCAGGCTGTCTTTGGCTGGAAATTTGTTTCACTCTGTCTTTTTGTGGGTTCTGCTTCTTTAGAATTTGTTTAGAAACATTTTTACAGGTATTTGAAGGGATTTGGGGGAAATCTCAAGCAAGTGACTGCTTTTACTCCACCATCTTGGCTCTGCCCCCAAGAACCTATATATTTTAAAATATTTTTACCAGCCTTCTTTATGGTGGCAAAGAACTGAAAATTATGTTTATGAATGTCAATTGGGGAATGTCTGAACATGTTTTGATATATGATTGTGAAGGAATACTACTGTGCTATAAGAAATGATGAACTTGATGATCTTAGAAAACATGGATAGATTTGTATGAAAGAATGAAAAGTGAAATGAGCAGAACCAAGAGAACATTGTATACAGTAACAACAGCATTGTTTTAAGAACAACTTAAATGATTACATCATTCTGACTGTTATAAATGCCCAAATTAACTACAAAGGATCTACAAAGGAAGATGATATCTGCATCTAGAGAAAGAACTGATAAATAGAAGTATGTATAGAATGATTTTATATTTATGTTTGTGTCTGTGTGTACTTGTGTCTAATGATAGTCATCTCTGGGGGAAGAGGAGAAAAAAGAGTTACATGGTAATTTTATTATATATTTAAAAGAAATAACAAGTTGTACCTAATAGATTTGCAGTTTCATGTGCAATCTTTTTTTTTCTAATGTATAATGTTATGGAAATGTGTTTTATTTCTTATGTTCAGAATAAAACAAAGATATTTCTCTGTGTGAGTGTGCATTTCATTTTCTATATTTGGAGAATTTGTACTACTTTATTTTGGGGTACTAGGGTAAAGCTGGTCTTTAGATTACTTCTCACTCTACCATCTTCATAGGATTCCCCTCTTCTTTTCAAAAGAAAAAAAAAAGTACAGATGTCATACAGCCAAAGTCTGTTATTGCCCCATGTGTGGAATGTTTGCAGGCAGATGAGAGTGTAAAGCCATGCGAAAGGATTTGAATGAAGAGTGTTTTGTGATATAAGGAATAATGGACCTGTTTTCCAAAAGATTCCCAAAAAAGCCAAGTGAGAAAAAGAAACCTCTCATGCAATCCAGATTTATGTGACCTCTTAGAAAACATCTTCCTTACTCAATGATAAGGTCCAATTAAATGGTCAAGCAGTACAAGACAAATTGGGACTCACCTTGTCCCTATTTCATAGACCACTAATCCATACAAGGGAGATATTTAATTAGAAAGGAGGAGTCAAATGATTTTTCAGCTCCCTTGTTTAATTGCAATATTGACATCAGCCTTTTTAATCAGTTACAATTGCCCAGTCTCATGACAAAAATAGTTATAGACAAAATGTTGGAGCTGCTTTATTCTGCCCACTGCCAAACTTCACGCAGAAAAGTGAATGATCTCATTAGGCATTCCTGGGGTGACAGATCAAGAGCTCTCTTGTGAACACACATTTAAGACTGTACTTTGAGATTCTCAGCATAATTAGTTGCACAGGTTATACATTATTAAACTTCATATCCTCTGATTGACTTTTCAGATTAAGGTATTAAATATCACATCTAAATCTACTAGTTTAATACCACTTGGTGACTTGCATTACTTAAGGAATTTAGGCTTGTTTAAGGAAAGGGAACTTATTTCATCTGGACACATCTCTGAAAAAAAAAACACACGGGTAAATCACTTTGGCTAGCTTTATTCCCTACAAAGTCACTGAGGGACAAGGTGTGTCTATGGTTTTAATACCACTTCACCAAAGTGAAAATAGACTTCAGAAAGGATCTATAAACTCTGACTTTTCATTAAATCACAGAATTGGAGCATCGGGAAAGACCTCAGAAACCATCTTTTCTAACACATACACAACAGGAATCCCTAATGTACAATAGTAGAATAGTGCCCTTTTTGCCTTGCGTCTTGAACTTCATATACTTGACTACTTTTTACTTTAGAATTTCATAAAAGTGTTTAAGAATAGACCTTCTTTCAAATAAGACATAGTAGGACTTTTTGATATTTATTTAAAACAAATAAACATTTGATTATAAACCCAGACCTAGGTGAGTCAATAGAGATTATTGAGTCCAAACAACCTCATTTTGCAGATGAGGAAATTAAAGTGGGAGAAGTGAAGTGAAGTGACCAAGATCACACATTTTATAACTGGCAGAGTTGGCATTTAAAGCAAGGACTTTTGATCTCAAATCCAAGACTTTTCAACATGCAAGACTGCCTCAATGGAATTCATGGCTTTGTCTACATACAACTACTAGTATGATCATGGTAATGGGATTGACTTACTTATTTACTTAAACAAAATAGAAGGGGTATTCACCTCAACTAGTTGATTTGGGTGTTTGTTTCTCTTTCTGTTTTTTTGTGTTTTTTGTTTTGTTTTGTTTTGTTTGTTCTGTTTTTTTTTTTGCTTTGCTTTGCTCTTCTGTTCCTATTTTTTTTTTTCTCTTAACAGAATTGTCTACAGCAGAATAACAGCTCATTGAGGTGAGGGGTTGTTTTTGATAGGCCTTAGCCCCCAGCACTGTGCCTTGCACAGATCTCCATGATGAGTAAATCCTTCTGAATGGAGCTGTCTGAGTGTTCCAGCACTGTGTACACACCTGGGGACTTGGGGGTTTTTGCTTAAAAGTCAAGGATGTTACTTGATTTTTGTCTTCTTGCATTTCTATTGGCCTTATTTTGTTTCTTTTCTTCAAAATATTCTAGATTTATGTAGCCTCGGTGGGTCATTGTTCCAACTCTCATTTGCATGGTAGATCAGTTTCTCAAGACAAGACAAACTTCATCATCCCTCTGGGTCTCAGACTATCCCTGAAGAGCAGAGTGATTCTTCAGTGTTACTGACTCAAGCCCCCCTTTCAATGAGTTATTCCCAACTTCATAGACAATTCTCTCTGTAGCATTTGTTGCCTTATTTTTAGCACTACAAATCAATTTATTCTATTAATATAATAAGTTCCTACAACAGGATATTTTTTATATAAATATGGTAGAAAGAGCAGGACAAACTATTTTCCCTGTCCTAAACATTCCTCTAGCACCTCCATCCTTGGGAGTAGATTAAATCTTGGAACAGTTGACAACAAAATTGCTTTGGATGTTGGTCCTTCCAGCAATATACTTGATCTTAGCTGCCTTAGAGTCACTGCAAAGTTCTTGGGACCCCATTAGGTTTATCTGCTCACATTGACTGCTGTGCCTGAACCTCCATCCTTCTGACCTCCTAAAGTCTCACAAGGCCTTGAAACAAAGTGAAGAAGAGAGGAAAAAAGAGTCAGGCTATCTCAGATATAGCCCTTTGTAAAAGGCCATGGCCCAACCAGTTTCATGGTAGTTCAGAGAGTAAAAGGTCTGAGGCCCTTCATTATCCAAAGACCCATAACAATTTGTCCTGAAAGTGAGTCTAATTGTGCCAGTGAAACTAATTAATGTCTTGTGTATTCATATTCAATTCTTGGTCAGCAGCCAATCAAAAGTCCTTTCTTTGGGACACAGTAAGCAAATAGGAAAAAGTCATAGAATTCTTGCACATGTTCCAAAATCTGGAAGCAAAGAACATTGTCCCAAGCAAAGCATACTCAGTATGCTCATAAGAAGCAGGCTCTCGAACACCAATACCCTGTTACTATCTCATAAATATCAACTACTTTCAATCAGGACAGAGTGACATTCATTTCCTTTCCCTGGACTTTTCATAATACTGAGTCAAAGAGATGACTCCATAGAACAAAATGGAGATATTATCACTTGGAATATTCCCACCCTTAAACAAAACATGAGATTTAATTCATGCAGAATCTGGTCGGGAAATTTCCTCCACTAGTTGCAGATTGTTAACTCTCCTGAAATGTGTGATCTTAGGAAGCTGTTTGGAGACACTGCCATTCTAAGCCACTTGACCAGGGTGACACAGGTGTTTTGTGTCAGAGGAAAGACATTTCTTCTTTAATGATGGCCCTGTATCCGGCAAGTCATGTGACTTCTCAGAAAATATTCTTCATTCCAAAGATATAATAGAAAATAAAAAAATAAAAAGAGTGCCCTTAAGTGAAACTTTTCCTGATATTCCTAGTTGATAAAAACCTCTCCTCTTCTTCCTCCAATCACTTTGGATTGAATTGTCTGTGATCATGTGATATCTTTTTCCAGGAAATTATAAGCACCTTGCTTGAAGTAGGGCATTAACAAATATTTCTTTTTTTAAAATGACAGGCATTGTTCTCTAGTGAAGAGAAGAAAGTCCCATACTAATGGGTTTTGGGTCTGGGGTTACAACATCAATATCTATAACTTGGTCTTTCATATAGATTAATCACTGACTTAAGATCACTGTGGAATATCACAAATTTTATATATGGAAAACTTGGGGAGTTCATTGGGTCCATCTCCTTCATTTTGGAGGAAGCCAGAGCTGGACAAGGAATCCAGATCAAAAAGATAAAGAACAATGCAAAAGTACTGAGTGTACAATATTAAACTGGGAAAAGCACAGGTGTCAGAGTGAGAGGGATTCAGTTCAAATTTTGCCTCTGCTACTTTGCTTACTGTATGACCTTGCTCAAGTCACTCATCTTCCCAAAGCCTCAACTTCGTTATATATAAAAGGAGGGATTTGGCCAAGATGGCATGTGAGGTCCTTTAGAATACTAGATTTATGATTTTTTTTTAAACTGGATTAGGGAATGAGCTCTTCATGATGTTCAAAGAAGGAAAAAAAAAAATGGGAATTTTCCCATCTCTGCTCACCTCACCAGGTCTCTTAAACCAAACAAGAGTGTGGAAGTTGGCTTAATAAATGGATGATATAAGGTGGGGGTGGAGAGAAAAAGTACATGGTTTAAAATAAACTCTTCCCAGAGATGTAGGAGTTGGCAGTTAGTTTTCAATATGCATATTAAATTATGCCATAAAAACAACTTGGCATTTTAAACATGCTAGAATTGTTTTTAACTCAATTGCTTGGAAAACAAATATCTATTTCATCTTGCATTACAGTACTGCATTTTTTAAGCAGTTCAAAATACCTTAGTTATTTGTAACCGTCTGCTATTGCAAATCAAAAATTAAGGTTCATTTATTTCTGTCCTCATAGAGCAAAGATTGGATTACAACTTTATCAATCAGGCTTTTTTTTTTGCAAAGAAACTTATTTCAATCCAATTTTTTAATGTCCTGTTACATATAAATGAATGCCATCCACTCCTCCCTCCACTCCCTTCACCCCATATTGGATGTGAAATCCATAATGCCAGTGCTCCAGTATAATGCCTTAAACAATCAAGCTAAATATGTCAGGGGACTTTTTAATACGCTGCCCTGATGAAGCAGGAGTATTAAATTTATTCATCCGTGAAGAAGACTTTGATTAGCATACACCTTGGCTGCTTGGGTATGTGTTGACCATAAGGGGGAAAAAAGAAAAAGAAAATGAAATGTGATTAGTTCCTGATGGGTTAGAATTCTTTTAATACACTTTGCATGGAAGAAATTCATATTAACAGCTTCTGTCACACACACACACATCTTTTTTATAGAGAGAATCTAATACAAGGAACACAGGAAAACCATGCCTATCTAGGTCTGAATAGTAACATATGGGAAAGTGTAACTGTGGATATTTTAATATGCTCTGTGTTGATTGAAGATGCCATTGTACCTGGGCAAGTTCCATTCAAGGGTCTCATCCATTATGGCATGAGAATGTGTGGATAGAGGTGCTGGGGGGCTGACTGCACCTCTGATTGTTGACCTGTATTTTTCAATAGGATAGAGAATAAAAAAAAAAGATGAAACTTAAAAATCTACTCAAAAAGATGAGTAAAGAGGTAAGGGAGCATTTTTTTTTCTAAGCAAGGCTGACTGTAATATGATAAAGCTAGTGTAAATAAATGAAAAAAATGTGAAAGTCAAAATCAAGAAATCGTTATAGCATCTTTTCATTTTGGTAGGCTTGTAATATCCATTTGTCTGTTTTCTTGGACAAGTGGTGCATTCTATAGTGCTAAGCCAATCAATCAATACATAGATGAATAAATAAACAAAAACAAAGAAATGTATGAATGGATGGATGGATAAATAGATAAATGAATGAGTAACCAAAGACAAGAAATTCATGTTGTCATTTCAAGACTAGAAGAGTAGAAACTACTACCACTCCTTTGCTTCTCTGACTTCATGGTTATTTTACATATACTTTGTGTGAGTTGTTGCAAATGAAAGAGCAGGAAATTTCTCTTGATTCATGGAGAAGTGTGAAATCAAGTTTAAAACACTGAATACGGAGACCCAAAAAAATACTGAAGAAAATAACAGCTTAAAAAGTAGCCTAACCCAAATGGCAAAAGAGGTCCAAAAATCCAATGAGGAGAAGAATGCCCTAAAAAGCAAAATTGGCCAAATGGAAAAGGAAGTTCAAAAGATTACTGAAGAAAATACTTCCTTAAAAATTAGAATGTAGCAATTGGAAACTAGTAACTTTATGAGAAATCAAGACACTGTAAAACAAATCCAAAAGAATGAAAAATTAGAAAACAATGTGAAATATCTCATTGGAAAAAACAACTGACCTGGAAAATAGATCCAGGAGAGAAAATTTAAAAATTATTGGACCATCTGAAAGTCATGATTAAACAAAGAGCCTAGATATCATCTTTCAAGAAATTATCAAGGAAAACTGCCTTGATATTTTAGAACCAAAGGGCAAAATAGAAATTGAAAGAATCCACCGATCACCACCTGAAGCAGATCCTCAAAGGAAAACTCCTAGGAATATTGTGGCCAAATTCCAGAGTTCCCAGGTCAAGAAGAAAATATTACAAGCAGCCAAAAAGAAACAATTCAAGTGTTGTGGAAACACAATCAGGATAACACAAAATTTAACAGCTTCTGCATTAAGGGACCAAAGGGAATGGAATGTAACATTCTGGAGGGCAAACGAGATAGGATTACAACCAAGAATCACCTGAACAGCAAACTGAGTAAAATCCTTCAGGGTAAAAATGGTCATTCAGTGAAATAGGGGACTTGCTAGCATTCTTGATGAAAAGACCAGAGCTGAATAGAAAATTTGACTTTCAAATACAAGACTCAAGTGAAACATGAAGAGGTAAACAGGAAAGAGAAATCATAAGGGACTTATTAAGGTTGACCTTTTTACATTCCTGCATGGAAAGATATTTGTAACTCATGAGTCCTTTGTCAGTATTAGGGTAGTTGGAGGGTAAAAATTATGTGTATTTAGATAGATAGGTAGATAGTTAGATAGATAGATAGATAGTTAGATAGATAGATAGATGGATAGATAGATAGATAGATAGATATAGATAGAAAGATATAGGTAGATAGATAGATAGATAGGTAGATAGATAGACAGACAGATAGATAGATAGATAGATAGATATAGATAGAGGGCACAGGGTGAGTTGAAGATGAAGGGGTGATAACTAGAGAATAAAATTAAGGGGTAAAAGGATTACACTGGGAGAAGGAGAAAGGAAGAAGTAGAATGTGGTAAATTATCTCCCATGAAACAGACAAGAAAAGGCTTTTACAGTGGAAGGGAAATGGGTGAAGGTGAGAGGGAATGAGAGAATCTTATTCTCATTGGATTTAGCTTAAGGAGGGAATAACATCCACACTCAATAGAGTATGGAAATCTATCTTACCCTACAGGAAAATAGGGGAGTGGGAGGGAGAAGACAAGACAGCAGGGGGATGATAGAGGGGAGAGAAGATTGGGGGAAGGGGTAATCAGAAGCAAACACTTCTAAGGAGGGACAGGGTCAAAAGAGAATAGAATGAATGGGGGGCAGGATAGGATTAAGGGAAGTATAGTTAATTTTCAACAATATGACTATGATGGAAGTGTTTTGCATGACTACACAGGTATAACTTGTATCAAGTTGCTTGCCTTTTCAATGAGGGTGGGTGAGAAGGGAGGAAGGGAGAAAATTTGGAACGCAAAGTTTTAAAAACACATGTTGAAAAAATTGTTTTCACATGCAACTGGGAAATAAGATATACAGGAAATGGGGTATAGAAATCTATCCTGCCCTAAAGGAAAATAGAAGGCAAAGGGGATAAGAGAAGGGGGGGGTGAGATAGAAGGGAAGGCAGATTAGGGGAAGAGGTATACAGAATGCACATCATTTTTGGGAGGAGGGATGGGACGGGGAGAAAATTTGGAACTCAAAATCTTGTGGAAGTAAATGTTGAAAACTAAAAATAAATTTAAAAAATAAAAAAAAATTATGCTAACAAACACTGAATAATGTTAATTTTATATTATCATTTGGAAAGATAGAGCAGGATAATGAGTATAATAGTGCTTAGAAATGGCAATGTTTAGCAGTAGGTAGAATGCTGAACTTGAAATTAGGAAACCCTGAGTTCAAAGGCTGCCTCATATATTTTAGTCCCGTGACTCAGGGCAAGTCACTTAAAATCTCTCAGACTCAGTTTTCATATGTGTAAAATGGAGATAATAGTAACAACCACTTTTGTGAGGATCAAATATGACAAAGCATTTTGAAAGTTTAAAGAACTATGGATTATTGTTGTTATTGTTATTATTATTAAATAATAATAAGGCTATAATAACAATAGTTTTATCCTTATCTAAACCAGGGGTCATGATGGACCTAGAGTCAGGAAGACCTAAGTTAAAGTCCTGTTTCAAACACTCTTTAGCTGTGTGACCCTGGGCAATTTCCAGATGTGTAAAATGAGGAAGATAATGGCATCTATCTAACAGGGCTATTGTGAAGATAAAATAAGATAATATTTGTAAAATAATTTGCAAACTTTAAAGATCTATAAATTGCTAGCAATTATTGTTATTAACAACAACAGCTACTATAACAATAATAATAGTAACAATTCTTTTTAGCTATTGTTTGGACCCCATGTTGTTGGAGGAACACCACTCTCCATATGGTGATAATATGAATGCTGTGGATTGGAAAGAATATGGGATTTGTGTTCAAATCCCAGTTCAGCCACTCATGACCTGTGTGGCCTTGGCATTGCCACATCCTCTTGAGGGCCATTTCCTCATCTCTACAATGTGAATTTGAATTAAATGAACTGGAAGCCCTCATTTCCTTTAAAGCTATGATCATTTCAAAGGGATATGTTGTCATTGTCACCTATAGTCAAGGGGGATTCTCTATCTAAAGTCATTTGGAAAGGGTAAGGGAACAATTGCTTGACTTATTTCCCTCCATTTTATTCCTTTATTTTGATAAAATGATTTGTACTTATATTTTATACTTAGATTGCATACTGAATTTAATGATCCCAGTTCTATTCTAAGAGGAGGCTTCTATGCTTCTATACCTAGTTTTGTTTTGTTTTAATTTAATGGCATTTTATTTTCTCCCAATGACATGTCTTGGGCTCAAAGATTGTTTCATCCCATTTTTTGCTGGTTCTGCTGTTCTAGGATTTGTTTGGGGGTGTAATTTCACAGCTGTTTGGGGTAAAGATGGGAAAGTTCTCATGATTTACTACTTACTTCACAATCTTGGCTTCCAGAAGTCTCTATGCCCAGTTTTTTAAATGGATTGTCAGAAGTCCCTTATTCAGCTTCCTTTTCTCTATTCTTTACCATTTTCCTTCCTTCCTTTCATAAGAGAGAAGTGGGAATGGTAGGTTGTCTAGACATGGGCAAATGTGTTGAAAGAAATGGGAAATTTGTTCTTTGAGGAGACTAGAGGAACTGGGGCTATTCAACATGGGGAGGGGCAGCCAGTTTATATGAAGATCTTTCTTCAATATATGAAAGCAATCATAAGATTGCTGTCAATTTTATCCATTTCTCATTAAAAATCGATGAATGGATAGAGTTGTTAGAGAAGTATTAAATTTTAGAGCAATAAGAAATCTCAGAAATAGAGAAGTTTAGAAGTCACCGAGTCCTTAGAGATGTACTAATTGAATACATTTAATTTATAGATGAGGAAATCAGACTTGAAAGAGATGCAGTGATTTGCACATGTGTATATGGATACACATACACGAACAGATAAACATATATATATATACACACACACAAAGAGAGAAAGAGAGAGAGAGAGAGAGAGAGAGAGAGAGAGAGGGAGAGGGAGAGAGAGAGAGAGAGAGAGAGAGAGAGAGAGAGAGAGAGAGAGGGAGAGAGAGAGAGAGAATTAGTTGTAAAATGCAATAGACCAGGTAACTGTTCTTGTTCTCATTTTTCTGGTCCAATATTTGATGGAGTTAGTGTAGAAATCATCCTGGACCGAATCACTATTAAACCACTGTTCCTTTATATTTGTAGGTAGACAGATTAATATAGATTAACAGACAAAATCATAACTAATTGCAAATAAATAAAAATACTGGCATGTAAATTCACCTCTTAGAGGGATACAGAGAGCATTACCAGAACTCTTATGAGACAGAGAAAAGCTATGATCCTGATCATCTTCATTTTTTAAATTTCATTCTTCCCATGATTTTTGAAAGGTTTGAAATAGATATGATCCAAAGAAAGTTAGCAATTTTTTTTAAGTTTGTTGTATTATCAGACTGGTAGATAAAATGACGCCCTTTTGAAATTGAATAAGAGGCTGGCAATTTAAGATCACCATCTATAGATATATAAAAACATGTTTGCAACAACTCCAGGAGCAAACAGGTCAATGGTGGTGAAGTGGAACTTTTCTTCTTCCTTTATAGATGTATTATCTTCAGCTCAGTTTCTCTTTCAAATCTCCAATTAAAAAAAAAGTTCCAAGTGATTTATTGGATTTGGTATAGTATCACCCATTAGCACGATTATTCTTAAATTATTATGTAACAGTGTTATATCTGGGTGGTTCAAGCAAAACTTCTATCTCATATTGTTCTTGTACTTCTTATTTGCTTAATTCTCATGGATATTTGGATTTTTTTTTGGTAGAAAAAAGATTTATCATCTACTAGTAGTAAAAGAAAAGTATACTTCACATATTCAGTTCTTTTTTTAATTTTATTTATTCTGAACTTAAGAAACAAAACAAGCATTTCTATAATATAGTAGACTAGGAAAAAAGATGAAATGTATTATGTACAACTTGCTATTTCTTTTAGATATATAATAAATGTATTATGTAACTTTTTTTCTTTCTCAACCCCATAGATAGCTCTTAGACACACATCTCTTTCTATACATATATATGTGTATATATATATAAAATATATATATATTATATATATATAAATAATAATAAATATGTAGTGTGTGTGTGTGTGTCTGTGTGTGTGTCTCAGTTCTTTCCCTGGATGAAAATATTTTCCTTCGTAGGTCCCTTGCAGTTAATTTGTGTAATAGTCAAATATGACTTATTTGGTCAAAATTGTTCTTAAAACAATATTGTTGTTACTGTATACAATGTTCTCTTGGTCCTGCTCATTTTGCTCTTCATTATTTCATGCAAGTCTATCCGTGCTTTTCTAAGATCAATGAGCTTGTCATCTTTTATAGCACAGTAGTATCCCATCACAATCATATACCACAACTTATTCAGCTAGTCCCCAACTGACAAGCATCCTCACAACATCTAGTTTTTTGCCGCTACAAAGACAGCTACTAAAAGTATTTTAGAACATATAAGTTATTTGTCTTTTCCCTTAAACATCTTGGGAAACAAATGTAGTGGTATTGCTGGGTCAAAGGGTATCGGCAGTTGAATAACTCTTTGGGCATTATTTCAGATTGCTCTCAAGAATGGTTGGATTAGTTCACAGTTTCACCAAGAGTGAATTACTGTCTCAATTTTCCCACATCTCCTTACACATTTGTCCCTTTCACTTTCAATCATTTTAGCCAATCTGATAGATGTGAAATGATATATCAGTGTTGTTTTAATTTTCATTTTTTTAATCCATAATGATTTAGAGCATTTTTTTCATATGACTATAGATTGTTTTGATTTCTTCATTGGAAAACTGCCTATTCATAACCTCTGACCATTTATCAATACGGGAATGGATCATATTCTTGTAGATTTGACAAAGTTATTAATTTTTTTTAGATATGGGACCTTTATCCAAGAAACTATCTATAAAAATGTCCCCCAAATTTTAGTTTTTCTTCTGATCTTGGATACAATTATTTTATTTGCACACTTTAAAAAAATGAATGCAATTAAAATTATCCATTTTACACTACACACCTCTCTCTCTTTTATTCATATTTTTGTTACCTATCCATAAGTCTGATAGGCAATATATTCCATGTTCTCCAAATTTTCCTGTAGTAGCTCTTTTTATCTAGGTCATGTATCCTTTTTTCTCTTGTCGTGTTAAAAGGTATGCTGGTATATGCCCAATTTCTGCCAGAGTGTTTTACAGTTTTATCAACAATTTTTACTAAATAATGAATTCTTATCCCAATAAAACTTATATCCTTAGGCTTGTCAAATACAAGCTTACTATATTTATTTGCTGCTATAAATTGTATGTCTACTCTTTTACATTTATCTACCTTTCTGTTTCTTAGCCAGTATCAGATAGTTAGACCTGGTACTGCTAAACATATTCCTCTACATTTGTATTAGTTCTTTTCATATTCTTTATTTTTTTGTTCTTCCAAATAAATTTTGTTTTTTATTCCCCTAAATCAACAAAATATTTTTGGTAATTTAATTAGAATCACATTGAACGTATAAATTAGTTTAAGCAAAATTGTCATATTTATTATATTGGCCCTGCCTATGCATGAACAATTCATATTTCTCCCATTATTTAAATCTGATTTTATTTGCATAAAAAGGCCAAATGAATCTTATTCTCCGTAGCTGCAGTATGCATTATTCTTCAATATGGACTATACATTGCACAATTTATATTCCTTTCTGCACAATTTCTATCAATTAAGATATCTCAGTTCCTTTAGGAAGTTGACTTCATAATATCTGGTGACAATGGCCCAATTGCTCTCATAAACTCATGATTAATATGAATATATATATGTACAAGTCAATTATTTCTCTATGTTTTTCTTTTTTTAACATTTCTGCTTTATTATTATTTTTTTGAATTATCAACAATCACTTTCATGAGCTTTTGAGTTTTAAATTTTTCTCTTCCTCCCACCCCACTTCCGTCCCCTAGACAGCATATGCAATCTAATATAGACTATACATATACATGCCTATTAAACATATTTTCACATTAGTGATGTTGTAAGTAAGAATTACAACCAATAGGAGGAACCATTAAAAAGAGGAAACAAAACACAGCAGAAGAAAAAAATAGTAAATAGTATGCTTCGATCTGCATTCAAACTCCATAGTTCTTACTTTGGATGTGGATAGTATTTTCCAGCTTGAGGCCTTTGGAGATGTCTTAGATCCTTGTATTGCTGAGAAGGGTTAAGTCTATCAATATTAGCCATTGGACAACATGGCTGTTATTATGTACAACATTCTATTGGTTCTGCTCACTTCACTCAGTATCAGACCATACAAGTCTTTCCAGGTTTTTCTGAAGTCAGCCTGTTCATAATTTCTTATAGCACAATAGTATTCCATTACATTCATATACCACAACATTTTCAGCTATTCCCCAATTGATGAGCATCCTCTCAACTTCCAATTCTTTGCTACCACAAAAAGAACTGCTGTAAATATTTTTGTAGATGTGGGTTCTTTTCCCATTTCTATTATCTCTCTGGAATATAGCCCTAGAAGTGCTATTGTTGGGTCAAAGGGTCTGTTCATTTTGATAGCCTTTTAGGCATAGTTCCAAATTGTTCTCCAAAATGATTAGATCATTTCACAACTCCACCAACAATGCATTAGTGTTCCAATTTTCCCATATCCTCTCCAACATTTATCATTTTCCTGTTGTGTCTTGTTGGCCAATCTGATAGGTGTGATGCGGTACCTCAGAGTTGTTTTGATTT
Organism: Vombatus ursinus; assembly: GCF_900497805.2. Lineage (NCBI taxonomy): Eukaryota > Metazoa > Chordata > Mammalia > Diprotodontia > Vombatidae > Vombatus > Vombatus ursinus. The sequence goes on from NW_020954582.1 coordinate 5,527,269, forward strand.
GTATTTCTATCATCAATAGTGATTTAGAGCATTTTTTTCATATGACTATAGATATATTTAGTTTCTTCCTCTGAGAACTGTCTGTTCATATCCTTTGCCCATTTATCAATTGGGGAATGACTTGTATTCTTATAAATTTGACTAAATTTTGTATATATTTTAGAATGAGGCCCTTATCAGAGATACTAGTTGTAAAAATTCTTTCCAAATTTTCTACTTTCCTTCTTATCTTGGTTTCATTGGTTTTGTTTTTGTAAAAAAATTTTCAATTTAATGTAATCAAAGTTATCCATTTTGCTTTTTGTAATGTTCTCTATCTCCTGTTTGGTCATGAATTCTTCTGTTCTCCCATAAATCTGATAGGTAAACTATTCCTTGCTCTCTCAGTTTGCTTACAATGTCAGCCTTTATATCTAAATCATGAACCCATTTTGACTTTATTTTGGTATATGGTGTGAGATTTTGACCTATGCCTAGTTTCTGCTCTACCCTTCTAGTTTTCCAGCAGTTTTTGTCAAAGACTGAGTTCTTATCCCAGAAGCTGGGGTCTTTGGGTTTTATCAAAAAATAAATTACTATATTCATTGACTACTGTATCTTACATACTTAACCTATTTCTTAACCAGTACCAAGCAGTTGTGATGATTGCTGTTTTATAATACAATTTAAGATCTGGAATGGCTAGGCCACCTTTCCCTGTATTTCTTTCATTAGGTCCCTTGATATTCTGGACCTTTTGTTCTTCCAAATGAATCTTATTATATTTTCTAACTCTATAAAACATTTTTTTTGGTAGTTTGATTTGGATGGCACTAGCCTGTCCATGAGCAACTGATGCTTTTTCCAATTATTCAGATCTGACTTTATTTGTGTGAAAAATGTTTTGTAATTGTGTTCATATAGATCCTGGGTTTGTTTTGGGAGGTAGACTCCTAAATATTTTATAATGTCTACAGTATGTTTAAATGAGATTTCTCTTTCTATCTCTTGCTATTGGGCTTTGTTGGTAATATATAGAAATACCAATGATTTATGTGGGTTTATTTTATATTCTGAAACTTTGCTAAAGTTGTTTATTATTTCAACTAGTTTTTTATTTGATTCTCTAGGATTCACTAAGTAAATCATCACATCATCTGCAAAGAGTGATAGCTTTGTTTCTTCTTTGTCTATTCTAATACCTTCAATTTCTTTTTCTTTTCTTATTGCTAAAGCTAATGTTTCCAATATGATGTTAAACAACAGTGGTGTTAATGGACATCCTTGTTTCACCCCCAATCTTACTAGAAATGTCTCTAGCTTGTCCCCATTACATGTGATGCTTGCTGAAGGTTTTAGGTAGATGACATTTATTATTTTAAGGAAGACTCCATTTATTCCTATGCTCTCTAGTGTTTTTAATAGGAATGGGTGTTGTATTTGGTCAAAAGCTTTTTCTGTAACTATCGAGATGATCATGTGGTTTCTGTTAGTTTTGGTGTTGATATGATCAATTATACTGATAGTTTTCCTAATATTGAACCAGTCTTGCATTCCTGGTATACATCCTACATGGTCATAGTATATTATTCATGTGATAAGTTGCAGCAATCTACTCGTTAATATCTTATTTAAAAATTTTGCATCTATATTCATTAGGGAAATTGGTCTATAATTTTTTTCTCTGTTTTGACTCTTCTTGGTTTAGGTATCAGCACCATATTTGTATCATAAAAAGAATTTGGTAAGACTCCTGCTTCACCTATTTTCCCAAATAGTCTACATAGTATTGGAATTAATTGTTCTTTAAATGTTTGATAGAATTCACTTGTAAATCCATCTGGCCCCCGAGTTTTTTTTTTTCCTAGGGAGGTTCATTAATGGCTTTTTCAATTTATTTTTCTGAGATTGGGCTATTTATGGATGGATACATATCCATACATAACCCACTTGATTAGATTTTTTTTATCATTACATCAAAGTCAATTTATATCTACCCCCTTTATAGGTATTTGGAGGGGTTTGGGGAAGGTCTCAAGCAAGTCACTGCTTTTGCTCCACCCCTTAATTGAGGATTTTTAATTTGTTTTTTTCTAATCTTTTTTAGTTGTATGTGCAATTCGTTGATATCATCTTTTTTCTATTTTATTTATGTAAGCATTTAGAGATATAAAACTTCCCCTAAGAACTGCTTTCACTGCCTCCTGTAAGTTTTGGTATGTTGTCTCATTATTGTCATTCTCTTGAATGAAGTTATTGATTGTTTCTATGATTTGTTGTTTCACCCAATCGTTTCTTAGGATTAGATTATTTAGTTCCCAATTATTTTTTACTCTATCTTTCCATGGCCCTTTATTACATATAATTTTTATTGCATCATGATCTGGAAAGGATGCATTTAGTATTTCTGCCTTTCTGCATTGGATTGTGAGGTGTTTATGCCTAGCACATGGTCAATTTTTGTGTATGAGCCATGGACCGCTGAGAAAAAAGTATATTCCTTTCTATCCCCATTCAGTTTTCTCCAGAGGTCTATCATACCTGACTTTTCTAATATTCTGTTTACCTCATTAACTTTTTTTTTTGTTTTGTGGTTAAATTTATCTAGTTTAGAGAGAGATAGGTTGAGGTTCCCTACTAGTATAGTTGTGCTATTTCTTCCTGTAACTCCTTGAACTTCTCCTCTAAGAATTTGGATGCTATACCATTTGGTGCATATATGTTTAGTAATGATATTACTTTATTTTCTACGGTGCCTTTTAGCAGGATGTATTTTCCTTCCTTATCTCTTTTGATAAGATCTGTTTTCGCTTTTGCTTTGTCTGACATCAGGTTTGCTACCCTTGCTTTTTTTTACTTCAGCTGAAGCATAATATATTCTGCTCCAGCCTTTTGCCTTTACCCTGTGTCTGTTGCTGTTTTTCATTTGTGTTTCTTGTAAACAACATATTGTAGGATTATGGTTTTTAATCCATTCTGCTATCCACTTCTGTTTTATGGGAGAGTTCATCCCATTCACATTCACAGTTATGATTACTATCTGTCCCTTTCTCTCCATTTCCCCCCCTCTTCATGCTTTTCTTTCTCCTTTCTCCTTTTCCCTCCTCACTAGTGTTTTACTTTTGACCACCCCCTCCCTCAGTCCCTCCTCCCTTAGATTAGCCACTTCCCTTTCCCCCCACTTTACCCTTACTACTTCTTCTCTCCCTTCTATCACCCCTTCCTTTTCTTTCCCCTTTTCCCTCCTACTGCTTATAGTGCAGGCTAGGTTTTTATACCTAACTGATTATGTTATTCCCTTCTTGAGCCAAATTTGATGAGAGTAAGGTTCAAATAATTCTCATCTCCCTCCCTTCTTTCCCTCTGCTGTAACTGGTTTTTGTGTCTTTTCCTGTAATGCAATTTACCCTTGTCTGCCTCCTCCTTTCCTTTTCTGTCAGTACATTTTCTTAGATCAGATTAATCTACTTACTTGGATCCATTTAACCCACTTGATTAGATTTTTTTTATCATTACATCAAAGTCAACTTATATCCACCCCCTTTATGTATACCCCTTTAACTTAGTGTAACAACAATACAGTTCTCAAGAGTTACAAGTGTCATCTTCCCTTGTAGGGATGTAAACAGTTTGCCCTTATTAACAACATATTGTATATTTCTGTCCTGTTTAACTTTCTATGTCTCTCTTGAGTCTTGTATATGAAGATCAAATTTTCTGTTGAGCTTTGGGCTTTTTATCAGGAAGGTTTGGAAGTCCCCTATTTCATTGAATATCCATCTCCTCCCCTGAGAGATCATGTTCATTTTCACTCAGTAGTTGATCCTTGGTTGTAATTCAAGTTCCTTTGCCTTACAGATATCATGTTCCATACCCTACTATCTTTTAATGTGGAAGCTGCAAGGTCCTGTATAATCCTGACTATGGTTCCATGATATTTAAATTGTTTCTTTCTGGCTGCTTGCAGTATTTTCTCTTTGACCTGGTAATTTTAGAATTTGACTACTATATTCCTTGGCATTTTCAATTTGGGAATTCTTTCAGGAGGTGATTTGTGGATTCTTTCTATGGCTATTTTACCCTCTGCTTCTAGGACCTCAGGGCAGTTTTCCTTGATGATTTCCTTAAAGATACTCTTTTTTCATCATGATTTTCAGGTAGACCAATAATTTTTAAATGGTCTCTCCTAGATCAATTTTCTAGGTCAGTTGTGAAATACCAATGAAGTATTTTATGTTTTCATTTTTTTGTTCTGTTAGACTGATTCTTGCTCTCTCATAGAGTCATTAGCTTCCATTTGCCTGATTCCAATTTTTAACAAATTATTTTCTTCTATTAGGTTTTGTGCCTCCTTCCCCATTTGGCCAACTTTATTCTTTAGGGATTTGTTTTCTTCAGTGTACTTTTTTTTTTCCAGTTGGTCAATTGCATTTTGTATGGACTCTTCTACCTATCTCATTTGACTTTTAAAATCTTCCTTGAGCTCTTCTAAGAAGAATTTTTGGGCTTCAGACCAGTTCACATTCCTTTTTGATGTTGTAGATGTGAGTTTGATGACAATGTTGTCCTCTTCAGAATTTCTGTCTTGATCTTCACTCTTTCCATAATATGAATCTATCGTATGTTTCTTTTTGCTCATGGTGTTTGTGTTTGCAAGAGATTGAGCTCCCTTATCTGGGGATCAGAGGGCACTGACCCAAGCTTCTTGAGTTAGGAGCCTAGGACTTGGTCACTGGCTTTGTGTGCTGGGGTTTCCGATGTTGGCAGTTGGAGGCTGTCGGGTTCTAACAGCTTACCTGGTCTTAGGTTGGAATCATCAAGGCTGGAACTCTAGGGCAGCTCTAGGTTGCCTGCTTTTCCTTTCCTTTTGCTTTCTTCAGCTCCTTTGAGATGGATGTTGCAGGGCGTTTTTCTGCCTGGGGCCCTTTTTAGTGCTACTTTCCTTATTTTTGCTGAGGCACTGGGAGACCTGGTTGCTGTAGAATGCTGAGGCACCTGGTGATTTTCTGAGCTGGTTTCCAGCTGTTCCCCAGCCTTCACTGAGGTACTGGGGGGGGGTGGTGAATCTCCAAGTGTTAGTGTTTGCCTGCTCCACCACCTGGGTTTCAGGATCTCCTCCTAGTATGCTGAGGTGGGGCTTTCCACTAGCTTGCTGGGATGCTTCACATTGCATACTGCTCCCCTTCCCCCAGGGGCCTTTCCCATTAATCCCTCAAGCTACCTGGGCTACTGGACTGCTGCACCTTGTGTTTCTTCTGGTTCAGTCCAGGGTTTTTCCTGGGGTGATATATTCTGGGGCTTTCAGAGGTTAATACGGGAGCGTGAGAGTGACTTACTTTTTACTCTTCTCTATGCTTTTCTGCAGATATTGTTGATTGATGTTTTTTAGCTGTTGCCCATGGAGCATTTTTTTTTTTTTTTGCTTAGGCAGTTGGGGTTAAGTGACTTGCCCAGGTCACACAGTTAGTAAGTGTCTTGTCTGAGGCCAGTTTTTAACTCAGCTCCTCCTGACTCCAAGGTCAGAGCTCTATCCACTGCTCCACTTAGCTGCCCCATGGAGCAACTTTTGATTCTACTCTTTCATGTCATCAGTTTCATAGGCTCCATTAACAGATAAACCACATGTGACATATCCAGTAGTGTATTATCATCAAACTTTAATATTTTCTGAAGTAGTTTGCTTTTTCTAAAGGTATTTCTTTCAATTTAAAACATTTTATTCTATGTTCTGAGAACCTTGATCATTTTTCTTCCTCCTATTTTATGTATAGTACCAATTTCTTGATAAGTTTCTTGGAGGTTATAAGCACTGTATTAAATTCAAATTTTATAGTCTTATTTGATTTTTAACATCTCCAAGATGGGTCATCTGTTTTGCCATGACAATCTATGTGCTAAGCTACCCATATGCCTCATTGCCTCCTCTGACACTGCGGCTATTGTAGCACAGGCCTTCATCATCTCAAGCCTTGACTAGTGTAATTCTACTGGGTGGTCTGCCTGCCCGAAGTCTATCCATGCTAAAGTCCACGCCAAAATTATTTTCCTAAAGTGAAAGTCCAACCATATCAACAACATCCTCACCACACACACACACAAACACAAACACACACACACACACACACACACACACACACACATTTAATAAACTCCAATGACTCCCCACCAGTTCAAGAATCAAACATATAATCCTCTGTTTAGTGTTTAAAGCCCTAATAACCTAGACACCCACCTTTCCAGTCTTTTTACACCTCCATGCATTCTTTAATTCTGTGACAGTGACCTTCTTTCAGTTTCCTAAACAATTCTCTCCATCTCTTGGCTCTGGGCATTTTCTTTGGCTGTACCCTATGTCTGAAATATTCTCCATTCTCATCTCCACCTCTTGGCTGATCTGAGCTCCTTCAAGTCCCAACTAAAATCCTACCTTGTATAGGAATTATTTCACAATCTTTCTTAATATTAGTGCTTACCCACAGTTAATTCTTATTTATCCTATATATAACTTGTTTTGTACGTATTTGTTTGTATGCTTTCTCCTTCTTTAGAGTATAAGCTCCTTGAGGTCAGGGACTGTCTTTTCAATTTCTTTGCATATCTAGCACATATCAAAGTACCTAACATATAGCAGGCATTCAATAAATGCTTATTTATTTACTAAATTAAAATTGTCCATGTACATCAAGTAATCAATAAGTTGTTTTGGTATGGTGCCCTCTTTACTTGAAAGCTACCCTCATTACTCTTCAGGAGTGATGATAATGTATTTAAGGCTACCCAGAGCCATAATGCCCTCAAACTGTCTCCCTGTTACTTTCTACATTATATATCCATTATTCTTGAAATAATAATATTGGTATCATATTTTAAATAAGTAGTTTTACTTATGCACCACAAATGTTCTAGTATTTATACTATTTTTGGATGTCATGTGTTTATGACAAATTCATTAGTATGGCATTGAGTAACAAAGGCTTTGCAATAATCAATACAGGTCATGGTAATGTTATACTGCTTTTGGATGACTTGTTTAGAAATACTGGATCATTAATTAATTGTTCTTTACACCGCTGGGGACACATAGTCTTTCTCCTCAGTCAATGAAGGTGCATGTGCATTTTTAAATGGATGATTTGCGTGAGATAAGCTGAAAACAATTTGTATAAAATATAAAACCTATCATATTGGCCCATATTTTGAAATTATTTATTCTCTTTTAGGAATATACATTCTGCAGTCCTTCTTGTTATACTTGGATCCAAGTATCATCAGCGAGAAATTCTATTCTGCCATAATTCCTTTTGGGATTCATAGGAATGATGACATCCCATTGACTTGAACTATCCCAGTCAACATTATCAGCAGAGGCCAACTACAGGAAGTTTCACTTTTCCTGTCAGCCCTTCAAAGCTACTACAGCGATCTCAAGTCATGCAATGTCTCCACTGTGTATCACCTCATACGACCCTGCCCACAACTTGATCTTCTGGCCATGAGCAACAAATTAGGCTTTGATGGTGTTAGGGTTTTCTCCTCTTCTTCCATCCCTTTCATCTTCTTATTTGCTTTCTTCACCTATTTATTTTCTTTATATTCAGTGACAACCAGATAGAAATCGTTGTCAGAAAAATCAATCTCTCGTTATTGTCTTTAGGTTTTATGTTTGGCAGACCAATTATAAAGGAAAAGAAAATAACATTATTGTTTTTTTGTTATAATAATAATAAAGAATAGTTGGTAAGTAGGCTCATGTAATCTAGGCTCATGGAAATCATCTTTGAGAGGACTCCACTCACTCACTGTCTGGCATGATACTTTGTAGTTGTTGGGGGTGGTTACTTAGGTCTGCTGCTGAATAGCTGTTGCCGCTGCTATTGTTGTTTTTGCTAGGGGATGGAGTGGGCTTTAGAGACTGGATTGGTGTTGGTGCTCGTTTGACTCAGAGTGAATGTAAATGGCAATTGTTTCTGTTTTGGCCAGAAACCCTGAGGGTCTTTCCCTCTCAGATTTTTTTTTTATGAGATAAAGAGGATGTTCTTTGCCTCATTTCTTACTTAGCCTTGATCACTGAATGGTTGTTGCCTCAGTCAAACTGAGACCTGTTAAAGACCTTAGCTTAAAAATACCAAGGTCTCACACTGCATCAAGGACTATCTCCAGTCATTCTTATATATATCTGGCCAGTGGACCCAGATGGTTCCAGAAGAGAAAGTAAGGCTGGTGACTTTGCACAGTTCTCCCTCACTGAAATCTGACTCACTTACATGCCATGGCATCACCTCCCTGATATTATGGTCCTTTAATCCTAACCTTCATGGTCTAGTTCAGCTGTGGGGAACCTGCTGCCTCAAGGCCACACGTAGACCTCTAGGTCCTTAAGGGTGGCCCTTTAACTGTATCCAAACTTCACAGAACAAATCTTCTTGATAAAATATTTGTTCTGTAAAACTTGGACTCAGACAAAAGGTCACGCCTAAGGACCTAGAAGGCCACATGTGACCTTGAGGCCACATGTTCCCCACCCCTGGTCTAGTTATTGTCATAATTTCTAACTCTGGATTTTCCAGGTTAGAAAAGAATGACAAGAGGTACAAGCTAAATTATTTACCTAAAGTCATAGTTACTTAGTAGCAGAGGAATATTTCTTATCTTTAAAGATACTGAGAATACTTAGAATCCTTTTTTCTCCCTTGAAATCTTTAAAAAATTTAGTCAGAAAACCATTAGCCTTACTTATGAGGGGTGGCATGATACAATAGGTAGCTCATTGGATTTAAGAGACAGTGACAAACACTGAACCTCTAATTTCCTTACCATAGGGAAGTCCTAGTGGAGGGAGTCCTCTCTACTGATTTGGGAGAGCAACTCCTTTTCAATTTATAATATTTGATAGTTCTCTACAGCTCAGATCTCTTCCAAGCTTCAAGTCCAACTCTTTGCTTGATATATCACTCTGTCTCAGATCCCTACCAAGTGTGTGAACATAGGTAAGTTACTTAACTGTAAGTCTCCTTTTTATAATATGAACAAAAATGATGATATTAATATTTACTTATATCATAGGATCTCCGGGGGTGGGGAGGTATAAGCCCTAAGGTGCTGAATAAATGTGAATTAATATTATTTTTTAAGTCAGGAATAAGTTGATTCCTTGGGAACTTTTCCTAGCTCCATGATTTTTTCCCCATGATTTGCTCACTAAAAGTGCTATTAGGTAGCAAAGAAGTCAAAGAATTAGGGGGAAAAAATCTGGAGATATATGGGAAATGGATAGCCAGGATATAGATAATTCAATCCTAAAGAATTAGTAGCTCTTCCTTTCATAATCCATTCCAGGAATCACTTTGGACAAAATGTCAAAAGAGTGAATCAAAGACACAAATACATTGCTAGGAATCACTAAACTCAAGACTGCGTCTGCTTAGTCATGCCATTACTGTTTTTGGCTTCTTGTTCTTGAGTCATTTAGTCATGTTCCACTCTTTGTGATTCCATATAGGGTTTTCTTGGCAAAAATACTGGAGCAGTTCACCATTTCCTTCTCCAGTGGATTAAGGCAAACAGAGATGAAGTGACCTGCCCAGGGTCACACAGCTAGTGAGTGTCTGAGGACAGATTTTAACTTGGGTCTTCCTGTCTACAGGTTCAGTACTCTATCCATTGATCCATAGCTGCCTCGATATTTTTGGCAATATATGTTTAAAATAAAAGAACTAGGGGCAGCTAGGTGGCACAGTGAATAGAGCTCTGGCCTTGGAGTCAGGAGGACCTGAGTTCAAATCCAGCCTCAGACACTTAAAACTTACTAACTGTGTGACCCTGGTCAAGTGGAGAGAGGAGAGGAGAAGAGACAAGAGGAGAGGAGAAGAGAGGAGAGGAGAGGAGAGGAGACAAGAGGAGAGGAGAGCAAAAAGAAAAGAAAAGAACTTTATTTGGACTGTCAAGATGTGTGTTAGAAGAGAGGGATGATGATGATGATGATGATGATGATGGTGTTACAGACTCAGACTATTTCTTTGGTATAAGGAACTCACAAATGAGGAAATGTCCTCTACTAATATAAGTGAACACTTCCATAACTTAGTGCCTTAAAGAGTAGCCTGAAACACGGAAAGGCTAAGTGACTTGCCCACAGTTATCCAGCAAAGATGTCTCAGTGATATAACTTGAACCTAGGTATTCCTGATCTGAAGCCAGCTCTATCAATTATTACGCTACTTCTCATACTAACAACCAATTTATATCATACTTTAACATTTCCAAATGTTTTTATATGGATGATGTTCTTACCACAGCAAGATTAAAGGGAGACAAATTGCTAAAAGGCAAGACCACTATGGATGAAGGGACATACCATGCTTCACATGACCCCCAATTATTTTGAACTGTGACTGGGTCTTGTTCTGCAGCTGGGAGCTGGATCTTCTATGACTAGATTCTGAACTGTATAATCCTGCAGAGAATACAGTTTTGCAGAAAACTGAGACCCATCGAAGATTTGATGATTTGGTTTTTTGGTCATTTCCTGACCAAGAGTATGGATGGAAGGTTTCACTAAACAGTTTTTCTAACTTTAAGCCCAGCATTATCTTCACTGCCTTACATTTTCTCCATACTCCTTTTATAAAGGAAAAAAAAAACATAACACATATGAATGATGATGATGATGATGATGGCAATGATGACAACAATAATAGCTAACATTTATATAGCACTTACTGCGTGCCAGGCTCCGTGCTAAGTAATTTACAAATATTATCTTATTTGATCCTCACAACAATCCTGGGAGGTAGATGCTATTATTCTTCCTACTTTATAGATTAGTAAACTGAGGCAAACAAAAGTTAAGGGACTTGTTCAATGTCTCACAGCTGGTGTTTGAGGCCAGATTTGAACTCACTTGTTCCTGACTCCAGGCCCAGCGCTTTAGCATCTGTGCCACCTAGATGCCCCAATGTTTTGCATAGTCAAACAAAACAATTTCCTACATTGTAAATTGCCAAAAAAAAATACATGTCTCCATCTGCATAGTAAGTCCATCCCTTCACTGTTAAGTGGTGGGTAGAATTCTTTATCATCCCTCCTATGGAAACATGGTTAATCATCATGCTGACCAAAATTTTAAAATCTTTATTATTCGTTTTTGCAATCTTATTTTTATTGTATCAATTGTCACTTTCTTTTGTTCACTGTATTATTTCATATGCATCTTCTGAGATTTCTCTGAAGTCAACCTTTTTAAAATGTTTAATTCCACAGTAGTATTCTATTACTTTCATGTGCTGTATTTTGTTGTCCATTTACCAGTTGCTAGGGTCCCTATTGTTAAGGAAGACCTTAAGACTGAGAAGTGTATGGGTATAGAAATGGCTTCCTCAAAAATCAATGAGTTCCCTGTTACTGCATCACTCAAGCCAAGGTTGGAAAATCTATCCTGCTGCAGAGATGTGTGCATTGCAAAAGGAGGTAAACTACATGGCCCTTGAGGTACTGTACTTAGTTTTAGAACCATGTTATTCTACTTACGCAAGTAAGAAGAATGATAGTATGTGCCATCACAATCTACAATGCCTATAGAGGGAGAAGGCAACTCCAGGGGGAGGATCTAGCTCAAGGATACTATCAAGATCAGCAAAATTTTTAATCAACAGATGCAAATTCTCATTGCATCATTGGCAATATTTCAATATTGCTTAATCTGCTACTCCTTTCCCATCCTTTTTATCCTTATCTTTAAGTAGTCTGCTCATTACCTACCGGGTTCAATTCTGCTGATTTGAAGTTTCAACTACGAATAGTAAGTTCCAAGAAAATATTCAGTTGGTTAATTGTGACATCCAGTCACTTTAGTGGTTTATTACAGTATTATCTCATTGGCTATGTTAGGTAAAGAAAGTTAGGGAGACTCAGCAACAGGCTTTGATGGGTGGCTTGGCCTACACCCAACATTATACCCTTTAACAGTCTGCACCATGTGAATGAAATTCCACCACTCAAGCAGAATTTGTTTGTGTTGAGACAATTCATATTAAGATCTTTGATAAGACATCCAGTTCCTTGCTGAGACATTTCACATTATTCTTCCTTCTGGCCAGACTGGTCTTTTATTCAGGTGCCAACTCTTTGCTTTTGCATGGGCCATCTGACATTGCTGGCATTTTCTTTTTTTTCCACTTCCATCCCTTGGAGTCTCCAGCTCCATTCAAGCCTCAGATCAAATGCCACATCCTATTGTGCAAGGGGTCCTTAATGATGCTGCCAGTTGCTGGCATTTCCCTCCTCATTATTTGGGACTGAATTCATATATATATGTTGCATGCACTAATCGGTGTACATGTCATGTCTCTCCAATAGAGGAGAAGGATTTTTATTTCATTTCTCTTTCAATCTAAAATAACTAGCCCAGTGTGTGGAACATAGTAGGCTCTTTCTAAATAATTGTCTATTTGAATCACTTCCCAGCAGATTTGATTGCATTGGATTGAACTGACACACCTCTACCTCTAACATGGTATGTGGAGGTAAACCATGAAAATACAGCCCCATATCTCTCTTCTGTTTCCTGGCCAAACATTCATATGAGTAGTCTATAAGAGATGCTTACAGTCTTCTCAGTCTTCTCCTGCCAAATTAACATAATAACAATAGCAATAACTAGCACCAGCATAGTGCTTAGAAAGTGTCTTGCAAAATGATCACACTTTACCCTTACAACAGCTCTTTGTTATTATTATCCCAGTTTTACAGACAATAAGCCTGGTAGCTGGCTTTTCATCCCTTTGTTCTGCTAAACTTTTCTTTTTAAAGTTAACATTGATGTCCCACTCCAGCACTCAGCCCACTATTATTAATACTCTTCCTCCTTAACCTCCTTGAGTCATATGACTTGCTTGACCGTAAGCTCCTTTAGAAAATCTCTACTCCTTTCAGTTATGTGGAACTCTTTTCCTGGCTCTTGTTTACTTAAAATTTGGCTCCCATCTGCCTTTCATTTGATGACTCGATGTTCTTGTCGAGTTGTTTCAGACACATCCAACTCTTCGTGACCCCATTTAGAGTTTTCTCGACAAAGACACTGGAGTGGTTTATCATTTCCTTCTCCTGTTCATTTTGCAGATGAGGAGAACGTGGCAAACGTGATTTAGTTACTTGCCCAGGGTTGCAGAGCTAGTAAATGTCTGAGGCCAGATTTGAACCCTGGTCTTCCTGAGTTCTATGCCTGGTGTTCTATCAACTGTTACACCTAGCTGCCACTCCTTTGATATATTCTGAATACCAGCCAAATTGACCTTCTTGCTATCTAGTCTTTTTTTTTTTTTTTTTACCTTTGGTCTACATACCTTTGCACAAAAATCACTTTTCTTTTCCTGCTCTTGCCTGGAATGCTCTTCTTTATCTCTTGGAAGTTCTATCTCCCTTTACACTGATCTCCCATGGCACCTTTTACAAGAATCTTTTCTTGATTTCCCTAGGTGTTTATGCTTCCTTCTCCTCAAATTGTGCTTTCTTCATTTTCCATACACTTTTCTATTTACCTGTACATTTTCCCTCCCCCTCCCAATACAAACACCTAGAGGTCAGGGCCTGTTTCATTGCTGATTTTGGATCGGTAGACTTTGACAATAAGGACACAATATTTTTTTTAATTAAATCATTTTAAAATTGGATGAATACAAATATTAATTCATTCTATCAATATAATCCCCGATGTACATATATTTTAGTCTTGAAGCCTTCAATTCATAGTTCACTCACTTTCATCTTAATAACTAACCAATCACTAAGTCATTTCAATTCTTTCTTTCTGACATTTATCTTCTTTTTTATTTCCAAGGCCATTAATTTAATTCATGACTTCTTAGCTCTGGATTCTGCTGTTGGAATAGGTGCCTACCTAAGATCCTTGTCTCAAACCACTCTCCCTTCCAATGAAGCTTACATTTTACTACCAGATTAATTTTCCTCAAATATTATTTGGATTCAAATTCTTAATTGACTACCTATTGTTAGGTTGACCTGGATATCTCTTCAGCATTTTTTTTCATCATGAAGGAGAACAGGCACCTCAAGAGATGATGCTTTCCCTTCAATGTAATTCTTCAGATTTTATGGAGATGTTATGGATGAGACTTTTGTTGGGAAAAGGATAGATTACATAGCATGTCATGCTACTCTCAGCAGCTAGATTCTGTTATTTTCTGTCCTTCTATGACTTCAGAATATATGTGATTACATTGGTATGGGTAGCAGAAGTACTAGGTGGTGAAGAAGATAGAGTACCTGGCCCAGAGTCAGGAGAGCCTGAGTTCAAATACAGCCTTTGACACTTATTAGCTGTGTGACCTTTGTCAAGACATTTAAACTCTATTTAACTCAGTTTCATCATCTGTGAAATGGACATTTAAGTAACCACTACTTCCCAGGGTCATTGTGAGGATCAAATAAGATAATATTTGCAAAGTACTTAGCACAGGATTTGGCACATGGGAAACACTATATAAATGTTAGCTATTACTATTTTTAACTATTATGACAACTTCTTATTTCATATCTGGGTATGGAAAAGCTGGAAAACTCTATACTTGAAGACTGAACTCAATTCTTCAGAACTGGTTAAAAAGAATGGTAATGATGATGATCATTAGTGGCATGTAACATGAATGGAAATACTCAATGGAGTGCACAAAGATATATGATTAGTCCTAAGTTATTATCAGTTTTTTTTCATCATTGACTTATGTTGCATTATAGAGAAAATTTTTGACATATTTAGAGATGAGATAAAGATAAGGTTGGATAGATAGGGTACTTACTATACTGAGTGACAGAGTCAGGATACAGAAATATTTTGAAGGGCTAGATTTTTGGGTCCAATATTTAAAAAGAAAGAAGACATTTTATAGGCATATACATAAATTCTTTCATTTGGATTCAGAGAAAGTATTTCATAAGGGAATGATGGTAGAAACATGGTTAGTCAGGAAAAGATCTAGGAATTTTGGTAGATCTCAAGCTCGATAGGAGTCAACAGGATAACAGAAGTTAAAAAAAAGAGAGAGAGAAAAGAAAAAAAAAAGGTAGGACAATACTGAGCTTCATTAGAAAGGCCCAATGTACAGGAATGAGGATGGGATCTCTCTCCATTGGTTAAGAATTACCTGGTGTTTTCTGTTTGCTTCTGCCAATCACCCCTTAGGAAGGATGCTGACAATTTGTAGAATGTGCAGATAAAAGTAGAGTATGGTGAAGCTTCTCAATTCCCTACCACATAAGAAGTTGAAGGAAAAAAGGGATCTTTAATTTGAAGAGGAGTCAGCCGGGGGCAAGGGGTGCCAGAGTTGTCTTCAAGCACTTGAAAGTCCATCACATCTAAGAAGGATAATATTTGTTCTGCCAGAACCAAGAGCAATGGGTTCAAGTTTCTAATTGGACAAGTTTAGACTTGAAATAAGTTAATAATTAAGAAATCTCTTGATGAGAGTGAAATAAGAGGGTGTAAAAGCTGGCCTGAAGCTTAACATCAAAATAACTAAGGTTTTAGAAACTGGTCCTATTACTTCCTGGAAAATAGAGGGAGAAAAAAATAGAAGCAGTGACAAATTGTATATTCTTGGGCTCCAAGGTCACTGCAGACAGTGACTGCAGCCATGAAATTAAAAGACGGTTGCTCCTTGAAAGGAAAGCTAGGACAAATGTGGTCAGCATACTAAAAAACAGAGACATCACCTTGCTGACAAAGGTCTGAATAGTGAAAACTATGTTTTGTTTTGTTTTGTTGTTCCCCAGTACTGATGTATGGCTGTGAGAGTTGGACTATAAGGAAGGCTGAACACTCTTGTATGGACACTTTCAAATTGTGGTGCTGAAGAATAATTTTAAGAGTCCCTTGGACAGCAAAAAGGTCAAATAAGTCAATACATAAAGAAATTAATTCAGGTTGTTCGCTAGGTGGTCAGATACTGAAGCTGAAGTTTGGATGTTTTGGGCATGTAATGATCAAACAGGACATGTTGAACAAAGACCCTGATGTTGGGAAAGATTGAAGGCAAAGGGGGATGTCAGAGGATGAGACAGATAGATAATATCATAAGAAAAACAAATTCAAACTTGAACAGATTTTGAGAAACAGTGAAAAATAAAAGGGCCTGGT
Organism: Vombatus ursinus; assembly: GCF_900497805.2. Classification (NCBI taxonomy): domain Eukaryota; kingdom Metazoa; phylum Chordata; class Mammalia; order Diprotodontia; family Vombatidae; genus Vombatus; species Vombatus ursinus. The sequence goes on from NW_020954582.1 coordinate 5,543,398, forward strand.
GTAGTATCGTCGATGGGGCCAGGAAGAGTCAGACGTGATTGAAAACTGAGAAAGAACAAAAGATTAGCAACTTTTCCTAACAATTCAAGCACCTCGATAGTGGATTACAATTGCTCTGCTTGGCTTTACAGAGCAAAATCAGTGGCAATGAGTGGAAATTTAAAAAACAAGATTTAGGCTTATGACAAGGAACCTTTTCTTAATAATTGGAGACCCAAAACGGAATGGCCTTAGTCAGGAAACATTTTATTCACGTTCCTTGAATATCTTTAGGCACAGGTTAGGCGTCAACTTTGAGGCATAATACAGTGGGCATACATATGGAAGACTCGAGTTGGACTCAATATCTTTTTAGGACCCTTGTGCCTCTTTGCTTCTGGGAGTCTTTGGATGTGATGAGCAGATGCTTTTCATTTGTTACTTTGTAGCCCTCGAAATAAAACCAATCAATGAAACAAGCCATTATAACAGACAGTCTTCTGCTAATAAGACTCTTTGAACCTGGCCAGGCCCATCCAAAACCAACGACCAACCAAAGCCCAAAACAGAGGGAATATTTGAGTTGGCCTTGTACTTATGCCTTTCAAGCTAGGGAATATCTAACAGAATTTCAACTCAGATCCTGTAATCTTGCAGATAACATGGTCTTTGGAGTAGGACTTTAGGCAAAGGCCTAGATGGAAATAACTTCATAGGTATAAGCTGATCTTTGTCTTTTTAGACAAAACAATCCAGTTTGACATGGCTATTCAATTTCCTTCTAAAATGTCAGCTCTCTTGGAGCAGGGCTTGTCATATGATGGAGGAAAATAAGTGGTTAGAAAAGGACATCAATGAGACAAATGTATTCTTTCTCTAGTCCCCTTAACAGACTTGTAATGCAATAGTATATTAGACAGTAGATGAGAGGAGAAAGGTTACAAGCCACATGGATGAAGATGAAAGGGCCTTGGAAGTCATCTAATTTAAACCCCCTATTTTACCAAAGAGGGGAAAGAAGGTCCAGAAGAGGTGACATTTCCTGAAGATCACAGAGTAAATAAGGGGCAGATCCAGTATTTATAGCCAGGACCTTTGGCTCAATATCAGGGTCCCTCAGGAAAAAGAAAACAAAACAAAACAAAACAACACAACAAAAACCACTTTACCTATGACTTGTGATCCTTCTTAGGAGAAGCTACTTCCCTGAATTTTATTATTGGCTAGCCATTTTGTAAATCAAGAAATGTTACTTGGTACCTTTGGGCCTCAGTACCCCCAAATATATGACATTGTGGATGGACTAGATGACGTCTAGAATCTTTCCCAGTTCCGAAATTGAGATTCTGTTAGTATTTCCTTTTCCACTTATTTTATGATTAAGCATTTCATTCTTTCAGAAAGAATCAGGTGACCGTCATGAACATTCCTAAAGCATTCTGGAATGGTGGACGTAATTTGTGATAGTATTCCAATGTTTCTTGAAAGTGCAGATAATATTGGTCTTGGAGTCTGGAAGACATGAGTTCAAATCTTGCCTCAGATATTTTTTGCGTTACCTTGATATAGTCACTGAATCTCTGCTTCAGCCTCCTAATCTGTAAAATCAATCAACAAGAATTTATTAAGTACCATGTGCCTGGCATGTGGATACAAGCATGAAAAAAAATTTCCTATTTGAAAAGAGCAATTTAAGGTTTGCAAAACACTTTCCTCATCATATTTAATCTTCACAACAACTCTATGAACTATTTTATTATCCTCATTTCATAGATGATGAAGTTATGACTTCTTATAGAGGTGAAGTAACTTGACAAGGGTCATGAATCTAGTAAATGTCTGAGGAAGGCTTTGAACTCAGGGCTCCCTGACTCTAGACCTAGCCCTCTATACATGGATCTATCTAATTTAAAGTCTAATGGAGCTGAGAAGTGCATTAAAAAAAAACCAAACAAGTTGGTAAATATTCATATGGAAATATTTAAATTTGGGAGAGAGAATAGTAGTAGTAGTTGGAAGGGGAGGTCAGAAAAGGCTTCATGCAGAAAATGCTGCCTCCATTACATTTTTTTTTAGGCAATTGAGATTAGGTGGATGGATCAGCATCATATAGCTGGTAAGCTGAACCTGGATTTGAACTCAGGTCTTCCTGCCTCCAGTATTGGTACTTTATCCACTGTACCACCTAATGATTGCTTCCATTGCATCTTTTTTTTTTCATTTAGCATTATATTTTTCTACAATCTTATGAACGTTTTTTCAACATTCATTTTTAAAAATGAGTTCCAAATTATTTCCCTTCCTACACACCCCCTTCACTGAGAAGGCAAGCAACATATCATAGACTATACGTAGTGATGCAAAACATATTTCTATATTAATCATGTTGTAAAAGAAAACATAGACCAAAAATTAAAACCCAAGAAAAATAAAGAATTTTTTAAAAAGTATGCATTGATGTATACTCAGACTCCATCAGTTCTCTTCTCTGCGGATGGACATCATTTTTCATCACAAATCCTTCAGAGTTGTCTTGGGTCATTGTATTGCTGAGAATAGCTAATTTATTCACAGCTGACCATCCCACAACGTTGCTATTACTGTGCACAGTGTTTCCCCAGTTCTACTCATTTCACTTTGCATCAGTTTATACAAATCTTTCCAGGTTTTTCCAAGAGTATTTAGTTAATCATTTCTTACAGGACAACAAAATTCCATCACAATCATATGCCATAAATTGTTCAGCCATTCCTCAATTGATGGGCATCCACTCAACTTCCACTCTTTGTCACCAGAAAGGAGCTCTTATAAATATTTGAGCATAGTTCCAAATCGCCCTACATAATGGTTGAATCAGTTCACAACTCCACCAACAGTGCATTAGTGTCTCAATTTTCTCCCCCTCAAACATTTTTCATTTTCCTTTTCTGTTCTATTAGCCAGTCTAATAGCTGTGAGGGAGTACCTCAGAATTGTTTTAATTTGCTTTTCTCCAATCAATAGCGATTTGGAATGTATTTTTTTCATGTGGCTATTGATAGCTTTGATTACTTCATCAGAAAACTGACCATTTATGTATTTTGATCATTTGTCAATTAGAGAATTTGACTCTTTCCTATGTATTTGATATGAGGCCTTTATCAGAGAAACTTGCTTTGAAAAGCTTTTCAGTTATGATTGCTAACTGTGTTTCCCTCCATCCAATTTCTCCATTTATTCTATTCTCTCTCCTTTCACCCTGTCCCTCCTCAGGTTTTTTTTTTTTTGCTTCCAACACCCCCTACCCCAATCCACCTTTCCTTCTATAAGACTCTCATGCCCACTTCTTTTATGCCCTTACCCTCCTACTTTGCTGTAGGACAAAATAAATTTCTATTCCCAATTGAGTGTGTATGTTATTCAGTCTTTGAGCCAATTCAAACATTCCCTGCCACCTCTACTATCTTCCTCTTATGGGAAATAATTTACCCCATTCTATGCCTCCCTTTTCCTTTCTCCCAGAGCATTCTTCTTTCTCACCCCTTATTTTTATTTTTTTAGATATCATCCCATTATATTCAACTCACACCTGTGCCCTCTGTCTATGTGTACTGTTTCTAACTGCCCTAATGAGAAAGTTCTTGGAATTACAAGTATCATCTTACCATGCAAGAATGTAAAGAGTTTAACCTTATTAAGTCCCTTATGATTTACCTTTCTTGTTTACCTTTTTATGCTTCTTTTGGATCTTGTATTTGAAAGTAAAATTTTACATTCAGCTCTCTTCTTTTTCATCAAGAAGGCTAGAAAATCCTGAATTTCTTTAAATACCCATTTTTCCCCTGAAGGATTATGCTCAGTTTTGCTGGGTAGGTGATTCTTGGTTGTAGTCCTAGCTCCTTTGACCTCCAGACTATTATATTCTAATCCCTCCAATCATTTAAAGTAGAAGCTGCTAAATCTTGTGTTATCCCAAGTGTGGCTCCATGATACTTGAGTTGTGTCTTTCTGGCTTCTTGTGCTTGCAATATTTCCTCCTTGATCTGGGACCTCTGGGAATTGGCTATAATATTACTTATTTTCATTTTTATTATCTCTTTCAGGAGGTGGTTGGTGGATTCTTTCCATTTCTATTTTACCCTCTAGTTCTAGAATACCAGGGTGGTTTTCCTTGACAATTTCTTGAAAGATTTTGTCCATGCTTTTTTTTATCACTTTTTTTTAGGAAGTCCAATAGTTTTTTTTTCTTGTTTATATATATATATATATATTATCTCTTCTGAACATATCTGAGGTCAATTGTTTTTGCTAATGAGATATTTTACATTGTCTTTTTTTCCCCAGTTCTTTTGGTTTTGTATTACTGTTTCTTGATGTCTCAATCATTAGCTTCAACTTGCTGAATTCTAATTTTAAAGGAATTATTTTTTTCATTGAGGTTTTGTACCTCCTTTACTATGTTCCCAATTCTATTTTTTAATGAGGTCCTTTCTACAGTGAATTTGTGTCTTTTTTTTTTCCCATTTGGTCAATTCTGCTTTTTAAAGCATTCTTCTCCTCATTCGCTTTTTGGCTTTTTTTTTTTTTTTTTAACCATTTGGCCTAGTCTGTTTTTTTAAATGTTATTTTAAAGTTTTTTTGTGTCTTTTATCAAGCTGTTGACTCTTTTTCGTGATTTTCTTGCATCATTCTCATTTTTCTTCCCAATTTTTCTGGTTCCTCTCTAACTTGATTTTTATAATTGTTTTTGAGCTCCTCTGTGGCCTGAGACTAAATTATATTTATCTTTGAGGCTTTAGATGTAGGGATTTTGCCTTTGATGCCTTCTTCTGAGTGTGTGGTTTGATCTTGTCACCATACTAACTTTTTATAGTCTTTTTTTTTTCTGTTTGCTCATTTTTCCAGCCTATTTCTTGACTTTTAACTCTTTGCTAGAATGGGGCTCTGTTTCCAGGGTGGAAACATTGTCACAAGCTTCAAGGGTTTTGTGCAGCTGTTTTCAGAGATATTTCTAGGCAGCTGTAAGTTTTCAATTCTTACAAGGTAGTATGACCTAAGGAGAGGTGTTTACTACTCTCCTGGCATGTGTTCTAGTCTGAATGACCACAAACACTCTTTTCTGCCTTAAGACTATGACTGTGGCCACAAGTTCTTCTATGCTAATCTTCCTCCTTGCCCTGGGACTGCCACCCAGGTCTGCAACCCAAATCCAAGTATGGGCATAGCAATGAAGCCCTGCCCCCAGTGCCAAAGAGACTTCTGTAATCTTCTTCTGATCAGTTTTTTGACCCCCTCAGCACCTGTGAGCTGAGAGTTCTGGAAATGCTATTGTCAATTCAGTGACTCCCAAGTCCTGGTTTGCTGGGACTGGAGCTGTGCTGGAGTGGCCTGTGCTGGACTATGCTCCACTCTTACCCAGGTACAGCCCTCTCCTACCTACCTTCTAAGTTGTCTTTGGTAGGAAAATTGGTCTACCCCAACCTTTTGTGAATTCTATCACTCCAGGAGAGATGATCAAATAAGATAATGGATCTAAAGCATTCCGTAATTTTAAATTTATGAATATATATGCATGTGTGCATGCATGTATGTGTACATGTGTGTGCATTCACATGTATGCACATGTGTGTGTGCATGTGTTCATCACTCTATAATATATTCTAGGAACAACAATTAAAATACCACCACCAATGATAATAGTAAGGCTCCAAAAGTAATAATATGGCTCCAGGACAATAGCCATTTAAAATGGACTATTTCATTACCATGTCCATTTTGGCAGGTGAAAGGGAGATGAATTTGAAGTCAGAAACTTCTTGGAGAAATGCTCATGAAAGACAACAGCAACAAAACCAATATAAACTTGTAAAATTTATTTAAACATACAGTAATCAAGAAGGCATTTGAGCTCAAAGATAAAGGTTTGGATCTAACCCCTAAATGAGCCACCCTACTCATTACTTCCCAGAACCAGCCCATAAGCATTTTCAGCCCATCAGAAACAGAAATAGCTGCCCTAGGCCCCTCTGAGATAGAACTGATAATGAAAATGTTCCGGGCACATAAGTAGTGGAACTTTGATAGGCAAGGTTAGAATAGTGAACTTAAGTTAGTGAGAAAAGCTTTCAGTATTTATGATTGGTAATTTTAACTTTGTTTAAAATAGGGCAAGAGAATTCATAGGTATTTTCATGCTCTAGGAAATATGTTTAGTCAGTCCAGTAGGATTTTTTTTTTTTACTGCCTTACATTAAAACTTGGAAGTTTAACTGGCCACATTCTGCCTTGAATGCAAAGCATGCTATTCGGCACTGCCTGTCTTCTGAACATCTCTAGGACAAGAGATGAAAGAGATAGTTAAAGAAGTCTTGTATTTTAATTGGGCTGGTGACAGGGAAGAGAAATACAATATTCATCAAAAACCTTTGCAGGAAAAAGCTCAAAGTGAAAATTCCAAAGAATTGTATATATTGTTTTTTAAGTAGTCTCTCACAAGCAAGAACAAAGTTTCATGTATGTGTATAGGCATACATATATATATATATATATATGTATATATATATGTTTAGGTTTATTATTGTAACATAGAGAGGTTTTAATGCTCTCTGTATAGGTAGATGAATATACAAACCTTAATCACATTGCTTTCATGCTGTGAACATTCATTCATTCAATAAACATTCATTATTTATTCAGTGCCTACTATGTGCTAGATGCAGAAAACAATGTCAAATTCTGTATTCAAGATTTGAATTCCTCTCCCTGATCCCCATCCACAGATGAATCTTCTCTGAAAGTGCCAGGAGTTAAGCAGGGTAAAGTTTGCCTACTCTCAGGTTGGCCTTGGGTGAGTCACTTAATCTCTTAGGGCCTCATCTTCAAAAATGTTAAATAGTTTAGAGACTAAATGACCTTGCAGTTTCAATCAAGTTCAAAATTGATATCTGGATATGACTCAAAATCAAATGAATCCTGTGGAAATCATTTTTATCATTACAATTAAAACTGACATAAATGATCTCTTCTGAGTAATCCTTTGTGGTAGGTGCTATAGATATTATCTCCATTTTGCAACTAAAGAAGTGGATGATCAGAAAGATTTAATTTTAGTCATTCTACCACAATGATTTAAGTTGTGGGATTCAAAGCCAGATTCAATCAAACCCAGGGCTAAGAAAATATTCCACCAACTATATCATTAAACAGTTATTTCAAAATATATATTTTAAATATTAATCATGACACATTTATTAAGTAGCTTCTATTGACCAAGAACTGTGTTAAGCACTTGTGAGACAAAGAAAAGCATGACACACTACAAAAACAGTTCCTGATTTCAAAATGCTTATATGTGAATGAGCAAAGTTTTTCATTTAGCCAATGGCAAATATGAAATGTCATTTTGACTTAATGTATACTCCCAGGAATTAGGTTGCTATCACATAAACTTGTTTCAAAGCCTCATTGTCTTCTCCCTCACTTCTTCTTCACCATCATTGTGTAGTTCTCTGTCTATGAAGAGGAAGATCCTGTTTCACTATTAATAAGGAATATAATTGGAGATTTTCTTTTTCTTTCAAACAGTCAGGATTGATTGTGTGCATATTGACAATTCATACTTGTTCATGTAGTTCCTCAAGGAGCAAAGAGAAGTCTGTTATGAGAGAACTTGTCAGAGTTTTGGAACAGAGCCAAGACCTCTGACCCAATTGGAGATAAACAAAACTCATCATGTCACCTTACTGTCATATAACACAGAAGAAATCACAGATGATCATCTATTGTCTCCTCTGAATAATTTGAGTGTAATTTTGTCAGGGTTCTGGCCGACTGGATTATTTGAGTGAATAATACTTAAATATCTAATAACACATTAAGGTAGTTTTTAACAAATGGTCATAACTGCAATAGAAATAAGATACTTTCCCTAAATTGCTTACAAACATGTTTCCTATGCAATACACACACACACACACACACATATATATATATATATATATATATGGTCCAACTCATTCATCCTTGAAAATTTTTATCTTTTTACTTATAAAATAAAAAAACTCTGTCAATAGATGAAACCTGTCATTCATATAACATTCTACTTCCATGTCCAAAACAGGTATTTTAGCTTATTAAAAAGAAACCTCAGGTAGGAAATTAGCATTTGGTTATGATATTAAATTTATCTCCGTAGATTGTAGATTCTATTATTAATAGAGTTCTGAATATCTTTTATTGTTTTTGTTGTTGTTGGTTCAAGTGAGATAGGATTATACACAGAGGACAAGAAAAAGTCTTTGGTAAAGTCAAAGGACTGGCAAATAAAGGTCCCATGAAATGAGCTCCTTGTGGGCCCTTCTATAAGGGCAAAATAACATGTAGCTGTTTAAAAATAGTACTTTTAAAAAAAACAGTAAAATCAAAAAGGAACAAATTTTATGTGCTCAAAAACAAAAAGATATATAATCAAATATTTGCTTAACAAGAATGTTCCAACAGCAAGAGACAGAAAGAGAAATTTCACTTAAAGTTACTGTAAACATTATAAAATATTAGGGAGTCTACCTGCCAAGACAAACCCAGGAACTATATGAAAACAATTACAAAAACACTTTTTTATACAAATAAAGTCAAATCTAAATAATTGGAAAAGACAAAAAAAAATAACAAAAATAAAACATTAGTTGCTCTTGGGTAGACCAAGCTAATAAAAATGACAATTATACCTAAATTAATTTACTCATTCAGTTCCATACCAATCAAAGTAACAATTATTTTATAGAGCTAGAAAAAAAATAACAAAATTCATCTGAAAGAAGAAAAGTTCCAGAATATCAAGGGAGTTGATGAAGAGAAATGGAAGGGAAGGTGGCTTAGCCATACCAGATCTTAAATTGTATTATAAAGCAGCAATCATCAAAACTACTTGGTACTGGCTAAGAAATAGAGTGGTGGATCAGTGGAATAGGTTAGGTACACAAGATTAGATGGTCAATGATTATAGTAATCTATTGTTTGATAAACCCAAAGACCCCAGCTTCTGGGATAAGAAATCACTCTTTAACAAAAACTGCTGGGAAAACTGGAAACGAGTATGGCAGAAACTAGGCATAAACCAACATCTTACACCGCATACCAAAATAAAGTCAAAAAGGGTACACAATTTAAACATAAAGGCTGATATTATAAGCAAACTGGGAGAACAAGGAATAGTTCACCTGTCAGATTTATGTAGAACAGAAGAATTCATGACCAAACAGGAGATAGAGAACATTATGAAAAGCAAAATGGATGATTTTTATTACATTAAATTGAAAAGTTTTTGCACAAAAAAAGCTAATGCCACCAAAATCAGGAGGAAAGCAGAAAATTGGGAAAGAACTTTTACAAGTGTCTCTGATAAAAGCCTCATTTCTAAAATATATACAGAATTAAGTACAACTTATAAGAATACACATCATTACCCAGTTGATAAATGGGGAAAATATATGAACAGGCAGTTTTCAGGTGAAGAAATTAAAGCTATCTACAATCATATTAAAAAATGCTCTAAATCACTAGTAAAGGAATGCAGATCAAAACAATTCTGATGTACCATATCACACCTATCAGACTGGCCAACATAATGCAACAGGAAAATCATAAATGTTGGAGAAGATGTGGGTAAATTGGAACATTAATGCATTGTTGGTGGAGTTGTGAACTGATCCAATCATTTTAGAGAGCAATTTGGAACTATGCCCAAAGGGCTATAAGAAATGTGCATACCCTTTGACCTAGCAATAGCACTTTTAGGACTGTAACCCAAAGTGATTATAAAAATGGGAAAAAAGGAGTCACATATACAAAAATATTTATAGTAGCTCTTTGTGTGGGGCCAAAGAATTGGAAACTGAGGGGATGCTCATCAATTGGGGAATGGCTGAACAAGTTATGGTATATGAATGTAATAGTATACTATTGTGCTATAAGAAATGATGAACAGGTGGATTTCAGAAAAACCTAGAAAGACTTTCATGAACTGATGCTGAGTGAAGTGAGCAGAACCAGGAGAATGTTATACACAGTAACAGTCACATTGTGTGATAACTAACTTTGATAGACTTAGCTCTTCTCAGCAATGCAAGGATCTAAGGCGTCTCCAAGGGTCTCATAAATGCTGTCCACATCCAGAGAAGGGACTGTGGGATTTGAATGAGGATTGGAGCATATTGTTTACTCTTTTATTTCCTTCTGTTTTATTTTGTTTCTTCTTTGTTGTGGTTCGCCTATTGGTTCTGGTTCTTCTTTGCAACTTGAATAATGTGAAAATATGTTTTGTGGGAATGTATATATAGAGTCTATATCAGATTGAACGCTGTCTTGGGGAGGAGATTCAAGGAGGGAATGAGAGAAAATTTGGAACTCAAGTGCTTATAGAAGTGGTTGTTGACAACTGAAAATAAATTAATTAAAAAATAAAATAATAACCTTAATGAAATAGGGGGAAAATGAATGTATATGTACAGCCTATCAAATTCCATGCCACCTTGGGGTAGGGGGATGGGAGAGATAGGGAGAAAATCTGGAACTTAAAATTTTATGGAAGTGAATGTTGAAAACTAAATATAAATAAATTTTTAAAAACAAACAAAATTGATTAATTAAAAATATCCATCTGATACAGGCTAGTTAGATAAGTCTTTAAGATGGAAAGAAGAGGCGTGTGGATCAAGGCAAAATATGTTCTAAACATTGATGATAATAGGCCTTGACTCCAAAGGACTTTAACCAAATTCTGTGCTAAGTCTAATTTGACTTACCCGAGTGATTTACTCAAAGGTCCCTAATATGTGGCTCAAAATTTGTGCATTTTTAAGAAACTCCAGCTCCATTTTCTCTCCCTAATTCACTATAGAACCCAATACCTCATGACATCTTCTTTTTCCTGTGTCCCTCAGAAAACTATGACTGCGAAAATCATGGAGAAAGACTAGGGGATAGACACTGTTTATGAAACCCTGCCCAACACTGATATTATAAGAAAAAAAAATTAGGAAATGCTAATAGCATCTTGTTAGTCCAATATTTCATTAGTAAGGCTAATACCAAGGCTTTTCCTTTATCTTACTCTATTGTTTGAAGACACTGTGATAATGAGATTCTGTGAGAACACGTGAATACATTTAAACATCCACTCACTCATACCAGACCTTGAAGCTTCCTCTTGTCAACACTTTCACAAGGAAGCACTTTCCCCTCCTGGCAGCACAATCATGTACTTTCTTCTGTCATCTATTTTGCAAGCTGCCCACTACAGGCCATTGTCATCATCAACAGTTTGAAGAGGGCAGGGACCAACAAATATTTGAACACCATAATTTCACACCTCATCATTCTAATATATTGAAAAGACATTCAGAATACAACATAAATTACAAGATTATAGGATCAAAGATTTAAAGCTAGAAAGGACCTTAAGGGCCAGATACCAACCACTACATTTTACAGATGAGGAAACTGAAACCTAGAGACTTTAAGTTAATAAATTCTTATTGACTTCAGTGACAAGGTCCCATAGCTCTTCAGTACCTGAGTTAGCATTTTAAAGCAGGTCATCTACTCATGAAGACAAGTATTATATTCCCTACAACATGCTGCCCCCTTTGAGGAAATCATTTGCCACATTGAGAAAGAATTCAACAGAATGTCAGTCCTCTACGATGGTTCTTTTGAGATACATGGCACCTAGGTTAATAAAGACCTTTTGAAGCTTAGGTCAAGTCTTCATTTATGTAAAAGTTATTTACTAGACAATTAATGTGTATCATATATTAGTAGAGTTGAAAAGCACACTAAATCTATCCCCTCTGTCATGGAAAACAGGTTTCATAATTGGTACTCTGGAATCTTAGATGGTTATGTATTAATCATGGCTCTTATACCTTCCAAAAATGTTTGTCTTTGTAGTGATATCATAAAAGTATTCTTTGATTCTGCTTATTTCATCTTTCATTAGTTTATAAAACTTTTAAAATATATTTAATATTAATACTTAAGAATAAATTATTTTCCTGGCTTTGCTGACTTTGACAAATAGTAGTTGATACAAGTATTTTGATATCTCTTTGAAATAATCTTTCCCCCCTTCATTTCTTAAAGTACCATAACATTTCATTAGATTGATAAAAAAAAATTTGCTTGACCAGTTCCAATTTACAAACATTCTTTTAGTTTCCAGCTTCCCCCCCACAAAAAATGCTAATTAAATATCTTTGTGCATGATATTTTTTTTTACCTTTTTGTTAGATCTCTTTAGGGTATAGGCCTAGTAGTGGTACTGCTAGGATAAAGGGCATGTGATATTTAGTAATTTTTGTCCTTCAATCCAAATCACTTTTCAGAATAGTTGGGACTAATTCACAGCTCCACTGACAGTACATCAATGTGACTATTTTCTCCTAAACCTTCCAACATTTGTCATTTTCTTTTTTAAAATTATATTTGTCTGTCTGGTGGGTGCCAAGTAGAACCTCACAATCGCTTCAGTTTGGTTATCTCTAATTATTGTGATTTGGAGCATTTTCCCCCCATGTGAATAAAAATATTCATTGTTTCTTCTTTTGAGAACTACATGTTCAAATCCTTAGACCATTTGAAAATTGGGGAATGCCTCTTATTCTTATAAGTTGCAATCTGTTTCTTATATATGTTGGAAATGAGACCTTTTTCAGAAGAAAATGCTGCATTTTTACTAGTTTTGTTTTCCTTTTAATTTTAGCTTGATTGAATTTGTTCATAGAAAATATAAAGTAATAAAAATTATTCATTTGATCCTCTGATTTTCTATATCCATTTTTTGATTTTTTGATTTTATTCATATATTTTTTCCATTCTGTTTTTATTTTTATTCTATTTATTTATTCTATTTCTATTCCCTATTTTTCCCCTTTTAATTTCTTTCTGATATGACCTTTTATATCTAGGTTACATATCAATTAGGATCTTAAATTGGCATAAGCTTGTGAGATTTTGATCTGCATCTAATTTCTTTCATACTTATGTCTGTTTTTCTCAATAGTTTTTTTTTTAATCAAATATTAAGTACTTCTAACCTTCTAGGGAATTACAATCCAGGTGATAAGATCAGACCCTTAGGCTCAGAATAATGGGAAAGAAACAAGTAGTTACAGCAGAAAAAAATGTATTTTGACTAAAAATACTTGGGTCCTACTTCCTGGTCTGCCATTTGTCCTCTGTATGACCTTAGGCAAGTCAGTTCTTCTCCCTGGGCCTCAATTTCTCCATTTGTAAAATGAAGGAGTTGCATTAGTTGGCCTTTTAACTTTCTTCAAATCTGAGAGCCATCATCCTATAATCCTATGCCATGATCTCTGAGGTCTCTTCCCAGCCTAAAATCTGTGATTGTACACAAGTTTATCCATAACCATACAACTGGCAGATGTCAGCAAGTAGAATTCAAATCCATCTTACCAAACCAAATGCAGCATTTGTCTATGACATCATACCACAGAAGTTAGCCTATCTATGCTCATGCAATACTCAGAGATGCACATTTAGAACAAGTATTTTGAACTGAAAGGAACACAATTGTCCATAGAAGTCAGTTTCAACCTGACTGGTTTTATAACCTCAATAGATGAAAAGTCTCTGTATCATTCATTTTCTTCAGCAGAAATAAGGCAAATCTCTAGAGCAAATATGTGGTGTAAAAACCGGAGATGGAAAATGGGGGGATGGAGAAAGAATGAGGGATGGGATTATTTGGAGCAATTGCTTCTGGATTCCTTTATAGGTGGGTGGAGAACTGTTCTGATTCCAATATCCCATTGTTAATGATCCCAATGGTAAAGGACCCAATACAGTAACTATTGTTTTTTGACAACGCTTACATTTTTTTTATTAAAGGCTTACCTAAATAAAATTTTAATATTCAACTAAAAATTGTGGAACATTACAGCATGACTGGTTGGAAAACAGAGCAAGATCTTCCTGTTTAGAAGAGCTAAAAATCAAAACAAGAAGAAAAATAATGCTTTGCCCATAATTTCTATAAAGCCCAAAGCAGGGTCTTTCAAGTGTCTGTCTTTCCATGTCTGTGGTAGCTAATGGCCTGCTCACATGTAAATTGATAAGAGCAAGAAAAAGCACTCAAGAAATCTAATAACGCATAAATGTGAGTATGCAATATTCTATATAGTCCACATTTAGGTTTTTTTTCCCTCTTCCTCCTGACAATGGGAAATATAAGGATTAAGTCAATACTGTCTTTGATTTCTTTGCTGATATGGGTTCCATTATTACTTTCTTTCTAACTCAAGGAAAGAGGCTGTTCTCAAGTCAATGTAAGCCAAGTTAACAGTTAATAAGGCATCTGGATTGAGTAGTGAATAACATGCTGACACGAGTTAAGTCAGGTCATCTGAGTATCTATTAAGCACTTATTATGTGTTAGGCACTGTTCTGAGGGTGGGGGATTTGAAAAAAAAGGAAACAAACAAATTCTTCCCTTAAAGAGCTGAAAGTCTAATGGCAGAGACACAACCCAAACACGAAATACAAAAAAGAGGAGAAATCAGAGACGATAACATAGAGAAAGAACTAGTTGAATGGGAGCCTTATAAAAACTTCTTGTAGAAGGTGGGGTATTAAGGAAACCAAAGATGACAGGAGTTCAAGATAGAAAGTGAGAGTATTACAGACATTAAAGATTTGGATACGGGAAATGGCATGTAAAGGAACTGGAAGGAGGTCAGTGCCACTGGATCAGAAATGACACCAAGAGGGGTAAGTTATAAAGTTAAAAAGTTTAAAGAATGTGGAAAAATAGGAAAGAATCATGTATGAGGTCTCTCAAAGGTATTATTCCTCATTTACTTTGATTTGTGTGACCCTGGGCAAGACAGTTAATTTTTCTCAGCTGTGTCTATAAAATGGTGATAATGATAATACACATCTCATGCAGTACAAAATATTTAACAATCAAGTGAGCATATGCATGCATTATATATATATATATATAATATATAAAATTATATACATATTCATATACTCACATGTGCATAGCAATATAATGGAGCAGGAAATGACAATATACTCCAGCATCTTTGTGAAGAAAACCCCATGGACAATATTGGCATGACCAATAAAGGGTCATAGAGTTGGACATGACTAAATGTACATCTATATGCTGTTCAGTCAATCTTAATTCTGTAACACTGTAACATACACACACAAATATACTCTCACAGTCAACAAAAACTAAATATGCATATCTACATTATAAAATATATACATGCATCATATATAATTCAGATTTTAGTCATATAAGTATATATTTAAAATACTATTTAAATGCATATGTCCATGTGTATACATACATACATATAACACTTTACTTTTGTGATACTCTCACACATTCATTTAATAATCATTTTTTAAGCACATGCCCTGTATTAAGCACCACAACAAGTCATCAGAATGTAAAGAAATTTTAATATCCCCTAGTTATTTTCAAAAGAAATTATGCAAAGGTTATACTCAAAGAGGCCAAACTTATAAACTAATTCAGATTTTTAAAAGGCAATGATAGAAACTTCAATGTCTCACTTCAGATTGAAAATCAAAACAATAGTACCTACTAAATGAATAGGAACCCATGATCAAGTGACCAGAATTAGATATGAGAATCTCACTGTTCTTCATGAGTTAACAATGTAGCTCTACTAAAAACACAAACGCTAAGTATCTTTGAGAAGTCTTCATATCGACTATACTATATCCAAAGTATTATTGAAAATAAAGGTATTGAGCACAATCTTCCACACATAACATGGGTCCCCACAAATTAAAGAAAAAAGCATTATAATGAAAACATATATGCATGTGTATTACACACATACAAATATACTCACACCATTTGTATCATTTGCATCTAATGGTAGTCATCTCTAGAGTGGAGGGAGGAAGAAAAAAAAGAAATTTACGTGATAACTTTATTATGTAGTTAAAAGGAATAGCAAATCATACATAGTAAATTTTCAGTTTCATGTGCAGTCATCTTTTTATTATACCATGTTATGGAAATACTTGTCTTATTTCATAAATTAAAAATAAAATAATTTTTTAAAAAAATATAAGCATTTTTAAAACATTCCTAACAAGAATCTTTCATTCTACTTGAGAATATATTTACAGAGATAAATATAATCTGAGGTGGGCTATGAAGGGCCCAAGGGAGAGATCAAAAGTTTCTAGGAAAGTCTGGGATGGGATGGAGTGTTGTCAAGAATAATTAACAATGGTTTTATTGAGGGGATAGTCCATGAGATGAGACTAGAGAAAGTAAGGATTTCAGAAGTTTAAAAAGGGAAAGGAGTGCATTCTAGCCAGGAGGCATGTCTTAAGCAAATGTAACTAGATAAGAGACAGAATGTACATTTCAGGTAGCTCAATAGCCTACTTGGATTGTAAAGTTTAGTGTGTGGAGGGGGCCAGCAGGAATGGTGAATCACAAGTAGAAAATAACTAGAAGAAGCCATCTATCCTTTCTTTAAGATCATCAATGAGAGGCAACCTACTACCCCCTAAAGCAGCACCTTCTACTTTTAGATATTACTAGTGTTTAGGTATTCTTTTCCACTAAATCTTTAAAAATATAATCAATTAACAATGAATGGTGTGCAATGAATCTGTTAAGTTAATTTAGCCTTTTTTTGGAATAATTATTTGGGGACAGATACAGAGAAAATTTCTTAGTGAGACCAAATCCATTAGAATTAAAGCATGCTAATTTAAAAGAAACTTAAAATTTTGATTTGTATTTTGTGATATATATATAAATATAATATATATATTCTCACTCATTAGCAATAAGGAAATTACATACACACATGATTATATACATATATTAATATACAATATATATTATATACACACATATATATTATATACACATGTGTATATACAACACAACTATATATATATAATGTCTATCTAATGATTGGGGGATGGCTGAATATATTATTTAATATTAGTGTAAAAGAATATGTTGCCATAGGAGTTACAAAAATAAATTCATAGAAAGATTTGTGTTTAAGTAATGACACATAGGGTA
The DNA here is from genome assembly GCF_900497805.2 of Vombatus ursinus. NCBI lineage: Eukaryota > Metazoa > Chordata > Mammalia > Diprotodontia > Vombatidae > Vombatus > Vombatus ursinus. The sequence goes on from NW_020954582.1 coordinate 5,560,472, forward strand.
AGAAGGAAAAAAAAGAAAAAAAATCCACCTTTCACATTGAAAATCATTAAATACACACCTTTATTTTCATATGTAGAATAAGCTGCGTGGGGCCTTACTGAGGGAGGGCTGTGTCTGGATTAAGTGAGTCTGGGTTCAAATTGAGCTTCTTACTTATTAGGTGCATGAACTTGGAAAACCTGCTTAACCTCTGTGTGCCTCAGGCATTTATCAACTAGGATTTATCTACTAATTCTTAGGCTTTTCATCTGGATCTGTGAAAAGAGTACTCAAAACAAGATTCCCCAGGCTTACAAAATTCTCAGATCTTTCTTAAATATTAAAACAACAAATACAGAAACACACAACCACAAAAAATAAAATACAACACATGAGTATGTGCATTGATGGAATTTAAAAGAAAATGTATATGGAGGATAAACAATGTGTGTGTGTGTGTGTGTGTGTGTGTGTGTGTGTGTGTGTGTATTTTCCCCATATAATCCCTTAACTTTTGTGATGGAAGGGGTCTTGGCAATAACCTAGGTCCACTAGGACCTGAACAAGAACCCTCTCTACAACACTGCCAACAATTAGTCTTCAAGTCTTTATTAGATTTCCAGTGAGGACCATATATCACCCAAATGGTATATAAATGGGCTCATTTTTCAGGTTTTTAAATAATATTTATTTTATATATTGTTGGTGTTATTTGATAAATATAAAAACAAACAAAACATTAGACTTGTAAAATACAAGAGCGAGGTTGAGCTCAGAATTGAACCTCTAATGCCTGAGACCCAAGTATAGAATCAAAAAGTCAATGATGAGGGACATCTAGAGGAACTTACCCAACAATATAGCAATGAGGAAGCATCATTTTTTTAAATGAATAAATGAGGTTCAGGTGAGAAACCACATCCTAAAGCAGACCTTTTCCTGAACTTTTCTCCCAATGGACTGCAAGTTCCTTAAATTGTTTTTCATCTTTTGAAAACCCCAGTGGCTACAACAGTATCTGGAACCTAGCAGTTGTTGGGGTCAGAGTAGGACATGAGATCATTGCACTCAAACTCTTTCATTTTGTAGATGAGGAAACTGAAGTCCAGAGAGGTTCTGTGGCTTGCTTAAAATCACTTATCTAGCACATGTCTGAAATATGACTTGAACTTTGCTTTTAATGACTCCACGTCCCAGAGACCTACAATTAATATTTATGAACTGTATTAAATTGAAAACAAGAACTAAAATTTTAAATAAGAACACTTAAAGATCCAGTAATACAAGGTATGTAAAATGTTCATTGACCGACTTACTGCATGTATCATGGACACTCCTAGATAAAACCTATAGAAGACACACCATCCAATATCAGAGATGACGACAGTATGTGTAGCATATTTCATTCCATTTAAAAGAGTTGTTTTGAATGAGGCCCTCTATCATCTAAAATAAGGCATGTGACTGCAGATTTGATTTTTCAAAGTACAGCCTCCCAGAATATTTCAGTGCCAATATGTTTTTGTGCATTAGTCATTTATGAAGATGGATACACAATGATGGTGCACACATCAACTTCTAATCAGCTAGAGATACAATTTCATATTGAGACTGGATCCATCAGGATTGAAACCATCTTAATGAAAAAGGCTTTACATATTTTTCTGCAATAAATAATAAACAAACCAGAATTGATTATTGCTCACTACCCAGGGGAGAAATCTGGAAGATAGAAAAATGCAATATCCGTTCAACAGATTTATCAGATCTATCCAATTTTACTCAATATGGGGTTGAAAAATATGTGTGCATCAAGACACTAGTCAATAAGTAATTACTTGATTGTCAAGAAGGATATTCAGTAATTAAAATAGAAATTGATTTTTTTAATAATGCTAAAGATATTTCCAGAAGGAATTTATAAGAAGGCAATACAATTGTATTATTGGCTATGATGATCATCGATTCACAACTAATATGAACTTCAGAGGTCATTTTTACAGATGAAGAAACTGGGAATCAGAAATGTTAATTTTTTTATACAAGGTCACATGGTAATAAAAGAGAGACATTACTTGCACCCAAATTCCCTGAATCCAAACCTAACTTTTTTTTTCCCTACTGCATCACACTTTCATCATAATTACATAATTGCCCTAATCATGCTGATTCCAGAATAATGTGAAGAGAACTAAAATGTGGAAATATGAAAAGAATAGTCCAAAGAAAAATAGAGGACTCAGAATATCAGGGGAAATACAGAGATAGGAAAAATGGACACAGAAGATACAATGCCAAAACAAAATATATTTAAATTACTAAATGTAAAGATAGAGCAAACACATGAATTGGAAAAGCAAAGTTATTTTGCCTGAAGTCACAAAACCCTGTTAAGATTGACATGAAGTAGAAAAAGAACAGCTACATTCATTTCCCATCTCTAATATTATAGAGCACCTTCTTCTAGAAAGAGTAAAGTGGTAGCAATAGACGGTGAAGACAACTTAATCATAATTCTACCACTTCAGTAATTCCAAATTGGGGGGGGGAGGGGAAGGCCAACCAATTCATCCAGGAGACAGACTTTAGTGATGTAAAAAATGAAATTTAAAAAGTAAAAAAAATAAGAAGGAAAGCAAAAAAAAAAAAGGAAAAGAAGAAAAAAGGAAGGAAGAAAGGAAGGCACTGTGCTAAATGCTTTACAAATATTGTCTCTTTTGATCCTGACAATGACCATGTGAAGAAGATACTGTTATTTTCTCTATTTTATAGTTGAGGAAATTGAGGTAGAGATTAAGTGACTTGACCAGGGTCACAAACCTAGTAAGCCTCTGAGGCTAAGGTTTCAGGCCTTCCTATTACCAGAGCTCTACCTGCTGTGCCACATGCCTGCCTTAATAATAATGGCACTGTGGATAGAGAGCAATCCACAGGTGGAATTATACTAGAGTCAGTGTTTGAAAATCTAGCCTCAATTGTCCTAACATGTACTCAGCTGTGAGTAAGAGTAAATAGCTTAACTTCTCAGTGTTCTTTAGGATTCTAAGTCATAGTAGAGTTCTTGGTCCCCATTGATGAAGGCAGTCTCATAGATTCTCAGGATTTGAGAGTTGAAAGGGATGTCCATTTAACCCAAGCTGTTTACAGAATGAATAGGCCCTCCAGCATAATGGTCAAGTGGTTTTCCAACCTCTCTTTGAAGACCTGTAGGAGAGGAAACCCACTGCCTCCCAAGACACCCCATTCCATTCTTATTTCAGACTCTCTACTATGATGAAATAATTCACCTGCAAGAAAGATGGTGATATTAATTGTACTAAATAATGTATGTCACATATAGTAGTGAAATAATCTATTATGGATTTTTAAAACATTCATGGTAATCTCCAATGGTCAAAGGTAATCAAAACCCTGACCTTGCCTCATTCTTTTGTCATTTCTCACAACCTCCTGGTTTTTGTTTTCTTCTTTCTTGGTGTGGAGAAAGTTTTGTCACTCATGACACTATGTCCTTTTACCGATGTGTTAAGGTTTCTTGTACTTCTTCATTTGATCAAAAACTATAAAAGAAGGCAATCTTAATTGTAAATATCTTCTTTTAATACCTTAAAATCAACTTTTGTCTTCCTGATTCTCACATATCTGGAAGTTCCCAAAGTAATCTCAGATTTTAGGAAGTGAGAGAAATTATAGAAGGAGAGAGAACTCATAGGTGCTGGTACGATTTACTTTGCTGTGTAACTCCCAAGTATCTCACTGCTTTTCATTAAATGGAAATCTCTATATGATGAATAAAGAGGATCTTGACTACTAAGAAAGAAGCATCATTTTTCACAGAATTTCTCTAGCATGGTATTGTGGAAAGTGATTGAATTTGAAATAGTAGAATTGGGTTCAAATTCCAAGACTGCTGTTTAACTGCCTTGGTGACCTTGTAAAGACAGTTAATATTGTCAAACCTCAGTTTTCTCATCTGTGAAAATGGGACTAGGTGACTTGTGATCCCTTCTATTTCTACCTCCAAGAAAGTCAGGAAAAGGAGGGTAATTGGTGGTGCATCATTGGCAAACACATCTTGCACCATGAGGCAAGATCTCTAACAAAAAAAAAAGTTCAGGGTTAAAGAGAAGAAGGAAGAACCCAGTCACCAGTTTTTTTAAAACCTCAGACTCACTGCTATGGAGAGACAAAATGTAGCTTAGGCGCAACAGCATTAGGATGGCAGGAAGACATGTAAATAATATGCTAAAAATTTGGGTCATAGACCACATCCATGCTGATGTGAGAAAACTCACAGTGACCAGGTGGGCCTTTGAAAAGATGTTGTACTAAGCCAATGGGGCAGATTCAGTTCTCATTTCCTTTGAAATCACTCTGATACAAGTTGCTAATTAACTATCGGTCTCCTGGGACCACTATGAACCTGCCTTTCTTAGGTGTAACCATGTTTGTTTCTCCATCCTGTTTGCTTAACCATGTCAACATTTGTGGAAGAAACCTATAGGAGAATATCCATATTTAATTTGCCTTTTCCTTTGCTTCTCTAGTTTACAAGGAATCAAGAAACCTTGTCTCTATTTTGGAAGTCATTAATGAAAAACTCTTTTTGTTTTTATATTCCTGCTTTCTCTTACATTTGTTTTGTCTAGTTGTTAACATTTGCAAAGATTGTGCCTTTTTTAAATTGTAGCTAATTCATACATTTTATCTATGAAGACATTGAGGGTAAGAAGAGAAGTTTTGAACCAATATCAGCTAATATGTTAGGTGGATTATCTATTTTCCTGGAAATAAGATTCAGTGTAACTAGTCCAAAATACTGGCATAAGATTAGGAGTCAGACTCCTCAAATGTTCTGTCCCAAAATATATGACAAATGAAAAAGAAAAAGAAAGAAAAAAGGGGGGGGGAATCAGACAGGAAAATTAGGAAAAAATCTAAAATAAAATAAAACAGTTGACAGATGGCTTTAAAATTTTAGGGATGAATCAAATCAGCTGAAAAAATAGAAAAGATAGAAATGATGGAATGTAAACTCCTTGTTACTGGATTGTTTCAGTCTTTTGGGACAAGGATGTTAAACTTTTTCCCCCAGTTTTCTCTTTGTATCTCAAGTGCATAGCATAGTGCCTGGCATATAATAATGTGTAGGCAATTAATAGATATATATTGATTGATTAAAATAAGCTTTGGGGCTACTCGCTAAAAAGATACTTTTTAGAATTATAATATGTTGGATTTTCCTGGTTTTTAGTGGCCTCTAAAATCAAAATCTATCAGAATTTAAGTTGATTTCAATCACATGACTTGACTTCTGAAAACTTAGAAAAAAATTAAAAAAGAGAAATGTAAACCACAAGTCTACCAGTAATGCAGGAGGTTAAATAAAAATGGATAAAATCATATTTTTCCCCCCACATATGTATCCAGAGGATTTAATGGATCCATTTTGAAAGTCAGTCAATCAATTAATAAACCTCATTACTGAGAATCATACTAATTTCAGCAAGTGTTTTGCTTACTTGTACAATCATAATCAGGTCAAATCATTCCCATAAGTCCTATGCAAAGAGCAATTCTAAAAATGATAGAAAGAACATTTTATTTCTCTTTCTTTTTATGTTTTATTATGGATGTCTTATAAAAATCACCAATGGAGATAAAGTCCTTTTGCTGCTCCTAAACCATTTTTTTCTTTTCTTTACCTCAAATTTTTTAAAGGAAATTGAAATAGGAACTAAATTTTGTTTTGTGTGATACTCTTTTTTGATACAACCTTATTTGAAACATCATCTCGTTTCCAAGAGAAAATCTAGAAATAATTCTAAAAAGAGCCTGGGATCATGAAGGAAAAAATACTTAAATATATATTGCTGACTTCAAGATAGAAATAAAATGTACCCATAATTCTCATTTCACTTTTCATAATGATGTCAAGTATATACATGTGTGTGTGTACACACACACACACACATATATCTTCAGATAATCTTCTGAAACAATTAGCTTTCTGAAATCTTACTGAAGATAGCACAATTTTTCATATCCAGTTTACATTTCTGTAGTCTCTCCATTTGTTATGTCCCTATTGACTTTAAAGATGAATTAATTAAAATTTATTTTAATTGATGTCAATAAAATTAGGTATACTGAATGGAATGCCAAGGAATCTATATGTACCTACAACTTGACAAGAGAAAAAAATGTGAAAATTTTTAAAAAATGAAGTTAAGATAAGATTGTTGTTGTTTTAAATCTTCTTTCAAAGGAAACAAAGTTGTTTATGAGAAATTGCGGAAAAGAAAATGATAAACCACATTTTTTTTGATAGTCTGGAAAATCTTTCAATTCCTTTCTTATAAATGAGAAATGCCTCACACATTTTCTCTGAACATGCTGTAGATTCTGCCATCTTGAAATTATACTTGTGTATGACTAAATTGGTCTTGATGTTTTTATTATACTCCCAAATATCATTCCATCATTTTCCTATTATGGCAATCAAGGATGTGGGTTATCACATGATACACAATGTTTTCAGCAAGGAATCTGTGAAAGAAAACATTGTACTCTGCCTATGCTCTGTCTTTTTCACTAATTATTCAAAGGATATTTTCTTTATTGAGCATCAAGCTTAATTACTTAATTATATGATAGCCCAAAATGGCTTTGAAGCCATTCCATTCTACAAAGTGCATAATATGTGTTTCAAAAAATGCCCTAATTATAGAATTAACTGATAAAATGGATTGATTCCAAAGGATGTGCATAATACAGATGTTTTAAATCACAGAACCACACCATAATCCATATTGGCCAAGTACATATTCAGTATCTTGGTTCATATTTAAATTCTCTTGGATTGGATAAAAAAAAAGTAGAATCCATAAAGCTGACAAAAGGAAAAGAGTTGAAAAATAATGGCTCTTAGTATAAGAATGAAAGTGATCAGAACAGAATCTGTGATTTCACTAACATAGAAAGCTACTGGATAAAGGAACTTCCCCTGTCACTGGAAACTGGCATGGCAAATTCTCTTCAAATTCCAGCTTAAGAGATTTATTTAGAATCCTGTGAGTTTTAGTGATTTGTCCAGGGTTACATAAACAGGATGCATAAGAGGTAAAATTTATTCCCAGATTTTCTTGATTTTGGGTCCCAAGGCCAGTTTTTCTACTTATTTTCTCATAAGTACCTCTCATAAAAATTATTTTTTTTTGGAAAATGTGGTTTTTAAAATTAATGCTTTTCTTCCCCACTTGGAATTTGCAGTTATAAATAGGGTTTATTGGTCAGAGGCTAAAAGGCCTTAGAAGATTTTTGAAATAAGGTTTTGGTTCTGAATGACCCTCTGAAATGATAGAAATTGACCATTGTTCTGGTTACCCTTCTCACCTCTAATGTGCCCCCAGCCAATGCAGATGTGTCTGAGTTTCACTACAACTTAGTAGATGGTCTTTCCCAGCTGACAGTGGAGTCCATTAGGCAGTACAAGGTTATTCTGTCTCCATTCAGCCAGATTGACCCTGGAAGGGAAGATCTACAGTCTCTTTTTGTCCATCATCCAGGCTAGATAGGCACAGCTGATTGGATCCTATCGGATTGTGTGTGCAACCGGTGTATTTTTAGAGAAACCAGTGTCACTTTCCACTCGATGAGATCTCCATAGAAGATTATTATTGGGAAGTAATATTAATTTAGATCACTTGGGATCGATGCCATTGTTTCAGATACTATGGTATTTACAGAGCTCTGGCTAGATGTTGTCTACCCACAGAGCCCATTGGTGCTAGTCTAGATGTCATCAGATTATGAGTCAGCAGCAAGATGTACATTTCCATTTAATTTATATAAATTCAGCATCAGAAGGGACTTTACCAGCAAACTTTTAATTTTTACCTGTCAATGAGTGTTATCTACAACATTACTGAGAAGAGCTAATCCCACATTTGCTTGAAGAACATGAAAGAGTGAAAACCTGCTATTATCTCATTATTCTGTTACTCTTTTTGCTAATTGTTGGGGTGGGGGGTCATGCCTAAATTCATCTCTTTACAACTTAGAGTTTCTAGATCTGCTCTCCAAAGCCAAGGAAAAGAAATCTGCTCCACGACAGTCACTCAATGTTTTTTTTAATTAATTAATTTATTTATTTATTTTTAGTTTAACACTTACTTCTGAAAGATTTTGAATTTGAAATTTTCTGCCCCTGCTTCACCTCCCCAAGATGGTGTGCAATCTGATATAGACCATACATGTATAATCATATGAAACATATTTCCACATTAGTCATGTGGTTAAATAAAAGAATTAGAACCAAAGAGAAAAACCATGAGGAATAAAAAAATGAAAAAAGAAACAAAGGAAAAATAGCATGCTTCCATGTGCATTCAGATTCCATGGTTCTTTCTTTCTGGATGTGGATAACATTCTCCATCATGGGTCTTTCAGAATTGTCTTAGACCCTTGCATTGCTGAGAAGAGCTAAGTCTATCAAAGTCAGTCATTGCAGTGCAGCTGTTACTGTGTACTGTGTTCTCATGGTTCTGTTCACTTCACGCAGTATCAGTTCATACAAGTCATTCCAAGTTTTTCTGAATTCTTCCTGTTCATCATTTCTTATGGAACAACAGTATTCCATTATATTCACACACCACAACTTATTCAGGCATTCCCCAATTGATAGACATCCCCTCAATTTCCTGCTATAAATATTGTTGTACCTGTAGGTCCTTTTCCCATTTTTGTAATCTCTTTGGGATACACATCTAGCAGTGTTATTGCTGAATCAAAAAGTATTGGGAATAGTTCCAAATCGCTCTCCAGAATGGTTGGATCAGTTTACAATTCCACCAACGATGCATTAGGGTCACTCAATATCTTGATTACAGAAATCACTTCTTCCTAAATTTTCTCTTCTGTCTAAACAAATCTAGTTTTCTTAACTGTTCTGAAAATGGCTTGAAATCAAGACCTTTCACCATCATGGTGGTCCTCTTCTGTTCAAAAGGTTGACTAGGTGGGGAGTATTTTGTTATTGTTGTTTTTTTATGGTGAGAAATTCATTTCAATCTTCCTAAAATTATTACAATGTAGGCCAATCAGTTAGCTAGTCAATAAACTCTTATTAAGTATTGACTATATTGCAAGTCCTGGAGCTAAGTGCCAGGAATACAAATATAAGCAGGAAACAAATACAGTCTCTTCCCACCTAGCGCTTACATTTTAATGGAGGAAGACAAGTCAAAGAAGGGAGCTCAGGGGAGGGGAGATATAGAAGGTAACCAGCATGAGAGCATGGTCAAAAACTTTCAGAATGGAGCCTGGAGAGGAATGAAGAAGATATGGCTAGTCTAAATGCCCTAAGTAAAGTTCCTGGGAAGAGCCAGCCAATTAGAGGTAAAGACCACAGGGGAAGGGTGTATTTTGGAAGTCTAAAAGGCAGAGCTGGGATGATTGTCTAGTATGAAGATGTTTCTGGGGCATGGCAGAGAAAGTTAGGACTTTAGGAAAGAAAGGATTGAAAACAACTGCCTACCTTGAATAATAAACCAGCTATCACTCACACACTCATACACACACACACACACGCGCGTGCACGCCCCCACATAGTGAGGTCATCAGTATATATAAGTTGGGCTAATTCAGTTATTAAAGGAGCAAGACTATATTTGAAATAGCTAAATTTTATTGAGCTCATATCTGCAAAGCAAAATGATATAAATGATGGTGTCCCATTGGTTGAACATTCAGTACCTCACCACCTAAAATATATTCTGCTACTAAGAAAAAGAGAGGTTAGATGAGAGTCAGGAAAAACAACAACAAAAAAAAAACTTTCATTGTTTACATTAACCAAGAAATGGTTAGAAATATATGTAGTACTTTTTTTTTTTACTAAAAAAATAAAAAAGACCTCAAAAATGTATAGGAGGCATACTAATGTAAGTAGGGATCAGAGTGGAGGATAAATATTATTGAGACCATAGTATCATCTCTCTACACTTGTGAGAGACAATACTAACCACCTAGTCCAATACCATCATTTTACAATTGAGGAAACAGATTCAGAGAAGATAAGGATCTTCTCCAAAGTCACTCGGGTAGCAAAGGACAGCTGGAGGATTTGAACTGATTTCCTGCAGTGTCAAAATCAAATTGTTCCTTCTGGCATTCAAAAACCTGAATAAATAAGGGCAATCCTATCTGTGTCTTTCCTTAGGCTTTTCCCTATAGCTGAAATGTTTTCTGTCTAATATTGACTATAGGCTCAAATACCACCACTTCCAGGAAGCCTTCCATGGACATTTTATTGCATTACACTCACTGATGTCCCCAAATATGGCAATATTCCATATCATTCAGTGTGGTTACAGTTGTGCTTTATCAGCCTTCCACTTGCTTGTGGCCTGTGCAGAGACTAGTTAGAGGATTTTGACTAGGTCATTTAATACATTTAATTCAATTTCCCCATCCATGAAGTCCTCACAGTTATTTGCTGCCTACTAAGCCCACAGGGATACTGAGAGCAAAAGGAGAGATATAGGTTTTGGTGTGTAACCTATTAAAGAATCAGGCCGTTCATTAACTGGGCCATATTACAGCTATTAAGTGTTCTAAGTGGGTTCGATTCCATAATGATGGGCAAAATCTGCTTATATCATGTTTCATGGGATCAAAGGAAAGAAAATGTTAAGCACAGAAATATCAAGCATAGGAAATTACTTTATATGCCTTTTGGGAGAACATCGAAATGAGAAAATGTCTTTCTATTAGGGAATAGAGTGATGTTTCTACAAAATGATGCAAAGTCCAGCCTGAGCCAAGCCAGATTATGGCTTTAAAAAAGTTAAATACTACTGGTTGTCAGTGAAACTTTTGAATAAAGGACACACAACTTTTCTGTGGATGATCTGTCATTGTTAAGGGCCACTGGGAATTCTATCTAAGTTCTTTGGAAGCAATATTAAAAGGCATATTAATAGAACTGAATGGGAGACTCTTACAAGTCACATGTAAAAAAGTCAGTTACTATTTCAAAAAAGTTTTTCAATTTGATAAAATTTATAACTTTTGCCATGGAAGTAACTATTTGACAATTACAAGAAGATTAGATTAGATTATTGCTATTATCTTATTGTTAATAATGATAATAAATTCAGAGCACCTCAGAGACTCTTCTTTGTAAGAGGGTAGGAGAAATCATACAATGACATATCTCAAATCTATAACATGCCCTTAGAACTTTAATCAAAGACAAAGCAGAGAGGTAAAATTCTCTTCTCCAAGACCAAATACAAAACAAAACAAACAAACAAAAAATAAAAACTAAATTAATCCCATAGAAGTCATGACAAATTCTAGGACCAAGATTATCATGTTGCATCATCAAAAGGTACATCATTTCTGTTCTCTTTGAGACGTTTCCTTCATGACAGTTTGTTTTCCACAGCACAGTAACAAATTATTTTCTTGCCTGGTGATTGACAGGAATTTTAATGTCAGCAAGCAAATGCCAATAGGAGAACTCGCCAACAAATCACATGCCAGGCGGCTCAATGTTCCAGCAACTCTGCTTCTGAGTTCCCTTTTAATACCTTGAATAAAATTCTCAGAGTAATTAGATCCATATTCCATTTAAGAGGAAAAAAAGCGAGTGTTGAATATTGAGCCTTAGAAGGTGTTCCTTGCCAACACAAAGACCTTGAGTTATCTCACCAATTCTCTTAAAACTATAACGAATTCAAAGGACCAGAAGACAAAAAGGAGAAAGAAGTTACAAAAGAACATCTAAATGTGTTGTGAGCCTGAACATGGTCTTTGGAAGGGAGCTGTCAACTTGCTCTGAGGTACCCAAGCACCTCACAGGAGGTATGGATAGATCAGTATCTAAATCGCCAATTCTATGCCTTGTGTTTTTACCACTGTCATCTAAACTCTTGGATATTATTGACCCATTTCAGAGGGGATACCATAGTCTTATAGTGAATCTCCTCCACTTTCTACAAGCTCACATTTGTCAAATATTTTGCAGTTTACAAACCCTGGCCTGCACAACTAATCCATGAATTGGTGATGCAAATATCATCCCTTCTATTTCATAGTGATGTTTTGGTGGATCTGTGGCCTTATTGAGATGTGTACTCTCTCCAAAAATGTGAAAGGAATTCTATAATGCTTAGATTCTACATGACACTTAAGAGGATTTTGAGCTGAGAACTAGGAAGGACCTTAGATATTTCTTGTTCAGTTCTTCATTTCGTAAATGAAGAAACTGTACATAGAAATTTCAAGTAAATTGATCAAGATCACACAAGTGGTAAGTGGAAGAGATTGGAGTTGAACCCAAATCCACTAATACCATATCATGATACTTTCCTCTGTTCAATTTAATAAGTATTCATTAAATGCCTACTACAGGGCCCAGCAATATTCTAAGTACTGGGGATAAAATAAGAAAAAAAGAAAGTTAGCTCTTATCCTCAAAGAGTTTACAATCTAACAAAGGAAGACAATACACAAAAGAAAGTTCAAATGGTAGGGCCTAGGGATTACCTGGTGTGGGGGTGTTTGTGGAGTAGAAACCAAGCAGAATCACATATGGAAAATGAAGTGTTCCCTGAAAAATGCTGAGCCCTTTAGAAACAAAGGCTTTAGGAGGAATTTAGTGCTATATATTCCCACCCTCCAGTCAAAGTGGAGGGTCAACTGAGGGTGCTGAGGTGATGAGCGAGAGGCATGTAAGGTTAGGGTTAGAAGCAGAGTAATAGTCAAAAGTGGAATAGTCGAAACAAAGCAATCATTGATAGAAAACACAGAATGCCATGCTACCCTTATTTCATGTGTTCTCATGAATATACCATTGGGGGATCCACTGACTCTCGAGAGATTCCTTTTCAATTACTGGATACTTTGTTGAGAGCAATAGAACGCATAGGTGGTCCATCGGTTGTCCTTCTAACTCTCTAGATTGTCCCATTTCCTCCACTATCACACAATGCTGTCATGACATTCTTTAGATCAAATCTCCGCATAATGCCTTATTTGGAATATATTATAGCCTGCTTCCCAACAACAACCTTAGGGGTTCTCCATTGGCCTTTGGTCCATTTCATGGATGATGCAACTCATTCCTTAGGGAAAGAAATGACTTGTACATGGTCTTAAGATTAGTAAATAGTCAAAAAGATTTCATACTATGTGGTAGAAATCTGATCAATTCATTCTTCATAGTAATGTGTGAATTTCAATTTTTTATTCTTCTACTCCTTTTTCCCCAGAAGATGCTCTATGTGCTTCTTCCAAACCTAGGATGTGAGCATCCTGGACCCCCTCCATTTGTGTGTATATGTACATGTGGATGTATATACATACAATGTGTATGTGTGCATATATACACACATATATCTCCCCTTGCCTCTGATGAAAGTGGGATGCTAATTCTTCCTTGGAGGCATGTTTTGAATAGCTGTACAAATTTATTATTCTTTCTTAAACATAATAATATTTGGGATTTTGAGAACAATCTAAAATTTTGCTATCCAAATGATATTAATGTTATTTTTACTTTACTTAATTTTTTCCAGTTAAAGAATGTGCCCACTGGTTATGACAGCCATTTTTTTGTCCTCTGGAAAATTTATCTAGCAATATCTCCGACTTATAGTTTATGTCTGATTAGAAGAGCAAGAGCCATTGTAAAGGGCAAGAAGCTAGGATGTATAAACTTCTCATTCATTCTCTAGGGAAGGTGCTAATGAGGAATTAAGACAGCAAGTAGCATAGAGAAAAAGGGAAAGTATCATTAGCAGAAGTAATAGCAAAGGAATTGGGTAATTGGTCCCTCAATAATACAGATTCAAGATTATCCTGAACCTATATAAGCATATTCTGAGAGCTCCAGAAGGTAGGGATTTCATGAAGGAGACATCAACATGATGAAATTTCTATCTAGAATTTCAGACACCCTGTTCTTAGTCACAGTGTGGTAAGGGTGATCTTACTAGTTTAGGACCCTGGGCAAATCCCTCACTCTCAGCCTCTATTTCCTCTTCTGAGAAGAGGGTTGTTACTAGTTAGTCCATAATTTGAATTTTGTTAAACAGCGTAATCCTTGAAGACTATCCATTAAGTTATACAAAGACAGTTATTGGAGTCAGTGTGGAGGGAACTCCTACCTATAATAAAAAGAATCATCGAAATTATAAATTTCAATAGTCTTTGTGTATTCTTCATAGTTCAGTCTTATTTTCTTCCTCAGGAAAATGAAAAGCATTTATTTCTTAACCAAATCTACTTGTAATCTTTGACTAAATGGGGGGGGAGTTATATACACAATACATAGAACATAGAAAGCACATTTAATGTTTGTTCCCTTCCATCTTGGAAAAAAAAAAGAAAAAAAGTAAGATACAGATACAGAAAATGAAACACTTCCCCCCCCCCCCAGGAGCAAACACTAATCCCACACTCCATGCTGCGGATGGCAGAGGGAGCTGAAGTCTTTTCTAGAGCAGGGAGGCTTTATTATACATCCTCTCACTTTATCTGACATATGAAATTTAAACATTTGATACATAAGAATAGAATGACTGCAGTTCTCAAAAGTGTGTTTCTTGTTTCTGGTTTTGTTCTTTTGTCCTTAATCACTGGGTTTTCTGTGGTAAGGAGAAAATATCTGAGTGTCAAATGAAACGTAATCCCAGTCGCCATAAGGAGATGCTCTTCCATGCAGACGGTATTGTAATTCACATTGCACCTTAATAATCAAAGCAAAATTAAAACTCTAGTCCTTGTGGTTGTGGCCAATTCAGGAAATCAAATTTATAGAAATTTGAGGGTAATGGCTATGAATTGCCCAAGATGATTTATTTGTTAATGTTGTAATAAGTTGTATATGCAGATTATATAGAACCCAACATATGAAAGACAAGACTGAAGGATATTTTTGGCCTTAGGTGTCTAAACAAAATACAGAGGTAAGTGGCTGGTCAAGGGCCCTAGTATTTGGACAACTGATTCAATGGTATATATGTAGTTGAAATCTTCCCCCCCCCCGCCTCAAATGGAGATATACAGGGATCCCCCCCAATTCAGTGATTGAGGTGAATGGTTCTGATGACAAGGACTATTCTTTGAAGACAGTTAAGCTCATACTTTGTGTCTTCATACATTTAAGGATGTTTATATTTATTTTATTATTTATATGTAGTTATATATTTATGTATAAATATATAACATATAGATCATTTATTTTATATTTATTATATTATATATGCAATAGGCAGCTAGGTAGCTTAGTGGATAGAGCACTAGACTGGTAATCAGGAAGATTCATCTTCCCAAGTTCAAATATGGCCTCAGACACTTTCTAGCTGTATGACCCTGGGTAAGTTACTTAACCCAGTTTGCCTCAGTTTCCTCATCTGTAAAACAAGATGTAGGAAGAAATGACAAACCCCTTCAGTATTTTTGCCAGGAAAACCCCGAATGGGGTCATGAAGAGTTAGACATCAATGAAATGACTCAAAAAAAAAAAAGGTGAAACAGTAGGCACAACCCCTTTGCCTTTACTGAAATGTATTGAATTACTCTAAACTTATGGAAAAGCAGTCTCAAATATGAGCCTAATTCAAACATTACTGTAACAAAAGAAAATGAGATTTAGTTCAGAAAATTTAGATTTCCAAATGAGACACCTGAGAAAACCCAATGACCAAGCTGTATTCTAGCTCAGATTTCAAGTATGGAATGGATTTAAGTCTGCTAGTCAAAATCTAAGAATTAAAAGAAATCTCAGCAGTAAACTAGTAACTCACATTTAAAAATCCCTCTTTATAATCTTAGGTACTATTATAGAATCACAAAATTTCCTAATTGAAAGAGATTTTATTGGTCGAGTCCAACCTTTATCTAAAAAAAAAAAAAAAAGAATCTCTATTAGAGCCTATGAGATGACTAGGCATCTGCAGTGGCCAAACAGCAGAGTAGACAGAGCATTAGGATTATAGTAAGGAAGACACAAGTTCAGATATGACCGAAGACATTTACTAACTGTGTTACCCTGGACAAGTAATTTAACATCTGTTCGCCTCAGTTTACTCAGTTGTAAACAGGATAATGATAGCACTACCTTTTAGTTTTATTATAAGGATAAAATGAGATAATATTTTGAAAACACTTAGCACAGTGCCTGGAACATAGTAGGTACTATATAAATGTTTATTCCTTTCTACCCCTTTTCTTCACCAGTTGTCTAGCCTTCACTTGATAACCTTCAGTAAGGAGGGATGTACAGACTGTGTAACCAATCAAACTTTGGTATAGGTTTAAGAAATCTAACCTAAACGTGCCTTTCTATGACTCTCCCAAACGCATTACTACTAGTTCTGCCCTCTGGGACTGAATTCTTCATTTTGTAGAAAAAGCAGCTGAAATATATTACCTGCTTAAGCACACTATTTTGAGTCAAATCAATCTTATTATTCCTCATTCACAAGGCTCCCTCTTGTTCCAGTGCATTTGCATTGGCTGTACTCCAAGCCTAAGATGAGCTTCAACCTGCCCTTTTTTTTAAGTTTATTTTTTAGCATCGTTTTCTTTGTAAACTTTGAGTTCCAGATTCTCCCAACCCCCCTCCTCTGCCTCTCACTGAGAAGGCAAACACTATGATATCAATTATACATGTGAAATCACACTTCAATCTCACCTTTACTTTCTAAGAGTCCCTGGTTTCCTTCTGGCCCAATTTGTCTTCCTCATGGGTCCTTTTCTGACCCACCTCCCTCCCCCCAAGTTATTGATGCTTCTCCTTTCAAATCACACGTGTAACAATGGTGGAATAAAGCACTTACCCAGGGAATGGACATGTGTTATGGTCACTTTCTGGGAAAGTTTACAGGGAGGAAGGGAGGAATGAGAAGGAAGAGCTCAGTAAATTTTTAAACAAACTAGAACAAAAAAATTTCAAAGAGGAACAGAAACAGAACAGTCTTGTCAATAGCTTGTTAAATTCTATTATATCTTATACGTAAATTGTATGTACAGGAACCATATGAAAAGTTCATTGTGTCATATGGAATCTCTTTTTGGTTCATTTTGTATGTGAATTTTTGTGTTGGCTGACACACACAGAGATCCTGAGACCTGTCAAGGTGGTATGGCTGAAAAAATTTAAGTGATTTGTCCAGGGTCATATAGCTAATAAATGTCCAAGGCAGGATTCTAATTCAGATCTTCCTGTGTCCAAATGTAACACTATATTCACCATGCCATCTATGGTTGCCCTAGTGGTGTTGTGAGGATCAAATCAGAAAATATGCAAAATATCCTGTAGCCGTAAAGCCCTATAATCACGTTTACTACTACCACTGCCAATACCAGTACTACAAATATTATTATTAACCGGCTCAATGGCAGAACATTCCAATATCAACTTTCTGGGGTGGTTTTAAGGACTCAGAGATCCTTCTTGGGGTGCAAGGCATGGGACCATTGCTCTCAGTTGCCATTTCAAAGCCATGGCTGTGATAAATGGGCCATGCTGTTGAGGCTTTGGGCTCAGACCAGGGTTGAAAAAGAATCTGTGTGGCTGTCGCTAGGCGACAAGTCAGCATGCAGCCTCTGACCTATCCCTCCTCTCACCTGTAAGCTAGAAAAGGGAACTTCAGAGATTTTGCCTGTATATATTTATTGACTACTTTTAAAATGAATTATTGTTCAGGAAAAATAAAAAAAAAAACATTAAGTCTGTTATGTTTTTATTGCTCAGAGGGTTCCAAAAGGGTTTTATACCACTTTCGGTGGAATAAAGCCAAATGAAGGTCAGCAAGCATAAATCCAAGCAGACAACCAACTTCCTCAAAGGGCAAGGAAAGGCAGGCTGGAATGGGGAAACAAAATACACGTTCTGGGGCTTCAGGTGGCTTCTGTCTACAGCACTGAGGATGAATTGCCTTTACAAGGACAGACTGCAGGGAAGTATCACTATCACATGAACCATTTTGATGTGAGTCAAAGCTGTAAACCTGTATTATTATTTTATTTTTCATTCACCAGAATCATGAGGGGTAAAATCGAGACGAGTGTGTCACCTGGAGCAGCTCATGTGCTAGCTAGCGAGAATAAGGCATTCTTAGTCTCAGTCTTTCCCTTTCATCTCTGGAGGGCATCAAGGATACACAGAGATCTGCTTCATGCAAGGGAAAAAAGGGTTCCTTATATGACTATGCCCCTCTCCAAAGCAATCTGCTAAAAGATGCTTAGCTTCTAGGATCCCAAGTTTTCTTCAAGCTGAGAAAATATCCCTTTCCCACTAAAAGGGCAGCAGTACAGCCTGGCTGGGGGGAGGGGACGATATTGTGCACGTTTTTTAGGAAACCCAAGTTCAAATTCCACATCTGACATGAGGTGGACAGCCCAGGGCAAGTCACTTTACCCATCAGCCTTAGTTTCCTCATCTGTAAGACAATATTAATAATAGAAAAATAACATTTATATAACACTTTAAGTTATAAATAAAGCATTTTAACAAGAGATAGCATTGATATGATTTCATTTGAACCTCATAACAAGCATGGGAGGTGGATCCCATTATTATCTTTATTTTATAGGTGAGGAAATTCAGGCAGAAAGGAGTTCACCAAGTTGCCCAGGGTCACATAACTAGTATGACTAGTAAGTGTCTTAGTCTGGTTTAGAACTCATTTCTTCCCCAACACCAAGTCCAGTGCTCTAGCCATTGTATTATTTGGCTGATTTCAATCACATGCATTTTATTTTATGCACTTAAACATCATTCTGAGATGGGGTCAATGAGCTTCACCAAGCTGCTAAGGGGTCAGTGACATAGAAATGAGGAAGGACTTCTAAATCTCTGATCTTGGGAGCAATATATAATAACTTATTCTTTATTTTGAACATTCCCAATTGTCCCTTGGAGATTTCCAACAGCAAACTCATCATGTCCAAAATAGAACTCATTATCTTTCTTAAACCTCATCTTCTTGACTTTTGTATTGAAAGAACCACTAGGCTTCCTGTCACTCAGGTTATAACTCCTCTCTCACTCTCTTCCTCAATCAAATCAGTTGGTGGGAATTGTCTATTCAAACAATATCTCTTCCATGTTTCTATATTTATATACTCACACAATCGCCACCGTAATATACACATTCTTTAAATCTCAACTGCACTATTTCAACAGTCTCTCAATTAGACAAGAGACTTCAGGTCAGAAAGCCAATCTATCCTCCACATAGCAGTCAAATTATAATTCTAAAACACCAGTTTGATTGTTTCCTTGGTCAAGAAATAAAACACAACTCCTCTGTTTGATATTTGAAGCTTTATATAATCTGAATCAAGCCCATTTGTAGCATAGGCTCTGTGACTCACCCCCTCTCCACCCCATGGCAGATTGGGTCTCCAGAAGTTTTATGCTCTTTCTTTCTCCCCTCAGGGTTCTACAAGAACCAGAAGGAAGGGGGTGGTGTTTTCTAGTTCTAGAGTTTATTTGCCTCCACCGTATCACATTTCCTATGATTATCAGCTGATATAAATTAGTCAACTAGAAGTGATTACCTTTCAAGGTGGTGTAGTTAAGTATAGTCCAAAAACACACATTAACATCTGAGATACATTCTCCACAAGTACATACATTTGTAGTTCAGGGGAAAGTAAGATCAAGTTTAAAGAGTATATGTTGAAAAAAGGATAACTCACAGATCCTGGAATTCCTTTTGCTGGAGTCCTCAAGATGTTTTTCCTTCGGTAAAGTGTGGCTTTCTTCTGATCTCCTCATGGACTCCTGAAGCTGCCTTTCCCCAATATGCCAAAATTACCTTTGTTTATGATGCTGCTTTCTGTCCATAGTCACTATGGTCTTCGGGATACTGCTGGGCTGTCAGGGAGGACTTTGAGTCATTGGAATCTCTAAACCTCACAAAGTCCTTCTCTGTTGGAGAAGGGAGAGTTTAGATTCCCTCAACCCCACACCAGAACTGCCCTTTGGTCTATGCTGCCAAATAATGGAACGATGTTGGCAAACTGGCTTGCTCTTTTATATAAATATAGGACAGCAACTTTTTTTTTTATTTCAGCCAATCATATTATTCTTCCTGTTACACCCAATTAACATTCCTTTGGTTGATTGATTATCTAAGTAGGGGCACCTCAGCCTCATTCATATCTAGGTCAGATTTTTGATTTAGTGATTAGATGAAGTCCAGGTGATTCTCATTCTTACAGGTTATTCATGGTTGATTTCACAATCCTTTCCCAAGTGCACTGGGTTCCAACCACACTGATCTTCTTTCTATTCTCTATCCACAAATGTACCATTCCCTGCCTCTGGGCCACCTTCACCACTTGAAATTGGTTCCTTCAAGGCTCACCTGAAGTTTTGCTCTCATATCGCTTTATTTTTAACCTCTGAGTTGTTAATCCTGCCTCACCTTGGGAAAATACTTTGTAGTTTCTTTGTAAAGTTTTGGATTTACTGACCTGAGAGCATTTTTCCTCCATAGAATATAAGGTCCTTTAGAATAGAGATCATGCGGTTCACATCTTAGTACATCCACCACTTGGGCATAATTCCCTGTGTCTGAGAATTAAAAGTAACTATATAAATTCTTGATGAATTGAATTCAATTATTCTTTCTCCCAAAGTCCTGCCACATATTAGTATTAAATTCTCCTTCTTTGAGTTTTTTTTTTTTCCTCCTTTATTTATTTTTTAAATAGGGGCAAAAAGAGGTGATCTTTTTGACTTCCTAATGAGAGTTATCTTGATGATTAAGATCTGTCTTCTACCCATTTTTATGGTACTTAGTACTACTGGTCACAAGGTAATTGAACTGAACTGAACTATTTCCAGGACAGGAATTACAACATTTCTACTAACAGATCTCCTTTGTTGCCCCCATTGAGTGGCATCACATATGAAGTCTCCAAGGAGAACAATATGTCTAAGCTGTAAGCGTAATACTTTACGACATGAGTTTTCATTCAAATGCTAAGAGTGGACTTCCCTAAAGACTAATGGAAATCCAACTAGCTGCTTTACAATTCAACAGACTGATATTTCTATGGACGGTTCCACTCTTGTGAAGATGCATTAATGCAAAATGTATGAGCAAACTTTCCTTTAGCATTCATGCCGTTTGTTGCCTGGAAACTGACTATCCCCAAAAAATACTTATTTGATTAAATTTTTAAAAAAAAATTATTTTAGCTGGTTGACATGATAAGTACATCATCTGTGCCTACTGTTCTTCGACAATAGGATCTTCACAAGTGGCCAAATGATTGTTTCCAAGATAAGGGCAGTTCAAAGATGATAGATCATAGGTTTTTAGGGGTGTCTGCAGCTGAATAAGAAAGAGCTATTCAGAGTCACAGAATCTCGGTGTTGGCAAGGAGCAAAGAGAGCAGCCAGTACAGCCCATATCAGAATGAGTATTCCCTTTACAAGACAGCTGCATTCTGTTTTAAGAAAAGACTTCCAGAGCAGAAGAACTCAAGAACTGAGAGATCCCAGTCCAGTCCAGGTTTGGACAGCTCAAATGATTCCTGTCTATCCCTTCCCCCAAGCCTAGATTTAGATTTTTGTGACTTTTGCCCACTTCTTCTGCTTCTTGATTTTGGTCTGAACATGACAGAATGCTAAGGAGCCATAATGGCCATAGTCTTGGAGATTATGGCTCTCTTGGCACTGCCTAAGATGGCTTGTACTTTCTTGGTTACTACATTACGTTGTCAAGGGATACAGTAAGCATAGCAGATTGAGAGTTGATCCCAGATGCAGGAAGACCTTCGTTCAAGTTTGCAATGACCACATCTAGACAGCATGAGTTTGGATCCTGCCACAGATACATTCTACCTGTGTAACTATGGATAAATGACTTAATCATTTCATGCCTCAGTTTCCTCATCTATAAATGGGATAATTATAGCAGCTACCTTTCAGGGTTGTAAGGATCAAATAAGATAATATATAAATGCTTTGCAAACTTTATAGTGCTATATTGTTGTTGTTAAGTCATTTTTTTTAGTTATGTCCGACTTTTCTGACCTTATTTGGCATTTTCTTGGTGAAGCTACTGGAGTGGTTTGGCATTTCTTTCTCCAGCTCATTTTACAGATGAGGAAACTGGAGCAAACAGAGTTAACTGACTTGCCCAGGGTCACACAGCTAGTAAATGTCTGAGGCCAGATTTGAACTCAGAAAGATGAGTTTTTCCTAACTCTAGGCCCAGCACTCTATCCACTGCACCACCCATCTGTCCTAAAGCAATTACCATTACTCAATTATCATTACTCCAAGTTTAAATTAATCACAGACCTCAAAAAGTTGAAAATACTTAGGGAAAGTACCTTCATTCTGCAGGCTCTCAGGGGCTAGAGAGTGTTCCTTCAAATAAAGAAAGACTTTCACATTAAAAAACAAAACAAAACAAAAACTAGAATATTAAATCAAGGGTAGGTAACAGACCATGAATAGAGAAGTCAGCACAGTCATCTGAGGACAGTGACAGCCATAGAACTTTCTGAATGAACTGTAGTTGGTATGAAAAGCTGACCACAAAAGAGATATATTTATTTTGTTTTTTTATATGAGCTTGTTTTATAAATCTAGTAGTGATGGCAAAAGGATCATCTAAGAAGAGATATAACTGTTGCTTATGGTGTATATGTCAATGATAGCTGAAAAAAACAAACAAACTTGTAGAAAACTGCTGGCAGAGTTAGGATCACCCAAGTTTAAAATTAGCCTTAGACACTTGCTAGCTGTATGACCCTGAGCAAGTCACATAAGCTTTGTTTGCTTCGGTTCTCTTAACTGAAAATAACAGCACCTACGTCTCAGGGTTCTATAAAGATCAAATGAGATAATATTTGTAATATGCTCATCACAGCACTTGGAAAATAGTAAGTTCTATACAAATTCTAGCTATTATTAGAAATAAAACAGAACCTTTAAAATATCATTTTTTTCTCTTCCAAATAAAGTGAAATTAGGACTGTAAAATACTACTTGAGAGGTGATATTCTGGACTATAGATTGTAATCTAGAGACCAGAAAAATCAATGGTTGCCATTGATGAATTAAAGTCACTTGCATTAGATAAACTAAATCTTTGGGTACTGAAAGTCCCACCAAGCATGATGCTGAGCCTCCAGCCAGGATATTTGAAACATCCCGAAGAATAGGAAAGGCACCACAAAATAGGAGAAAGGCATATATCCACAAGTTCAATAAGTGAAGAAAATCTATAAGCTACAAAATTTTAGTTGAGGAAAGGAAACTTTTCTAACAGTCAGAGTTGTCTAAAGAGGAGGGGCTTATTCTAGAAGGCTTTCCCTCTTTGGAGATCCTGAATAGAATGTGAATGAGCACCTATCAGTTAGCTTGTAATGGAGAATAATTTTTCATATATGGATTTGACAATATGACCACCAAGTACTTTCTTCAGTCAAAAGGTATATTAATTTATAATAATTGAATGCCAAACTTTTTTTTAAAGAACTCAAAAGATCTGAAGAGAAGCACAATCTCTCTCATGAGGTTAGGGGAGTGGGAATGTGGCACAAAGAACAGAAAGAGGATAAGGAAGCATGACCAAATTTTTGGAGTTATAAAACATAAAAGAGACTCTTTGATTAAGAGTGAGATGGAATCTTTGAGAGGGAATTCAGTTTAATAGCATCTTAAAAAAAGCTTACTATATATAAAGGACTGAATCAAGTGTTAGAGATAACCTAAAAATGAAATAAGATTTGCCCTCAAGGAGCTTATATTCAAATGAGAAGACATGTCAGGTATGTAGATAGATTTGAAAGAAGTTATACAAATAAATATGAAATAAATTTAAAAGGGAAAGAATGATGAGAACTGGAGGTTAGGGAGAGACCAGTAAAGGACATGTATAGAAGGTGGCACTAAACCCATGCTTTGCGGGGAGGTATCAATTCTATAAAAAAAGAAAAAGGTTTAAAAAGAGGTTATTACAGCCCTGTAGTAAAACTGCACAAAGGTATAAAAATAGAATGTAGAATTTGACTGGAAAAATCAATCAACAAATATTTATTGAATACTTATTCTGTGCCAGACTCTGCACTAAGCACTGGGGACAAAAGAGAAAATAAAATTAATCCTTCCCTCAAGAAGCTTGCATTTTAATGAAGGAGACACTATATAAATCAGTTCTTGAAAGATAATTGCAGAATAGATGATGAAATACTAAGAGTGGAAGGTATCAGAGATTTGATAAAGTGAGGAAAATGTTTGTAGAGAAAGCAACATTTGAAATGATTTTTATAGGAAGTTAGTATTCTAAGAGGCAGAGAGAGATCATTTTAATCATGGGTGATAGGCAGTACAAAATAATAATAGTGATACACACACACAAACACACACGTATATGTGTATATATACACACATGTGTGTGGAGGGGTGCGTGTGGAGGACTGTGTATGTGGATGTATGAAGAACCAGAGTCAGGCAAGTTTATAAGAGTCCTAAAGTTAATTGAACAGAATAAGATCATTGGAAAGATTAAATGTAAATTAAATATGTTTATATATCAACATAATTGGTTTATATTAGATTACAGAAGTAATAGTCACTTTATTGAGTAGGGGGTGATGTGGTCATTGATATGACTCAGGAAAATTGCTTTGGCATCTACGTATGAGATGAGACCTCAAGGAAGGGAGATTAATTATAAGGTCATTTGAAGAATGCTAGAAATAGGTAATGAGAGCCTGGACTAGATAGAGGCTATGTGAATTGAAGAAAGGGGGCTTATATGAGATACCCTGTGGAGTAAAAATTACCAAACTAGTCAAAGGGCTAGCTCTCTGATTTCTGGAGAGTGAGGAGTCGAGGATAACTTTGAGTTGGCAAACTGGTAAGATTAGGAAAGAAAGCATATGAAGAACAATATGAAATTATACTTGAAAGGGAGGCACCTGGTGGAGTATTTTAAATATTCAATTGGGGAATTAGAATTTTCTATATAGGCTTAAGTGAGCCAGAGTTTGATTAGTGGAATCAAAATGTCACATCTTTCTTTGAAGAATATCCATTTGGAGGCTGTGCTGACTGTCAATTAGGAGGCTATTCCAATAGCTCAGGCAAAGGGTATGAGGGTCTAAAAGTAAGGCAGAGATAATTCGAAAGAAGACAATTTATGGCTAGAAGAGATGCTGTGGAGGGAAAATAAGTAAGACTTGGCAACTGATTGGATATAGAGATGTGGGAGAGGGAAAAGTAATGGATGATTTCAAGATTATCATCTGAAAAATATGAAGTATTGTATTATCCTCAAAAAAATGAGAGTTTTAAGAGAGAATGAGTTGTGGGGGTATAATGTTCCTTTTTGGCTGTATTTATTTTTATTTGAAAACTAAAGCTTGGTAGTAGCCAAGTTCATTGGTCTCAGTTCAAATCCTACCTCCAACACATACTGTATGATTTCTGGCAATTCATTCAACATTCTTGGGCCTTTGATTCATAATGTCCAGATTTATGATACTACAATTGAGAATTTTAATTCATAATAGCTTGATGGAAATAAATTTCTCAGTAAGAATTAGAGATAGAGAAAGGAAGGAATAGTCAGTGACTCCATGATAGAACTTGTTGGGATCATATTATTTTTTTAACCATCTAGCATCAATACAGAGAGCCACTATCTTCCTTGGACATTCATGCAACACATTATAGGAAATATCCCAACGTTTCCCAAACCAAATAATGACTATGAACTATTGGTGATTTATGTGTATATAAATGATGATGAGAAAGTGAATCTAAAGACTCCATTTTAAATATTACAAAGAACAAGAAACTAAAGACTTTAGGGGTACAGGTTTTCTCATCCACTTGTACCTATCAATGGAAATGGCTTCAGAAGACCAAATTCATTTCAGCAGAGTTCTTTTTTGTTTGTTTGTTTGTTTGGGTTTTTTTTTCTTTAGGCAATTGGGATTAAGTGACTTGCCCAGGGTCACACATCTAGTGTCAAGTGTTTGGTCTGAGGCCGGATTTGAACTCAGGTCCTCCTGTCTTCAGGGCTAGTGTTCCATCCACTGTGCCACCTAGCTGCCCCAGAATTCTTTACAATATGAGTCAATGGACTTTAATGTAGGTAAAACAGCTCACATGCATTTACACACACATATTCTCAATAATGAAGTATAATTCTGAAGACAAAGATAAGATAAAATTCAATTGGGGAAAACAAAATTAAAGAAGCATGATAACAAGAATTAAAATAGGGAATTTTAAAATTCAATATAACAAAAATGAAGAGTATTCATATCATTTGTTTCTGCCAGCCACCTACTTAAAGAAAACAAAACAAAACAAAACAAAACAAAACCCCAATAACCCAAGGAATCCATTATCTAAGGGAGAAGTTAAACTCATGAGATTCTTTTCAGCCTCTGAAATTCTCTTTTCCTATCATTTTTTTCCTCTTATGCACTGGGAACTCTGCTATTCCTGATGGAAACATGAGCTTATACAAGATGGGGTCTTTGCCTTCATGAAGCTCACAGCATCAGTCAATGGTGGAAAAGACTGTGTTCCCATTGTGTCTCAGGCTCCTGTTGCTGCCCTCTATCTTGAAAATGAGTCTGAAATTCTGAGGAAGAAAACCCTTTCAGACACAAACCTGTAGATGCTGGGCAATTTTGTGTAATTCTGTATGAATTTTATATAAATGAATTCTACTTCTCTGCCATAGCTTCTGTGTTCCAGGTGGCCAACCCTCTGAATAATACATAGGGCCTGCAGTCAAAATGAGGGCAACATACTGCATGCTGTCTGGATCTCCTATTTTGCAGGTGGAGAAAAGACAGGCAGATCAAGCTGAATTTATTATGACTCATGTAAGAAGCCTCAAGTCAAAAGAAGATCCACAAATCACATTAGTCTGGATAAAGGGAGTGAATTCAATACAGACCTAAAAAGACATCATGTAGGCATTACAAATGTCTCAAGAGGCAATAATTTTCTGACTGGCCATAGGAAACAATCAAAGAAAGAAAGCATCAAGAATGTTTCCCTGTGCTTCCTAGGTTTCTACTCTTGGTAGGGAGTAAGGAGAAAAGAATAGACCAGTGGGTAGAATATTTAAGAAGGTCTACACAGTTAGGTTGCATTGAAATAATAAAACATTTTCCCCTTTTATTTCAAGAAGCTTAGAAATTTTAGAGTGGGAAGTGACCTAGGTCCAACACAGAAGTCCAATACAGAAGCAAAATGAATTCCCGGTATAGCATACTTTGACACATCTTCATCTAGTCTTTATTTGAAGGTGAAACTTTATGAAATCCATTATTTCTTTGGACAGCTTTAATTTTTAGTTAATTTTCCACAATATTGTGGGATCAAATGAGACACACCCAATCAAGATGTTACAACCTTTCTGATTCTTGATATCTTTTTTACATATTTTCCCTGAATTTCCTTTTCTCCACCCTAAAAATCTTCTGCTCCATCAAATGATTTATGTCACATGTTAGACTATGGTGTTCCCTTTTAAAATACCAACACTCCTAAATGCAATTGGAGGGAGATTTAATATATGTCCATGGGGGGAGAAATGTATATATATATATATGTGTGTATATATGTGTGTGTGTGTATATATATATATATATGTATGTATATAATTCAATCACAAATATTTCATTGTGGATGCATTAGTTTAATATTTAAATCCTTTAATCACTGGTGACTTCTTTGATGTGGATCAAAAATTCACAAATCTATATGTATATCTATATCTATCTATATCTATATCTGACCACCCTTCCATACTTTCATAGACAATCTAAATAAATTTTTATGTCTTCTTCTTCTACGCCCCCCCCCCACTTTCAAATCTCATCATCTGGTGGCCACCATTCAGGTGATGAGATTTTTCTACACCTAGTTAGGCTATCTTTGTATAATTGACTTAAAATCTGTTCCTGAGATTACATTTGAAAAATGTTATCTTGGTAGCATTTGACAGAGCCTAGAGCCTATTGCCACAGACTTTGTTAATCCTATGACACATAAATTGAAGATATTTATGCATAGTGACTTTTCCCTCAAGATAATGCCCCAGATTAAGGAGGAAGTAATTGTCTACCAAAGAGAGAGCCAAAATCAAAGGACTTAAAGACCAAGGAACTGGTGTTGAAGGGAGAATATAGCCACAGAAAAATTCTGACATTCCATCCCCTTTTCTGTGACCTGAAATGTTTTAACTTTGGAAATACTCCAAATGCTCATGGGACAGTAACTCTAAGAGGAACAAGTTGTTATTCATTATCCATTTTCCCTTGACCTCTGTTACTCACTAGAGATTTTAATACAAGCAAACATCAGATCAAACTGTCTATAAAGAAGTTGTATGACATTGATTTGGCAACTGTTAATACACTTATCTGACCTGATGGAGACTTGGCCCAGATCATGATGCTTTCAATATTGCCAACAAATATGTAACAATATAAAATATATCCACCTAGCTTGCTCTATATTTAATAATATTTCTAATATAGATGCTATATAGATAGATAGATAGATAGACAGATAGATAGATAGATAGATAGATAAATAGTAAATGGAAGGAAAGAGAATATTCAATCATATAGCACCTAATATGTGCCAGGCATTGTGCTAAGAACTTTACAAATATTATCTCATTTTATCCTCACAACAATCCTGAAAAGCAAGTGTGGTTATTATCTGCATTTCACAGTTGAGGAAACTGAGGTACAGAGAGCTTAAGGGACTTACCCAGGGTCACATAGCTAGTAAGTGTCTGAGGGTGGATCTGAACTCATATTTTCCTGAATTAATGACCAGTGCTCTATCCACTAAACCATTTACCTGCCTCATTTAACAGAGTAGTTATTGATATAGATGGCAGACATAGATTATATATATTGATACAGATAAACATAGATATAGATGATAATGATGTATAGACACTAGTTAAGTAATAACCAAGACTTTCCGTCAAGATGGCCAATAAAATGGGCACACTATATTTAAAGAAATCTTGAGTGAAAAGTGACAAGATACATTAGAACTAGCGCATGAAAGAAATGTAGTAATAACCTACTCATTACCTCTGAAAAAAGACCTAAATAAAAAGTCCAATAAAAATCCATAGTTCCCATGTCAATAAAAGAAAAATTGCTTGTATCCATAATGTGGGAGGCTAAGTACCACAGAATTGCTGTCATAGTCCCACAAGTTCTAACAACTTCCAGAAAAATTGCTTGTATCCATAATGTGGGAGGCTAAGTACCACAGAATTGCTGTCATAGTCCCACAAGTTCTAACAGCTTCCACTAGAAACCAAAGAAGATCTTGGAATAAATATTCTAAGATAAAAAGATTGTAGACTTAAAAATGAGGATAACCACCACTATATATCACTATAAATTTATAGTCTAAAAGAAAACAGACCTTTAATGACATAGGGGACTTTTAAATATTTCTGATTAAAAGACCTTTGTTGAATAGGAACTTATAAATACAGAAAGACCAGTATCTAGAGAAACCTAAAAAAGGTAAATTTTGTGGAGCAATGACAAGAAACAGGATGCCACTGTAGAGCTAACACTTTAATAAGAGGGAAGAGACAAATATTCCTTCAAGGTCTTAATATGCTCAATTAGTATTAAGAGAAGTAGCAAAAAAAGGGAAAAAAATAAAAACGAAGGGCCTACATAAGAGAATAAAAGAGAGGAGTGATTATTTTGGTCTTGATAATTTTAAGAGTTGAAAGAGAAGGGAGGATCAAGTGAAGCTTACACTAATGCGAAAAGAAAGAAGAAGGGATGGAACTTGTGACTTTTCATCATAAAAGAATATGAAAAGAAGAGAAAAAACTTGATGTGAAGGGTTGGGAGAATGAGTATGAGCTGATTCTCTCATGTTAAATGGACCAAAGAGGGTTGAACACTGCATAGTTTATTGTAATAATACATCAAACTCAACAGAAATGGAGGAGGAATTATAAGGAGGCTATATATGTGTGTGTGTGTATTGATGTATATGTGTACATGTACATATACGCACGTGTGTAAATGTATGTGTATACACAACATTGTATATATGCACGTGTATATGTACACATATATTTATGTATACATATGTGTGTATATGGGTATGTGTGTATATATATATATATGTATCTATACCTATATCTGTATATCTTTATCTATATATAATAGCAAGAAAAATAGTCAAAAGTGAACACACTTTCTCATCCAGAAAGGAATAAGGGCAAGATGAGATTAAAAGAGTTGTTAGTGTTGTTATTATTTCTGATTATTTTTTGCAAGAATTTTAAGGTGGGAGCAGCTAGGTGGCACAGTGGATAGAGCACTGGCCCTGAAGTCAGGAGGACCTGAGTTCAAATTCTGCCTCAGACCAAACACTTGACACTTATTAGCTGTGTGACTCTGGGCAAATCACTTAACTCCAATTGCCTTAAAAAAAAAAAGACAGATTTTTAAGATGGCATCTTAATCCATCTCTGAGGCAACAGGGGAATGGCCGAACAAAGTATATATAAATGCAATGAAATAGTATTGTTCAGTAGAAAATGATGAAAATTATAACAAAAGTGACATTTTCAGGGAATCCTAGGTAGTATAAACTAAAGCAAAGTGAAGTGGACTGAACCAAGACAACAACTTATACGGGGGAGGGGAAGGAGGGCCATAAACATTTATATAGTGCCTTCTATGTGCCAGGTACAGTGCTGAGCACTTTGCAAATATTATCCAATTTGATCTTCACAGCAACCTTAAGAGATAGTTGCTGATATCATCCTCATTATACAATTCAGAAAGCTGAACTGAAGAGGTTAAGTGATTTGAACAGGATCACACAGTTATTAAGTCTCTGAGGTTAGATTTGGACTCAGCCTTCCCTTCTTCCACTTTCAACTCTGCACCATCACTGTGTTACCTAGTGATCTTAGGGAAATCAATATTTTAAAATAAACAAACAAACAAATAAACAAACAAACAAAAACAAAATGAAAAGACCAAAGAATATTGATGAAAGAATTGTATGTGTATATACACAAATAAATATGTGTATATGTGTAGCTATAAACACATGCATACACATATAAAAATAATGCAAAATATATGGATGATGTAGATGAGAAATATAGTATATAGAATATGATATAGAAATGGATGATACAGATATAGGTATCAAGGTCATAGTTCATAGAAAGAATCTGAAATCTTTTGAAGTTTTAACTAATATCTAGTGTTATAGAACTGGAATCCTAGTAATATAAAAAATGCTAGACAGTCATCAGAGCTTTAGGATAGCAGGTTTGTTAAAGGATTAGAAGAGGTCATATCAATCTCAAATTACTTTCTACCATCAAGTATCATAGAAATAAATTAAAAAGCTAAAACAACAAATCGTACCTTAGGAACTGTTATATATGAAGATTACCAAGACAATGATATTTCCTTTCTAGAAAAAGGCTTCAATGGAAGGTTGAACTAAAGCTGGAGAAACATCTCCAACTGAGGCTATAGAAATGGAAAGATCAATAGTCTCAGCACTATAGACTTCTCAAACAACAAAAATAATATTCTTTTTAAAAATTAATTTATTCATTTTTAATTTCCAATATTAATTTCCATAAACTTTTGAGTTTTGAAATTTTTCCACCACCATCTCCTCCATCCCTCCCCAGGATGGCATGTAATCTGATATCAAGGCTCTATGTATACATTCATATTAAACATATTTTCCCATTGGTCATGAACTAATGGGAGGAACCACAAGAAAGAAGAAACAAAACAAAACAAAACAAAACAAAACAAAACAAAATGAGCAAATAGTATGCTTCCATCGGCATTCAAACGCTATAGTTTCTTTCTCTGGAAGTGGATAGCATTTTCCATCATGAGTCTTTTGGAGTTGCCTTAGATCCTTGCATTGCTGAGGAAAACTAAATGTATCAAAGTTGGTTGTCACACAACATGGCTATTACTGTGTACAACATTCTCCTGGTTCTGCTCACTTCATTCAGCATCAGTCCATACAAGTCTTTCCAGGTTTTTCTGAAATCTGCTTGCTCATTATTTCTTACAGCACAATAGTATTCCATTACATTCATATACCAGAACTTATTCAGCCATTCCCCAATTTCCTATTCTTCTCCACCACAAAAAGAGCTGCCATAAATGTTTTGGTACATGTGGGTCCTTTTTCCCATTTGTATGATCTCTTTGGGATACAGCCCTAGAAGTGCTATTGTTGGGTCAAAGGTTATGCACATTTTTTCAGTAGCCCTTTGGGCATGGTTCCAAATTGTTCTGCAGAGTGGTTGGATCAGTTCACAACTCCACCAACAATGCATTAGTGTTCCATTTTCCCCACATCTTCTCCAGCATTTATCATTATCCTGTTTTGTCATGTCGGCCAATCTGATAGGCGTGATGTGGTACCTCAGAGTTGTTTTGAATTGCATTTCTCTAATCAATAGTGATTTAGAACATTTTTTTCATGATTGTAGCTAGCTTTAATTTCTTCATCTGAAAACTGCCTGTTCATATCTTTTGACCATTTATCAATTGGGGAATGACTTGTATTCTTACAAATTTGACCCAGTTCTCTATATATTTTAGAAATGAGGTCTTTATCGGAGACACTGGCTATAAAAAATCTTTCCTAGCTTTCTGCTTCCCTCCTAATCTTTGTTGCACTGGCTTTGTTGTGCAAAAACATTTAAATTTAATGTAATCAAAATTATCCATTTTGCTTATCATAATGTTCTCTTTCTCTTGTTTGGTCATAATGTTTTTTTTCCATTCTCCATAAATCTGACAAGTAAACTATTCCTTGCTCTCCCAGTTTGCTTATAGTATCAGCCTTTATATCTAAATCATGTACCCATTTTGACTTTATCTTGGTATCTGATGTAAAATGTTGGTCTATGCCTAGTTTCTACCATACTCTTTTACAGTTTCCCCAGCAGTTTTTGTCAAATAGTGAATTCTTATCCCAGAAGCTGGGGTCTTTGGGTTTATCAAACAGTAGATTACTGTAGTCATTGACTAACATTTCTTGTGTACTTAATCTATTCCACTGATCCACCACTCTGTTTCTTAGCCAGTACCAAGTAGTGTTGATGATTGCTGTTTTATAATACAATTTAAGATCTGGTATGGCTAGGCCACCTTCCCTAGCATTCCTTTTCATTAATTCCCTTGATATTCTTGACATTTTGTTCTTCCAGATGAATCTTGCTATATTTTTTCTAGCTCCATAAAATAGTTTTTTGATAGTTCGATTCACATGACACTGAGTAAGTAAATCAATTTAGGTAGAATTGTCATTTTTTAAAATATATATATTAGCTTGGCCTACCCATGAGCAACTGATGTTTTTCCAATTATTTAGCTCTGACTTTATTTGTGTGAAAAATGTTTTGTAATTGTGTTCGTATAGTTCCTGGTTTATTTTGGCAGGTAGACTCCCAGATATTTTATACTGTTTATAGTAACTTTAAATGAAATTTTTCTTTCTATCTTTCGGTGTTGCTCTTTGTTATTAATATATAGAAATGCTGATGATTTGTGTGGGTTGATCTTATATCCTGTAGCTTTGCTAAAGTTTATTAGTTCAAGTAGTTTTTTTTTCACTTGATTCTCTAGGATTCTCTAAGTATATCATAATATCATCTGCAAAGAGTGATAGCTTTGTTTATTCTTTTTCCTATTCTAATTCCTTCAATTTATTTTTCTTCTGTTATTGCTAAAGCTAAAGTTTCTAGTACCATATTGAATAACAGTGGTGATAATGTTTCACTCACAACAACAATATTCTGACCAAGAACAAACAAACAAACATTTCTTAGTCTTCCAAATTAAAGATAAGTGAAAATCCCATTAATGGCCATCTTGATAAATTCAAAGGCCAAACTTGATGAGTTTTTACATTAATACAAATATAACCAAGACAAAGCCAAATTGTATCTCCAACACATAGTAAACATGATCTGAATATGAGTTTCTGTTAAGCAATTAAGAAATCAAATCATTAACATCTCCTCTATTTTATTTAGCTCTCAATCAATTACTCAAAAGTATTCTGATCTGCCTCACCTAACACACATGGAGTTATAGCTTTTCTTTACTCTCCCAACTGACATATAACTTAGATGTTGATGCACATAGCATAAAGCAGCTGGCATGAGTAGATATATATCTGACATGGTATTTGTAAAGAATGATTTCATGTCTTCAAAGGCTGACTATGATTTCTACCTTTGTGGAGAGTTAAATAAGGGACTGGGGCCGTATCGCATTTCAAATATTTGTAGTCCATGCATATAGTATATCTTTTAGTGGTTCAAAAAATGTTTTCCATAGGTGCTTTTAACAAAAGAGTAATACTTTGCTTATACTTGCTAGCTTAGATCCTTCTCAGTAAAAACTGGATTCCCTAAACAAAATCATGAAGAGGTAGTAAACTTCTTTTTCTAAACATAATATAAACAGAAATTGTAGAAGTTATCCAAATTAGGGAAGATCAATGAATGTGAATAAGTTACTGAGTTTTTCAAAGGAGACATAAGAATTTTCTGAGCAGGGACTTAAAAGCCTCTAGGGTTCTGTGTGTGTAGTTAGGGGTAGGGGTGGGGGGTCATCAAGTAAGGAACCATTTTTTCTCAGATCTGTGTCTATGGACAGATTTCCCAACAGTTATTTCAATGTTTTCACTCATCTCATACTTCTTTTTGAATTCTTTCTCCACCTATGTCAGCCCACATTTCAAGGACAAAAAAAAAAGCCACTTCTAAACTAATGCAAGTATTCAGTGCTTCTGAAGAAAAGGTATTTCAACTAATCAGGTATTATGGTTTCCCTTTAGTATACAACACACAGTGTCAGGGGACTATACCTCAGGAAACTGTCTTACACTTGTGGCAGAAGTGTTATTACATGTGCATTGGGAATCCTTGATGAAAATGAGGAAGCAGCAAGAATTTCATGGAAAATTTTTCACATACAAATGCTCACCTCTAATGGGAGTATTTTCATTGTCAATTTGATCACAGAAAAGTGACTCAACAAGCTTTACAGAGGATACAGAAATTCTGAGTTGGAGGGGACCTTACAAAACAGCCAGACAATCCCATACTGAGGAAAATAAAATACTTCTAAATTGGCCATCTTTTCTTGAAGACCTACAATGTGGGAAAACCAACAATTTCTTAATTTAACCCAGTCTACTTTTGGATATCTTTTGTTTAAAAAATAATATTATATTTCCCCCCAATTACATGTAAAAAAAATTTTAACTTTTTTTTTTAATTTTGAGTTCAAAATTTTCTCTCTCCCTCCCTTCCCTCCATGCTCACTGAGATGTAAGCAGTCTGATATAGGGTATAAATATGCAATCATATAAAACACTTCCATATTAATCATTTTGTTGAAGAAAATGAAAGAAAGAAAGAAGGAAAGAAAGAAAGAAGGAAAGAAAGAAAGAAAGAAGGAAAGAAAGAAAGAAGGAAAGAAAGAAAGAAAGAAAGAAAGAAAGAAAGAAAGAAAGAAAGAA
>NW_020954582.1:5596077-5867406 GCF_900497805.2 Vombatus ursinus
GAAAGAAAGAAAGAAAGAAAGAAAGAAAGAAAGAAAGAAAGAAAGAAGGAAAGAAAAAGAAAAATGGTATGGTTTGGTCTGCATTCAGACTCCATCAGTTCTTTCTCAAGAAGTGGATAGCATTTTTCATCATGAGCACTTTGGGTTTGCCTTAGATCATGGTATTGCTGAGAATAGTGAAGTCATTCACAATTCTTCATTTTGAAATATTACTATTACTGTGTAAAATGTTCTGGTTCTGCTCGCTTCACTATGAATCAGTTCTTTTAAGTATTTCCTGTTTTGTTTTGTTTTGTTTTTTTCTGAAATCATCCTGCTCATCATTTTTTTTTAACAGCACATTACACTCACATACCATGACTTATTCAGCCATTTCCCAATTGATGGACATCTCATCAATTTCCCTTTTTTGGCCACCCCAAAAAGAACTGCTATAAATATCCTTGTATAGATCTCTTTCCCTTTATTTTTATGATCTCTTTGGGATACAGACTTAGTAGTTGCATTGCTGGATCAAAGGGTATGCATAGTTTTATAGCCCTTTGGGCATCACTCCAAATTATACTCCAGAATGTTTGGATCAGTTTATGTCTCCAACAACAGTGCATTTGGACATATTTTAATTCTCAAAAGTATACTAGAGAATACTTTATCAGAAGATTTATGGGATAAATTCAGTGTTTAGGCAGTGGATTGACCTCAATTGCCTCTAAGATTCTTTCTAATTCTTGGATTTTATGATTTACTCTGGAATCTATTCCCTTAGACACATCTCATTAAAATCAGTACACTTAGCAAGAGATACATTATGGAGAAGCAGATAGAGGATTTGCCTCAGAATGAAGGAGATCACACTATAATCATGTCCTCTGGTCTTGCCACCTGTAACTAAATGAAAATCTTACTTCTTTGCAATGAGTATTCACTGGGGTGGCAATTTCACCTTAGAAATTTCCTTTTCATGGGGGAGGCAGTGGTCAAAGCAAAACACTGAGGAGGAGGGAAAGGGGGAGGGATAGAGAGAGAGAGAGAGAGAGAGAGAGAGAGAGAGAGAGAGAGAGAGAGAGAGAGAGAGAGAGAGAGAGAGAGAGAGAGAGGGAGAGAGAGAGAGAGAGAGAGAGAGAGAGAGAGAGAGAGAGAGAGAGGTAAAAATAGAATGGAGGGAATTACACCATTAGTAATTATAACTGTGAATGTGAAAGGGATGAGCTCATCCATAAAACAAAATCAGATAGCAGAGTGGATTAAAAACCAGAATGCTACGATATGTTGTTTGAAGCAGAGAGACACATGGAATAATGGTAAGGAGCTGGAGGAGAATCTATTATGCTTCAGCTGAAACAAAAACAAAACAACATACAAAAAAAAATAAAACAGGCATAGCAGCCATGATCTCAAGAAAAGCAAAAATAGGTCTAATTCAAAGAGATAAGAAAGAAAACTAAATCTTGCTAAAAGATTCCATAGACAATGAAGTAATATCAATACTAAACACATGTGTGCCAAGTGGCACAGCATCTAAAATTTTAAAGGAGAAGTTAAATGTATTACAGTAGGAAATAGACAGTAAAACTATACTAGTGAAGGATCTCAACTTTCTCCTCTCAGAACTAAATAATTCTAAGAAAAATCAACAAGAAAAAAGTTAAGGAGGTAAATAGAATTTTAGAAAAGTTAGATATGATAAATGACTGGGGAAAATTGAATGAGTATAGAAAGGAACATACTTTTTTTTTTTAAGCAGTACATGACACCTACACCAAAATTAACCATGCATTAGGGCATAGAAACCTAATAATCAAACCTAGAGATATTAAATGTATCACTTTCATATCATAATGCAATAATAATTGAATGCAGAATTTCCCAAACTTATTTGGCCTATCACCCCCTCTTAAAAAAAAAAATTACTCATTGTCCCCCTGGAAATCTACTTTTGTTAACCCTTTAATGATTTTTTTTATTTTTCTAAGTTAAAGATATGATATTAAAAAAGACACATCTTAAATTTAATAATTTCTTATAAATTTGTTTTTTTCCTGCATTGAAATTTTGATGATGCAATATTGCATCATGTAACTGTATGTTATTGTATTGTAAATAAATCATTACATACACATATTTCTACCAATTAATGCTGGACTTCCCAACAATGCATGACACGCTAGCCTGCTAACACTTGCTTGTTAAGACCTGTCAGTGAACTTGACCACTGATCAGTTATAACTTGCAATTTGTGTGTTTATTTGGAAAACAACATAAAAACTATAACTTTAACTCTGTTATACAACAGAAGAAACATGTACAAGTAGTTTTTCAAAATTTTCTTATCTTCTTTCTTTATGCTTCCACCACCCGCTTATTTTTGTTCAATTCCCCCTAATTGCACCCGAGGCTACTACTGCCCCCCAGATGGTTCTAATGCCCCTCAGGAGGGCAACATCATCCACTTCAGGAACAACTGATTTCATGTAATAAAGGGCCATGGAAAGATAGATTAAAACTTGTACCTGTTACTCTGTCCTTTGTTCTCAAAGAGGCCCACTACATCAGGAAGGTGATGACATCACTTGCGAGTGAATTGGATTCAAATGAGGGAGGGCTGTATAAAGACACCAGCCTCACTTTTTTCCTCTGGAGCCATCTGGTCCAGTGTTAAGATATAGATATGGATAACTGGAGATAGCCCCAAGATTAAAAATAATAACAATAATTGGAAACTAAATAAACTAATCCTAAAGAATGAATGGGTCAAAGAACATATCATAGAAAAAAATCAATCAATAATTTAATTAAAGAGAATGACAATAATGAGAACATATACTCAAATTTATGAGACTCAGTCAAAGCAGTATTTAGGGGATTGTATGCTTACATCAATAAAAAAGAGAAAAAACAGATCAATAAATTAGATATGCAAATTAAAAAAATAAAGAAAGAAAGAACTTAAAAATCTCCAATTGAACACCAAATTGGAAATCTTGAAAATCAAAGGAGAGATTAATAAAGTTGAAAGGAAGAAAAATGTTTTAACAATAAATAAAACTAATAATTGATTTTATTTAAAAAAACAATTAAATAGATAAACCATTGATCAATTTGATTTAAAAAAAGAAAGAAGATAATAAAAAGGGTGAATTCACCACTAATAAAGAGAAAATTATAGTAATTTTAGGAGCTTTTTTGACTAATGTATGACAAAATATCTGACAATCTCAGATAATTGGATGAATATTTATAAAAGGTTCCATATTAACAGAGGAAGGAATAAAATATTTAAATAATCCCATCTTAGGTGGAAAAAAATTGGAGAAGCCATTGATGAACTCCCAAAGAAAAAAATCCTCAGGGCCAGATGAATTCACAAGTAAATTCTATCAAACTTCTAAAAAAAAACAATTGGTTCAAATACTATATAAACTATTTGGAAAAATAGGCAAAGAGTGCTACAATTTCCTTTTATGACATCAATATGATGCTGATGCCTAAATCAGAAAAAGCAAAAACTGAAAAAGAAAACTATGGATCATTGTTCTTAATAAATATTGATGCAAAGATTATAACCAAAATACTAGCAAGGAGATTACAGCAATATATATTACAGCTAGATCATACACTATAGCCACATAGGATTTACACCAGGAATGCAGTTAGTTCAATATAAGGAAAACTATCAGTATAATTGACCATTTTGATAAGA
This sequence comes from Vombatus ursinus, assembly GCF_900497805.2. NCBI lineage: Eukaryota > Metazoa > Chordata > Mammalia > Diprotodontia > Vombatidae > Vombatus > Vombatus ursinus. Next base: position 5,599,778 of record NW_020954582.1, read on the forward strand.
AAATCAACATAATCATATGATTATTACCTTAATAGATGCAGAAACAAAATAAAACACCTATTCCTATTAAAAATACTGGAAAGCATAAGAACAAATGAAGCTTTCCTTAAAATAAGTGATATCTATTTAAAACCATCAGCAAACATCATTTATAATGGAAATAAACTGGAAGCCTCACCAATAAAATCAGGAGTGAAGCAAATAGGTCTATTATTGCTGCTATTGTTTAGCAAATGTTAGCTATAGCAATAAGAAAAGAAAAAAAAGCAATTGAAAGAATTATAATAGGCAGTGACGAAATAAAACAAACACACTTGGAAGATGATACCATGGTATTCTTAGAGAATCAACTAACATGTAAGATGAAATAACTAACAACTTTACCAAAGTTGCAGGGTACAAAATAAATCCAGATAAATCATTGGCATTTCTATATATTACCAACAAAGTCCAGCAGGAAGTGATAGAAAGAAAAAATCCCATTTAAAATAACCATAGATAATATGAAATATTGGAAGTCTACCTGCTAAGACAAACCCAGAAACTATAGGAACGCAATTATAAAACACTTTTCACACAAATATAGATCTAAATAACTGGTACCATATCAATTGTTCAAGGGTTAGCTAAGCCAATATTAAAAAAAATACAATTTTACCTAAATAAATGTACTTATTCCATGTCATACCAATCAAATTACTTTAAAAATACTCTATGGGGCTAGAAAAAAATTTAAAGATTCATCTGAAAGAACAAAAGGTCAAGAATGTCAAAGGAATTAATGAAAAAAAAAAGTAAAGGAAGGTAGTCTAGACATAGCAGTTTTCAAACTTTATTGTAAAGCTGTAATCATCAAAACAGCCTAGTAATGGCTAAGAAATAGAGTGGTGGATCAGTGAAAAAGATTAAGTAAACAATGAATAGTTGTAAATGACCATAGTAATTTAATATTTGATAAACTCAAAGACTCCAGCTTCTGGGACAAGAACTCAGTATTTGACAAAAACTGCTGGGAAAATTAGAAAAGTGTGTGACAGAAACTAGGTTATAGAACAATATCTTATACTGTATACTAATATAAAGTCAAAATTGGTACCTGATTTAGACATAAAGGGTAAAATTATAAATAAATTAGGAGCACAGAATAGTTTGCTTGTCAGATCTATGGAGAAGGGAAGAATTTATGCCCAATTAAGTGACAGAGAGCATTAGGAGATGTAAAATGGATAATTTTGATTATTAGTAAGTGAAAAAAAAGTTTTTGCATGAACAAAACAGATGCAACATAGATTAGAAGGAAAGCAAAAAGTTATGAAAAATATAGCAGTATCTCTAATAAAGACCTTATTCAAATATATGGAGAACTGAGTCAATTATATAAGAATGTAAGTAATTGCCTAATTGATAAATGGTAAATAGATATGAACAGGCAGATTTCAAAGAAGATATCAAAGCAACCTATAGTCATGTGAAAAAATTCTCTAAATTACTACTGATTAGATAAATGAAAATTAGGTCAACTCTGAAATTTCAACTCATACCTATCAGATTGTCTAATGTGACAGTAAAGGAAAATGATCATGTTGGAGAAGATGTTGGAAAATTTGGACACTAATGCATTGCTGGTAGAGTTTTAAACTGATCCAATCATTCTAGAGACCAATTTGTAACTAAAAAATGTGCATATCCTTTGATGTAGCAATAACATTACTGTTGAGGTTCAGAGGTTTCGGGGTGCTAGAATTCCAAAATCATGACACGTGGGTCCTGCCCAAATGGACTTGACACAAGTCTTCTTTCAGCCAAAGACAAGCTTTATTAAAGATCTGCCATATTGGCAAGACTCTTAAGGAATCTAAGCCTATGCATCACTAATGCAAACAGGTCAGATTTTAAGAATCTGAGCACATTAATGGAGACAAGATATACCTTATACACAGAAAAACTGTGGGAGGGATCTAGGAGTGGACAAGTAATTTGGGGTGACCGCAGGAGGAGTCTGGGAGAAGGGGCATTTTGATGGGAGTTGACACTAAGCTTGGGTGATTGGAGGAGGGGTCTAGGGAAGATCTTGATGGGAGTGACTGGGAGGTCAAGAATGGAGACTAGATAGGATCAAGGGTGGGAAGTGGCCAGGGGCCATCCAGAGGTAACAGTCAATAGAGGGCTGGGATAAATTAAGTGTAACAAAGAATTGGGAGATTGGGTGTGGGCCATAAACAAAGGCCAGTTGATAGGATTGTAGCCTCAAGTGAAAGCTAGACACATCCTTTACCAAATGGGAGAGTTCAAGGAGATTCTATAGACAAATGGAAACCAAATTCTTTTTGGGGTAAGGGGCAAAGGTCTTGTCTTGGGCCTATACTCCGTTATTCCCACCTCAAATAAATGGGACCCAAATGCTTTTGGGGTAATGGGCAAAGGTCTTGGCTTGGGGAATACCCTGTCACTCATAAGTGTGTATCCTAAAGAGATAAAATGGGGGGAGGGGTTATATGAACAAAAAATATTTATAGGAGCTCTTTTTGCAGTAGCAAAGAATCAGAAATTAAGGGGATATCCATCAATTGAGGAATTGGTGAACAGGTTGTGGTATATGAGCATAATGAAATAATATTGTGCTATAAGAAATGATGAGCAGGATGATATCAGAAAAACCTGGAAAAGCTTACATGAACTGATACAAAGTGAAGTGATCAGAATGAGGAAAACATTGTACATAGTAACCAATATTGTTTTATTTTCAACCGTGAATGATTTAGCAATTCTCAGCATTGCAACATTCTAAGACAATTCCAAAGGGTTCATAACGGAAAAATGCTATCCATTTTCAGAGAAAGAACTGATGGAGTCTGAATGTAAATCAAAGTATACTATTTTTCACTTTATTTTTTATTATTATTATTGTTTTGGTCTTTGTCTTTTTTTCACAATATAACTAATGTGAAAATGTTTTGCATGATTGCACTTGTAACCTACATAAAATTGCTTACTGTTTCAGGGAAGGGGAAAGGACAGAGTTAGGGGGAGAACTTAGAACTCAAAATTTAAAAAAAAGAATGTTAAAATTGTTTTTACATGTAATTGGAAAAATAAAATATTATTCAGAAAGAGAAATCTCCTTTTACACTTTCATAAATATGTGCAATTTCCTGAGTTCCTGACCCTGAGAAAACTTATTTATTTTCTATCAATTGGTCTATTTCTCTATCTAGCTTCTATCTCTCATCTTTTAGTTACTTATCTCTCTATCTCAACTATTGAAAGACTGACATGAGTTTGTCTTGACACTTGTTATGATCACTATAGTTCTGATTTATATGTGAAATTAACCTTATTTATGATAGGAATGGGATACCTTGATGTAGTATGTTAATACCTTCATCCCTAACCAACAAAATAAATAAGTTCTCATCTACCATTTGATCTAGCAGATATCTTTAAATGTCCTAGCTTCCTCCAAATCTCAATTCAATGTTTACATTCCATACAAAGCCTTTCCTGATATCTGGTATTAATAGTATCATTTCCCTTTTGGATAATTTATTTCTTTTCTAGGTTTTACACTTATTTATCTATGTCTATGCTATGTCTCCCTCAGAGAAGAGTGTCAACTTTTGAAACCAGGAAACTTTTGAATTTTGTCTTTGTTTCCCTTGCAGTAGCACCAGGCCTTAGAAAATTTATATATATATATATACAGAGAGAGAGAGAGAGAGAGAGAGAGAGAGAGAGTTTTTGAGAATGGTAATGGTAGAAATTATATTTCAAATAAAATGTTAATATTATCATCATCACCATCACTATCATTGTCATTATCATTATCAGGTACCTATGATTTTATGGACAAATTGAATTTCCTGTGGGGAAACTTCCTCTACCAAAGCATATGGGAAATTGCTCTGTATCTAATAGTCATACAGATTTGATTAAGTCATCAAGAATTTATGTGATTTGCCCAGGGTAACACAGATTCTATGTGTTAGAGTTTGAATTTGAAATCTGTTTTCAGTAACAGCTCTATCCCTTCTATCATGCTCCGTTTCAACTTGGATACAAAAAGTGTTTAACAAATGTTTGTCAATTGAATAGGATAGAATATTAAATACACATCAACTGTTCTTGAGGTGTATAACTATATGTTAGGAACTTGGAATACAATATTTGCAATAGGTACTGCCTGTGGGCTTCTGAATTTAGAGCTAGAGGTTACCTTAGAGGTCATCTAGCTCAAACAGAGAGTACAGTTGGAGACACTGAGTCCCAAACAGGTAAATGATTTGTCCAAGGCTATACTCAATAATCTTTCCACTGAAGCACTTATTTCTACTTCTCATTACTCACGGAATCTGGTTTGTGCGAGTGTATGTATAGACAGACAAAAAATACACCCAAACACATACAAATGAAGATTTTTAAGGATAAAGATTCTAAGGAAGCACAGAGATTTAAAAAAAAAAATTACGTGTCTAATGAGTGAAACCTCCCAGAATGGTCTTAGGTTAGGATATAAAGGAAGGTAGAAATGCAAGATGGTGGTCAAAAAAGGAGAAATAATATATTGGGTGATAACCTAAAATATCGATATTACAGCGATAAATATAAATCCTACCTTCTAACTACTTATCAGACAGTGGGTCTCCTATTCCCTTTATTAATAAGCTACAAATGTTAAGAATGATATTTTGCTGTTCAAGTAATTACTTTTGAAATTCTCCAGGAATGCTGCTCCCTATTCAGCAGCCTCTAGATTTCCCTAGATTTTGGGATAAATGTAATTCATTTCTTGGACCCTTCTCATTTGTTTTACCCTGGCAGTGCGTGCTTGCTCTTGAACTAGTGAGAATATGTGCATACTGTCATCTGGTTTGTTTAAACTCACCCTGAGAAATGTTGCTCCATGGCCTCTGTCAACCATGTTGCTTTAATAGAAGTTCAAAGTACTAAGCAATGAGTCATTAAAAAAAAACTGATCCATTTTATTTAGCTACTCACACTGTCCATGTCTGGAATGAGCTTCCCTTCATCCATCCAGTACACACAGAACTATTCAGGGGCAGCTCAACTTTGATCTAAAGTTTGTTTTCTATTTTTTTAAGCTCCATGATGTCAGCAATTACATCTCACTAAACTATTTTCCTTAACTAGTGACTACCAGAGTCCTTCACATAATAAACATACAGCCAATGATTATTTTATTAAACGAAATTATTCCTCATTTTATCTTCCATAGTACCCAGAGTAGTAACTGGTTTGAAGTTTTTTTTTAAATGTTAAATAATTTTATTAATAAATAATAAAATATAGAATTTAATTTAATAATGAATAATTAAATTTATTCACTATAAAGTTTTAAGTAGGTCTTTAGGGTTAAAGTATAAATGCCTATGAGTAGTTTTAAGTAAATGCTGTTTGACCTCCAAAGAATGATAAATTTGAGTCATAGAAGCTGTCAGGAGAGAGATCAATTATAAAGTATGAGGCAGAGGATGGTGAGAAGAGTATTACTTGGCGATTTCTTATTAAAAGGGATATTGAAACAACTATTTGTTAACCTGATAACAATGGCAGAGTTGTGTGCTGTATTGTGAGGGCATTTATAACAGAGTCCAAGACTTATTAAAACAGATGACAGCTACCCAGTAATGTGACCCATGTGGGCACAAATGAAAACCCCTGAAAGAACTTAACATTTATCACCATTAATTATGAATCCTGGACAAGGAACTGAGGACCACAGATGCACAGGTTGTAATTTCCTCAATGTTGCCACTCCCACCCCTGCAAAACCAAGAGATAAAGAAAAAAAAGAGCATCTTGTAAAAGAAAACTGGTGAAGAAGGCAGGAACTAAGAAAGAAGTTTTGACTTGTATTCCAGAGCTTAAGATACAGGGGTGAAGAATTTCTGGACAGAGATGGGATAAATGTAACAAGAATATATCTGTCTGTTATCTTGCTATTCTAACTGAAGGACTTTTAAACTGAAAAGGATGAGAAAGATAAGACTATGTATATCACCAAAGTTAGATACTTTAGATAGTGGTTGCAAAGAAAGAAGAACGGGAGTTGAAACATCATGGGGGTCACAAGACACAAAATCCGAGAGAAGAGTCAGTAGCAAACAGATGTAGCTAAACATCTTAATAAGAAGGGGGGTACGTTTGAGCTCATATATCCCTAAGACTCCTTAGAATGAAATCCATTCATGAAACATATTTCTGGTTGGGCATGATATTAAAAAAGAAAAAATAAGATAGGTAGAAAGTGAGGGGTGAGATTGCATTGTCTGTCAAGACAACACGATCACGTGAGCATATACAGGAATCAGAAAAGATAAGCATGAGAAAGATTAGTTAAGTGAAGATCACTGGGGTGAGAATCAGAGGAGATTCCATCATAGACATATACTCCAGACCACCTGAACAGATAATAGGAGTAGAAAAGGAGTTTGGAAAGTAGATCACAAGCGTAGCCCCAAAGGCATCATCTGGCACTTACGGGGTACTTTTTTCATTCAGATAGTTTCTCAAAGTTATTTCCTTAAAAAAAAAGTCAATAACTTCTTGCTAAATCTAATTGTTTGCTGTTAGTGGAAATAATGAGAACTCCTGGTGGGAGAGGAGGAAGCGATTACTTCTTTCTAAAATGTTTGATAGAAGAGAGTATATCCAGGCAGCATCTCACATGCAAATCACATTTTGAGAATAAAAAATGATGAAGTTTCATAGGGAACATAGGTGGGATCCCATGGACTAAGCCACGACCAAGGGAATCAGTCCATAAGCAGTGGGATCTGTTTCAGGAGAATATTCTGGAGACACAAAAGTAAAAAATTCCAATTGGGAGGAAAAAAAGTGTTGTTTTTATTTCTCAATAGACTAATGTAGAAGCACACGATACTACCTATAAAGCAATTTAGTTTATTTTTGTTGTTGTTGTTGCAAAGAAATATATCGATGATGGAACAAGTCCATACAGCAGAAGGTGGATATAGGAGAGTGAGGAATTTTAAAAAATGCTGTTCGGAATTCTCAGAATGGGCTTAATTAGGCAAGTGAAGAGGTAGCTCCTGTAGCTGTAGGAGAGCAAGACGTTTAGAGCATGCTGTGTGGACAGTGACTGTCAATCATGGAATAACAGAATATGAATAGTCCTGGGAAACAAGGGCAGGGGGTTGGTATGCAAGGAGAAGAAATCTAGTGGAGAAGAAAAGCCCTGATTATGTAAAAGGGGAAACTGGTTCAAATTCTGCCTTTCATAGGTACTTTGTGTGTTACCTTAGGCAAAACACTCAACCATTCCTGTATTTATTTCTTCATTGTAATAATGTGGCATTGGATTTAATGGCCTCTATAATTTATTCAATTTTAAAAATGAAAACATAATGTTAAGAGGTTATAAAGGGGTGACTAGGCTCATGGAAATCAATAGTAGCTGAAAGGGTATGCCTACACTGGTCAGTCAGTCGATCAATAAATATTTATGAAGTGCCTGCTGTGTGCTAAGCACTAAGTACTGGGTCAACCATGGGTCGAGATTTTGATGGGACGAAAGTGTGGGTAGGCAATGGGGGATGCATTGGGAGGAAACATTAGAGTGAAGGGATTAAGAAATATAATAAGGGAACATCAAAGTGTCAGGAATGTTGCATGGGAAAAAAATTAAAGGATAAGAAATTATGGCTGGCCAAAGGAATTCTGAACATCTTGATGATGGAGGTGAAACAGTTGTATGTGATTCACCAAGGATGGATGTCATGAGAGTTTAAAGGGTTGATCAATTCAAAGGCCAAGTTGTCTGATGAAATTTTGTAAGTGTATTATATCCATTAAAAGCCAGGGGTTGGGATAAAGAAAACAGGGAAACAAAATGAAGTCTTTGAGAAAGAAAAGACAATTACCTGAAAATTAGTAGATGGTTGGTACACATAGTTGGATTAAGTGATAACGTAAATACAGTGAACTTCAAAAGACAAGAAGTTGCTGAGTGATGGTGGCAAAGGGATTTCTGTAATGGGGAATAAACATAACAAAATATTTCTACTCTACTTAGCCCATTGCTTGGGAGGGCATAAAAGATAGACTGAGTAACCTTTTGTTAGGTATACCATCACAAGGATCCTTGTCAGTATAAAACTGTGGAGAGAGCCCAGAACATGGATACAAAGGACGTGTATTCATATTATGGCTCTGATATTTACTATAGTCTAGGGGTGGGGAGCTTGCAGGTTCAAGGCCATCTAGATACTCAAGTGTGGCCCTTTGATTGATTGAACCCAAACTTAACAGAACAAATTCCCTTAATAAAAGAATTTGTTCTGTAAAACTTGGACTCAGTCAAAAGACTGCCCCTGAGGACCTAGAAGGCCACATGTGGCCTCCAGGCTGCAGATTCCACACCCTTGTGCTACACCTATACCTTTCACCAAATCCCTTAAGCTCTTCAGGGTTCAGCTTCTGTTTTTGTTTTCGTATGTAATGATGAGGTTGGACTAGATTATCTCTGAGGTCTCTTCATAGGTCTATGATCATTGATCTAAGGTCATAGGTCTGTGATCCTATGATTATACAACCCTGAGGTACCTCTAACCCTTGGTTTGTAATCCTATAGTTAGTGTGTATTTAAGGCCCCTTTGAACTGTAAAATTCTGGGATCTTATTAAATTAATAAATGAAAAAGGAATGAACCACCTAACAGTTAGATTATATATTTATGGCAATACTTGGCCCTACCATGTCAAAGAAAGTTAGAAGCAATCATTTGCCCAAAGGCTCTTAATGTATATGCCAAAGCCTTAGTTTCTCAGGGGGTCAGGAATACTTGATAATGTATTCATATAAATTATTGAAAAATTCATTTGGCAATGTGTACAGCAACTCACTGAATGAGGAACTTAAGTGTGAAGAATATTTCTTTGGAGTGAATTAATTTAGGCAGACCAATAGATGCAAAGTTGTTTCTATCTTATCCAATCACCAAGAATTTACTTATATAATTTAATTAGAATGTTCCATTTATTCTAACTGAAATATTCATTCTTTTTTTTTAAAGGCGATTGGGGTTAAGTGACTTGCCCAGGGTCACACAGCTAATAAGTGTCAAGTGTTTGATCTGAGGCCAGATTTGAACTCAGGTCCTCCTGACTTCAGGGCTGGTGCTCCATCCACTGCACCACCTAGATGCACCTGAAATATTCATTCTTAAAGGCTCCATTTCCATGCCATAACAGGAAGTTGCATCTATCCATTTTATACTTACATAAAGGAGTCAATTTGAAGGACTCACTTAGTACTTTGAATTTTTATTTTGAAAGGAAGATTTATTTAACAAGTTTCACTTAGCTCAATGCACCTAAAAGGAAATCACAACACAAGGATAGATTTAAATCAAAGCCTCAGAATTTAATACAAACAGCAAGATCAAATCTTAAGATATCCCTATTGCATCACAAAATTCTCCCCATTAACTTAAAAGAAAAAAGCTTAAACATACATGCCTCACAGGCAAGTAAATGAAATAATCTAAAACAATCATGCCAAATGTTTCACTTTTCAATCACAAACACATTTTCTATATTTGTTTTACCAAAAAAAAAGCATGTCTCCCAACATGCATCTCAAACAATCTTCCATGTAATGTGGTGTAAAAGCAACATTTAACATAATTGAAACTGCTTTAACCTAAATCCACTTACTGCTTAAATACAGTCCTACAACATAACTACCTTGAGAAAATTGAGAAAGGCTGAAATTGTTTAACAGTTAGAGTCTTTACTCAACTTTGTTATTACATTCTAGGTAAATGTTTTCCTGTGTTCAAAAATACTGAACCTGAAGTTTTTAAAACAATCCTGATTTCATTTACGGTAAGCATAAATCACAAGGTTGTATTGCAAAACTGTTGAACTTCATTTTTTGTTTGTTTTTCTTTAAAAAAAAGAAGTTGACTGCTAGTCAGTGATCAGGATTGCATTCCCCATTCGCCTCTCTTACTGGACAGGCCCGACATCACTGCCATTCCTTTCATTCCCAGAGATGCGCAGCTCCGGCTGCCGTAAGTAGCAACTGTTTGTTATTCCTTGGCTCTTTATGCAATGTTTGGTGGAAAAATCACTGGACTTTTCTTGTACAACCTGGTCATATCTGCTCATACTGCTTTAACCATGATAACTTCCTGCACAACGCCCACTCAACTGCTGGTAACTGGACCGCTGGAAAGGTTTGACAAACCTATGCCTTCCGTCATTTGGCTCCCATAAGCACCACCACTTCCTCCGGCTGCAGAATTCAAGAAGAGTCCTACATAGCTGTACTGCATACCTGCTTTGTCTTTTGACGTACCTGACACAGCAGCTTCATGAGTAGCAAATTCTGCATCTGCTTTTGCAATCTCTCTGCCATCGGGTCCAATTCCAAATGTGTACGAGAGAAGGGTTAAGTGGTGAGGAAAAAAGTCGTAAATACAATTTTTGGTAGTTTTCTAAAGTAATTCTCTCATGTGCACACACAACGGCTTGTTCTACTCTGGAAAGTGGACTCACCACATCCATATCCATGATCAGACATACCTGAAAAATGGGCATTGAGGTCTTTTCCAAATCTAGACAGTCAACAGCCATATCCATTATTATATCCATTGTACTCATGCTAGTCTCCACAACCTCTACCTCAGTCACCTCTCCTCATTCCTTCAAACCCAGCTCCCTTCCCAATGTTGTTATGACCTCTGCCAGCCCTGGGCCTGTCATAAGGACCTGGCCACTGCATAGCCATTAGCTTTCAAGGAGGATCATAATGAGTATGAACTTCTACCAAGCTGATCTTGACAACTGCAATGTATTTGTGCTCTACTCTTTCCTTGTGTTTCTTTAAAGCTTTTCCAGCTATTTCTTGTGAAGCAAGCTGTACGAAGGCCTTCCCCATACTCCTCCCGTGGAAATCCGCTAGCAATAGCATCACATTTGGCATGATTTTCCAACCCTGAACAAAACAAAACAATGTCTTCCCTGCCACAGTCAAACAGGAGTTTAAGTTCGAAGGCACACAAAGCCGTCATTGGCAGTGCCAGGACTATCTGGACAAGTATGCTGAAACACCCAACCCATTTCAATGTTGTTTGACTGGAATACTTCAACATATCTCTGTTCCATTGTTTCTCTGTCTTTTTTTTTCAGTGCTAGTTTTACTTCATCCTCTGATCCAAGTTCAGCAAATATTTCTCCACTTGGTCTGCCTTCATAGGTATAGATGAAATGAATGCCTGATGCACTATTTTGAATTTTACATTCTGAGAAGAAATGTTGGCCTTCATCACCTGAGCAGGACCAGGACAAGCTCCAGACAGACCTTCACCACAAAACCTTCTCTGCCTCGAGTGCTCAGGATTATCTTATTCACTCAGTGACAGCAGCTCATTTGGCATGGCTGTGAAGAAATGACTGCACTTTGAATGTTTTAAGTAACTGAAAGCATTTACTTTTCTTCAGATCATATTTGTAAGAAAAGTCAGAGCCAATGATTTCATTTTGAAGGAAAGGGAGCCTAGGTCCAGGTGAGGCATTAAAATAGTGGCAAAAAAGAGAGGAATAATTAAATTGCATTTGTTCTATCACTTTCGTTTTCTCTCATCATTGATCAGAATAGAGACATTCCTAAAATGATATAATTTTGCACCTGAAAGGGACTTTCCAAACAATGGTTATTTGCTTTCAAAAGGGAAGATGTTTATAGCTCATTGGTTGAAATGAGCTGAGTAAGATCAAATAGTTATTGAGTGAGAGATGTTGGAATCTCTAAGTAACCTAGACCTCTTAATTCCTTATCCAATGTGTTTCCCATCATTGCTGTATCTCTTTCCAATGTGCTTATGTGATGTGTTGTGATTCTAGTAATATATTTTTATTCTTTTTTTGTCTTCTTTTAAGAGAAGTAGGTACTGGCGCACGACTGGCAGAAGGTCGGCGTGCGGCCCGTATAAGTGGTGCCCAACGTGGGGCGGAGGAAATAGGCCAGAGGCCCCGTGGACCAGCTGGTCTGGTTGCGGGAAGAGAGACGAGACCCTTAGCCGATAGGGCTAAGGAAGGAGGATGGGACAATTGTTTGGTAAGGTCCCGGATCGGGAGGTGCAAGGGAAAGAAGTGTATAAAAGAGTGAAAGAAGCAGAAATCAGTAGTGAGGAAGAGTCTAGGAGTGAGACAGACTCAGGGAGTGAAACAGAGGTCACTGGAAACAGCGAATTTGAAAATAAGCAAGAGAAAAGAAAGCAAGGCCGGGCAGGAGGGCAGGAGCAGGAGAGCAGTAGCCGGGAGAGAGCAGGAAACTGTAGCAAGGAAAGCCACGCAGAGGGACGGCCCCCTCCCCCACACTTAACCTACAGAGGGAGGACCTGGGCCCCTTTAGAATGGAAGAAGTTTAAGGAGTTAAAAGAGGCACTAAATACAGTGTTTGCAGCTGTTTCCCAATGTGCCCTACGGGTTTTAGTAAGATTCAGGCTTTGGGGAAACAAAGGCCCTCCCTGACCAAGATTAAAAAAGGTCCTGATAAACCCTTCCCGGATTTTGTGGCCTGCCTACAGGCAGCCGCTTGGAGAGGACTATCAGAAGTGCTGAAAACAAAAGAGACTAAATTGTACTATCTGACTTCCTAGGTCACGTACTCTTGTCCATGCGTCAATCCCAGATGCCTCCTTCCTGTATCCAATCCTAGCCTCCTACGTCACTCCCTCCCCCTTGGTGTGCTAAACTCAGACAGCCCCTTCCGGTTTCTGACCCTACAATCATTGGCTAGTAGCGGGCTGGGGAGGAGGGGCTAGGTAGGTACTTAGGAACAAGCGTGGTCAGATCACACACGTGCACGCTCCCCTGGCTCCTGCCCTGTTGCTCTGGCCTTGCTGCTTGGACTTGCTATGATGGTTTGCTGTGTTGGCCTCTGAATAAAACTCTGGTGTTGGTGCCTTCCCATGGCTCGTCTCTGTGTGGTGATCCGGCTGAGGACCGAAGACCCGGGTGTGGGTAAGGCTCTGGTAGTGTACTCCTTATAGAAGGAGTGGGTACTGGCGCACGGCTGGCAGAAGGTCGGCGTGCGGCCAGTATATTACTGGCTCTGCTTTTTCTTTCATATTACATCCCTCCTCCCTTATCTCTCTTTTTCTCAAAATAATATGGACACCAGAAGCTGGAGTCTTTGGGTTTATCAAACAGTAGATGACTTTAGTCATTGATTATTGTGTCTTGTGTACCTAATCTATTCCGCTGATCCAGCACTCTATTTCTTAGCTAGTACCAAATAGTTTTCTTGATTGCTGGATCTAGTTTTATATCTGGTATGATTAGGCCACCTTCTTTTGCATTGTTTTCTTTTTTTCACAATTCCCCTGATACATTTGGTCTTTTGTTCTTCCAGGTGAATTTTATTATTTTTCTAGCTCTATAGAATACATTTTTGGTAGTAGAATTGACATTTTCTATTACATTAACTACATATTTGCCAATTCTATTTTTTTAAGGAGTTGTTTTCCTCAATTTTTATCTTTCCTTTTCCAATCTGTTGACTGTCTCTTGCATATCTCTCATTTCTTTTCCCAATTTTTCTTCTACCACTCTTATGGGACTTTTAAAATCCTCCACAAGCTCTTCCAACAAGGTCTGTTGGGCTAAGGATCAATTCATATTCTCTTTTGAGGTTTCAGATGAAGGTGTACTGACAACGTTGTCCTCTTCAGAGTTCACATTTTGATCTTCCCTGTCACCATAGTAATTCTCTCTGGCCAATGTTTGTTTTTACTTTTTGCTTATCTTGCTTGCCTATTTCCTGGCTTTTAAAGTTGAGCTCTCCAGCTGGAGCACAGGCGGCATGGTCCCAAGCTTCTTGTGCTGGGGGCAGGGGCTAGGTCATTGACATTGCATGCCGGGGCCTCAGGTGCTAATAGCTGGGGGCTATAGGAATCTGGAAGCTTGCCTGGTGCTGAGCTGGGGTCCTAGTGGTGTTAGCAGGCATGTGCTGAGTCCAGGTGAGGTTTTTCTTCATTTCCCTGGGGCTATACTGCAGCACATGGAGGTCCAACTGCTGGAGGATATCAGCTCATGGTTGGGCTGAAGTACATGCTGGTTCTCCGAGCTAAAGTCTGCTTGTTCCCTTGTCTATGATAAGGCATGCGGGGGTCCTGGTGTTGGCATTTTGTCTCCTCCACCACACCAGGGCACAGGTTCACCCACTGGTTTGTGGAGGTGCAGTTTGCTTCTGGCTTGCTGGGATGTTGCCTGTCTTTGAGTGCATTCCTCTTTTAGCTGAGTGAGATGGACCTTTCTTGCGAAATCCTTCAAGTTTCCCAGGCTAATATGGACTGCTGTACCCCATCTTTCTTTTGGTTCTGGTCATTCTAGTTCTGTGCTGCTATTTTATGGTTTTTGGGAGGTGAATATGGGAGAGCAACAGTGTTCACTGTTTTCTGCACTATCTTCCTAGAAGCCTCTTGGTTGATTCTTTCAATGATTATTTTGGTTCTGGGATATCAGGGCAGTTTTCCTAGATAATTTCTTGAAAGATGCTATCCAGTCTCTCATCTTTTTTCTTTTTTTTCCTTCTCTCTCTCTCTCTCTCTCTCTCTCTCTCTCTCTCTCTCTCTCATCATGGCTTTAATGTAATAGTCCAACAATTCTTAAATTATCTCTCTTGGATCTATTTTTCCAGGTCAGTTGCTTTTCCAATGAGATATTTTACATTTTCTTCTATTTTTTTTATTCTTTTGATTTTGTTTAGCTGATCTTGATGTCTCATATTGTCATTAGCTTCCACTTCCCCAATCCTAATTTTAAAGGAATTATTTCCTTCAATTAGCTTTTCTATCTCCTTTTCCATTTGGCCAATTCTACTTTTAAGGAGTTGTTTTCTTTAATGGATTTTTTTTCCATTTGGCCAATTCTATATTTCAAAGAGTTATTTTCTTCAGTCATTTCTTGTGCTTCATTTTCTAAGCTGTTGACTCTTTTTTCATAATTCTCCTGCATATCTCTCATTTATTTTTAAAATCCTTTTTGAGCTCTTCCAAGATGACTTTGGGACTTGAGACAAATTCATATTCAATTTGAGTCTTTGCACGTAGGCATTTAGACAGTGTTATCCTCTACTGAGTTTGTGTTCTGATCTTCCCTGTCACCATAGTACCTTTGTATGACTACGGCTCTTCTTTATTTTTTTGCTCATTAAAAGAAAAAAAAAAAGATTTGCTCCTGGGGCATAGGGGGTGCTGTCCCAAGCTTCTTGCAATAGGGCCAAGGGTCTTGTCACTGGCTTTCTACTCTGGTGCCTCTGGGACAGGCAGCTTGCCTTCAAGTGGGCTGACCTAGCAATACCTGTTATACCCTGGGTTTCAGGGTTGACAGTTTTCCTTCTTCACTTGGGCTGGAGGCTTCATAGCTGGCCTGCTGTGCCACTGGTCTGTTGAGTTGGGTCTTCAGGACTTTGATTGTTTATATATGCTTTGGCTAAGAGCCTCTCACTAGCTTACCTGGACACTGTCTGTGCTGGGCTGTGCACCCCTTTTACCCAAGTGAGGCAGGTTTTTCCTGAGGTCCCTTTAAGTTATCTTGGGCTGGAAAATTGCTTTACTCTATCTTTTTGTGGATTCTATCGCTCCAGAATTCTTTTAGAGGCTTGATTTAATGTTGTTTGCTAGGGAAACTTGGGAGAGCTCAGGCAACTTCTTGGCTTCTCTCTGCCATCTTGGCTGTGCTCCAATCCAACTTTCAATACCCTCCTCATTGTAATCCATGCTTTACTAAACTGCCATAGTGATTTTTATAAAATCTATGTCATATCATGTTACTCTTTTTCATAAGATCTAGAGGCTCACTATTATCCCCAATATCAAATATAAAATCTTTTCTTAGGCATTTAATGTTCTTCAAAACCTAGGCCCTTCCTACCTATACAGTGCTTTTATATATTATTCATTTCTATGTATCCTACAATACAACTACAATGGCCTACTTTCAGTGTATCAAACACAACACTCCATTTCTCATGTCTACCCATGCGTTTGTAACTGGCTGTATCCTATCCCTTGAAGGCTCTGCTGAATCTTCTCCACCTTTTAGCTTCCTTTGCTTTTTTTTCGAGACTCTATTCAAAAAGTACCTTCAGGAGGTATCCTTAATCCCTGGTCCTGATGACTAACGTCTTTCTTTTTCATTACGTTTTAACATATTTTGTATATTGTCTGTGTACCTTGTTATTTGTATATGTCTTTTTTTGTGGAATTGATGCTCCTTGCA
Source organism: Vombatus ursinus (assembly GCF_900497805.2). Taxonomy (NCBI): domain Eukaryota; kingdom Metazoa; phylum Chordata; class Mammalia; order Diprotodontia; family Vombatidae; genus Vombatus; species Vombatus ursinus. Next base: position 5,616,049 of record NW_020954582.1, read on the forward strand.
AGGCAGGGACTGGTGCTTAATTGCAGTTTTCATTTTGCCTTTATTTCTATCCCTACAGTTTAGCACAATGTCTGATACATAGTAATCACAATAAATGTTTGTTGATTGAATTGCTATTCCATTAATTCTTTTTATCCTATGCTTGATGAGCATCTAACTGACTGGTGGATCCTTATACTAAAGTACAGTTACTCAATTATGAAGGATGCGTTAGGTATCGTTAGTTCCTGTATAAGCTCAATTTTGGGGAGACTCATCTGAATGTGTCAGTACAGCAAACCTCCTGACATTGTAGGAATAAGCCCACCTGAGAAGCTAGACTTCATGATCCCTGGAAGCATGGATGATCAACTGGAAAGATTAAAGCGGAAGACTCTGCCAAGCATCCTCATGATAAATGCCTGGCAGCCCACTTCTTGGCTGCTAGTTATCATGCATGAGATTGCTGGATCCACAGGCAACTGGATTTCCTTCCAAGGGATGATACTTTGCTTACTCTTTTGGGAAGAGGTAGTTGTGATGTGTAGTCTCTGACCTCCCATTTCTTGAGTAACTGACACTTTTTCCTCATATTTTGTTAGTTTTGGTGCCGTTTGAAAAGAATGAAAGCAAGATGTCTGTCCGGGGCAGGGATGCCTTGTTAAAAGCTTTGCCAGGCTAAAGAGTTTTGACAATGCTATCATTCCTATGGTATATAGATCTTTGAAGTTTGGAACAAGTCAAAGCTATGGAATTACAGCAAGGAATCCATGAATCAATAACCAATCTTATTTAGAAAAAAGAAAAAAAATGAATCTTCTGAACGATTTTTATCAAGCAGCGTTTTATCAATCAGTCAAGAAGCATTTATCGTTTACTGTGTGTCAGACACCACAATGAGCACTATGGATACAGCAAAAAGGCAAGAAAACAAAACAGAACAAAAAATCACTGACTTATTGAGGGAAAATAATACACATATAATTATGTACATATACATGTCCATTGAGTGATTCAATTATCCTATACCACTTAAGTGGGTTACCTTTGTTAGAGAACAGCTCAGTTGGGTCAATAAACCAGAAGCATGAACTAAATGATAAAAAGGCCTAGGCATCTCTATTTAATCAATCAATTAATCAAAGCTAAGTTCAAGAATTCCCAGTTAGGTTATTCCAGCACCTGAACAGAAAGTGAAAGATGGAACCTCACCCAAGCCTGTGAGAGAGAATCACTGGGGTAGGGGACTGGGGTGAGGGTGGGGTATTGGGGGATTTTTGTTTCTCTTCATTTCTTTTTGCCAGATGACATCCTTGTGAACTTCTAGAATCAGAGGATTCTCACTTCTCCCCAGAATATTAGCAGTGCCTTCAAATCTTCAGGTACCGTTGGTAGGTTATACAGCAGGAGCCAAGTAAAATTAGATGCATTGAGGAAAAGTAACTTCAAAACTCTACAAAGAATGCCCCAGTGACCCAATACTGGTTATAGCTCTGGCTATAAATTTTTACTCTTTTGTGGTACCATACAGAGTCAGGGACATTTGATACTCTAATCAACATTAGAATTCATTCCTTGTCTCTAATGAACAAAAAGAAAGAAAAAAAATACATATTGTGTACTATTTCCGGATTCTTGGACCTACTCACAATCCTATAATCATTTCAGCACCTGAGATCCACATATAACCATCTGCATTCTTTCAAAGAAAAGTTGTCTTCATTTAAAAACCAACCAACCAACCAATTAAGTAGAGCTTTCAGAAAGCAAGGTCAGCAACCAGAATGAACCTGTGTACTCTCATGCACAGCTCCAGTTAGAAGGTTTGGGGAATGGGTAGTCATTGAAAGTGAGCTGAATTAAGAGCTTTGAAGAATGGATGCAAGTGTTACTCCTTAGCTGCATGAAATTAAACAAATTCTTAAACTTCTTTAGGCATGTTTACTCACCTTGAGAAATTACTTTCCTGGACTAATGTAGGTCTTTCCCCCTATTTGGAGGTCTTCAAACAATGATTAAAGGACCATTATTTGGAAATACTGCTGACAATTCTCCTTTTAAGTCATGGTTTGGAGAATTGTCCGTGAAACATTTTTTAGCTATTAAAAATGTATTTTTTCTATATGATCTCTATAATCTCCTTTCAATGCCCCAAAACAACTAATTTTTAATTGTTAATTGTTCAAGTGTCCCCTCAGACCTTGTCTCATCTTCTGCTATTTGACAGAGGAATGCTGGGTTTACAGAGTCTAAAAATATCAACAAGCAAATAACTTTATAAATGACTTGATCTAAGCCCTAGAGAAAGCTTCTTTTCCCCCAAAGATACTGACTTTCTTTTCAGCGTTGCCCACTGACAACATTGCACAACCCAAAATTCTATTTTCTCCAGACTCTGAGAGATTTTTCTTTTTGTCCACCATTCCAAGAATGTTCTCCCTCCTTATCTCTGCTTTTTGGTTTCCCTGGCCTTCTTCAAATCCCAGCTAAAATCTGATTGTCTTCTGGAAGTATTTCCCAAGTCACCCTGATTCTCATCCCTTCTTTTGGTTCTTTCTGATTTAAAGTGTATATAGCTTGTTTTTTTGCATAGTTGTAAAAACTTTGTTCTTTTAGAATCTGAAATTCTTGAAGGTAGGGGCTTTTTTGGCCTTTCTTTGTATCACTGGCATTTAACACAGTTCCTTATGGATGAAGTGGGAAAGAAGGTTGGCGTAGATTGTCAATCTGATAAACTTTGTCCAGTTGTCTTCTTTGCCTACCCTAATTTGTGGAGGTCATCTTGATCCACAAAAATGGAGTAACAAAAACTGTATATATGTGTGTGTGCATTTTCCCAACACACTACAAAGGAAAATGCCATGTTATGTTGACCTATTTCAAAGTAATCCAATACGACCCTAAAACAGAACCTATTAAAGACTGTTTTGCATGCCTTGTATCATGATAATTATTTTTTAATCTAATTCTAACCTAATTTTCATATATAATGACCATATGTGAAATATATTACTGTTCTATCATTGGACTCTCACTTTCTGTGTGTGTGTATAAATATATATATATATATATACATATATATATAACTATACACATGCACACATATACATATATGTATATATCATATCTGCAATACACATATGAATACACATACATGCACACATACACAAGTACGTGCATGTGTATATATGTGTCTATACATACGTACACACACACATACACACACACACTCTATGTATATATATCTATATATATATCTATATATATATCTGGTGGATGATTCTTATATTGCTTTGTAAATGACTGTCATTGGGTGAAAGGGATGAAATGAATTCCTTAGTGTTTGTTACTCATATGACTAGAGTATATTTCCTTCCTCTTGATAGATCAGATTGGGGCCATTTCATTAGTCTGCTTTCAATCAAGCAAGGAGGGCACACACATAGAGAGATAGCTACATATGGCAGACAGTGCTGAGTAACTCTGTGGGGAACAGCTGTATCCAATTTTGGCTTTTAAATTTGTTTTATGTTCACATTAGTGTCCTCCACTGAGGAGAGAATTCCAGCTTCCATTCAAGCCCGGCTGAGCCTTGTTTTCCTCTTGGAAACAGGAGGGGTTCTGGAAACAGCATGCGTAGAAAATGGAACCAAATACCATGTTATGGGCCACTAGGCTGAAAGGCATAATAAGACAAATCTTCCAGCAATGAGAAGAAAAGTTTTCTTCTTCAATTGAGCTAGCAGCATTTAACCTATTGTTGGGTCAGCGAACACTGAAGACACCACAAAGAAGCAATGACGAATCCGGCTATAATCTGAATCCTGGGGAGTTTCCTGTTTTGTTCTGTTGAATTGGTATATATGGGTGACAATGAAATTGTCTCAGTTAAAAGAAAAAGATAGGGGTCCATTTCTCGTATCGTCAGTGAAAATTTTCTTCAGTAAAATAATGTAAGAATATCAGATGAAAGTATTGTCTCTTTACTGGAGAAGCAAACTATTTTTTCAAGTGAACAATAATAATAACGATAACTCCTATTTTTATAATAATGTCAAGCTTGCAAAGGACTTTATGTGTGTTGTCAGCTGACCCTCAAAACAGTCACATGAGATAGTTACTGTTAGTACCCCCATTTTACAGATAATGAAACTGAGGCTGTGGGAATTTAAATGACTTTTCCTGTGACACATAGCAAAATGATAATGATACTAGTAATCATCACAAATAGTTCAGGTTAACATCACACTTGGAGTTTTGTAAGCATTTTGATATTCACAACAAATTATTGTTAAAAGTATTTGTTGAAATGACAAAAAAAAATTCATATCAGGGACTAGGGGAGAAATGGAAGAAGTGGAAAATCCAGATGTGTTATTTGTACAAATATATTTATAGTGGCTCTTTCTGTGGTGGCTAAGAATTAGAAATCAAATGAAGACAACTTTTCTTTGAAAGAATGCAGATGGTTATATGTGGATATCAGGTGCTGAAATGATTATAGGATTGCGAGTAGGTCCGAGAATCCAGAAATAGTATACAATATGTATTTTTTTTCTTTCTTTTTACTCATTAGAGACAAGGAATGAATTCTAATGTTGATTAGAGTATCAAATGTCCCTGACTCTGTATAGTACCATAAAAGAGTAAAAATTTATAGCCAGAGCTATAACCAGTATTGGGTCACTGGGGCATTCTTTGTAGAGTTTTGAAGCTACTTTTCCTCAGTGAATCTCATTATGCTATAAGAAATGACAAGAAGGATGATTTCAGAAAAAAAAAAAAAACTGGGAAAGACTTGCGTGGACTGATGCATAGTGAAGTGAACAGAACCAGAAGAACATTGCACAAAGTGACAACAATGTTGTACTGTGAAGAACTGTGAATGACTTGGCTATTCTCACTGATACAATAATCCAAGACACTCCCAAAGGACTAATCACGAAGCATGTTATCCACTTCCAGATAAAGAAGTGATATTGACTGAATATAGAATAAGCATACTATTTTCCACCTTCTTCCTTTCATTTTTTTTCTTTTGAGTCTTCTTGTACAAAATGACCAATATGGAAATGTTTTACATAATTTCACATGTATAAACTATATCTGATTGCTTACCATCTCAGAAAGGGGGTAGGGGAGAGATGGAAGGAGGGATATAATTTGGAACTCAAAACTTTAAAAACAAATGTTAAAAAAATTAAAAAATACAGGTCTGTACTCAAGTTTCATGCAATCTGAAGAGGGAAATGAGACTACAATAGAACACATGCATTTTTACTATTAGATAATTTGACATACCTGTGATCTCAACAATGTGGATAATTTGTCAAATGATGCATATCAAAAGACAGCAATGTTCTTTCATCCTGAGAACCTTTTGTTCATGTGTGTTTGAACAAATTCCCCTCTGGGGGAGAGGAGACATTCCCTAACATGCTGAAAGGGGGTCCTGTCATTCTCTCAAATTTGCATGGCTACCAATCCCAGTTTGTTAAATTAAATTCTAGATGACCCACTTAACATCCTATCAAATATCTCTTGGTCATTGCACCGCCATGCATATAGAAAGAGTCAGGCAATATGCATTTGTTTATTCGATGCTTACTATGGGCCAGGCCTGTTATTACCAAATTCTTTTTAAGTCAGAGATCTGACCGAATACCTCCTTTACTCAAAGGCTTGCAGTGCCCATGTTGCCAGTATGATCAAAGTCAAAATTTTTAACCTGGAAGTTAGTGTCTTCAACAACTTGGATACACACATTTTCTGCCTCATTTTCAATGTATTCCCTTTTACCCACTCCATACTCCAGGCAACCTGGACCACTACCTGTCCCTCAAATTCAACAAACCATCTCTTTTATCCATGCATTATCACAAACCATCATCTTCCACATTTGGAATACATTTCCTTTTGTGTTCCTTTCAGAATCCTGCTACTTGTTACAAATGTGGTTGAGGGGCCACCTGCTCTGTGTAGTCTTCTCTGATCTCCCTAGGATTTAGTAGTATGAACCTCTATCAATTACCTTGCAACACCACTTGGCAAACTGTATCTCAATTCCACGTCCATCTCCAAACTGGAAGGCAACCTCTGAGAGGGAATGTTCCTGCTGATGTTTTCTCAGCTTTATGACTCACATTTGAAAGTTACTTGATAGATGATTTAGATGGTAAATTATCACTATTATTCTGAGTTCCCAGATGTTCTCTGCTACTTCTATATATAGGACAAACACAAATAATATCTGTTTCTTCAGGCTCCTCTACCCGGGGGTATCTGTTTTGTTTCTAAAACCAACTTTTTTTCCAGTGCCACACTAGCCAACAAAGGGGAAGCACCTTTGGATTAATCTATGAATATTCTCTTTAGGTTTCATTGAGAAACCATCTTGTATGATGCATTCAAGTCAAAGAGAGCTAAATTAGAAGAAATCACCTAATCACAAAACAATAAAGAAATTTCCTAGTTCTGTGATCACTTCTCTGCAGACATAAGAAAGACATTGCAATGTTCCATCCTTCAGGAGGGCCAGGATTCCATTTACCAAGACATCAGCTTCCCTAGGTCTATACACAGAGCCAAGAATATTGATAGTGACTGTTATTGTGCAGTCATTTCAGTAGTGTCTGACTCTTTGAGACCCCATTGGAGGTTTTCTCAGCAAAGACACTGGAGTGGTTTGCCATTTCCTCCTCCAGCTCCATTTACAGAAGAGAAACTGAGGTAATCAAGTTTAAGTGACCTGCCCAGGGTCATGCAGCTAGTGAGCATCTGAGGCCAGATTTGAAGACAGGACAATGAGTCTTCCTGGCTGTAGACTCAACACTCTGTCCACTGTACTAACTAGCTGCCCCTGATACTGAATGAGGAATGGAAAATCATCAGGAAAGATAGGATAGTTTTGGTTTTTTTTTCCAGTCTCTTCTCACCCACCATTTATATTTATTTTTTCACTTGACCAATGCTTTATTTGCATTTCTTTCACATCTCTGATGTTCTGTGATTCATAACCATACAACACTTTGCTATAAATCATTGTTCTAGGTCTTCTTTATTTCTTTCTCTATAGTCCATTTCTTTTGGCTTATTCCCATACTTCTGAGTTCCCTAATCATCTCTATGAAGATGATGAGCAGATCTATATATCCTGATCTCAAAGGCCATACGAACAAATGGCCCATTCGATATTGCAAACACTGTCCCATAGGCATCTCGAACTTAACATGTCCAAAACAGAATTCATTATCTTATCCACAAACCATGCCTTCCTTCAAGTTTTCCTATTTCTATTGAAAGTACGACCATTCTTTCAGTCACTAAAGTTAACAACCTCAGTCATTCTGTATTCCCCATGCTCTCTTCCTCCACACATGTAAATCGTTGTCAAGTGATATCAATTCTATCTCTACAGATTTCTTACATCTTTCTACTTCTTTTTTTTTATTTTTTAGGTAATTGGTGTTAAGTGATTTGCCCAGGGTCACACAGCTAGTAAGTTGGTCTGAGGCCAGATTTGAACTCAGGTCCTTCTGACTTCAGGGCCGGTGCTCTATCCACTGCACCACCTAGCTGCCCCTCAAGTATATAGTTTTAAAAATATTTTTTAAAAAACTTCACTTTAACCAATTCTGACGTATTTAATTTACAAAATCATCACAGCCTTTTCCCAATGTTTTCCCTAATACATATGTTTTCCACTTCTAACACTATATGAGAGAGGGCAAGAAAGAAACATTTAACACATCATGTCCCAGCCACTGTATTAAGCACTTCAAAATATTATCTTATTTGATCCTCACAACAACCTTGTGAGGTAGATGCTATTATTATTCCCATTTTACAGCTGAGGAAACTGAGGCAGATAGAGTTTAAAGGACTTTCTCAGGGTCATATAACCAATATATATCTGAGGGCAGATTTGAACCTAGCTCTTCGTGACTCGAGGATCCTTGTTGTTACCTCTGCACTACCTAGTTGATGCCACATAGCCACTACCCTTGTTCCTAACCTCATCACTAATTTCCTGGACTATTGAAATTTCTTCTTAATTGGTTTTTCTTTTTCAAGTGTTTTTCCTCTCCAGTGAGCCTTTTGCATAGCTGCAAGAATGATTTCCCTAAAACACAGGAGTGACAATGTCATTGTCCTGCTTAAAAAAAAAACAAAAACAAAAACAAACAAAAAAACCCTCTAGTGGCCTCCTATTATCCCTAGGATAAAATAGAAACCACTCAATTTGGCGTTGGATGCCCTTTACAATATATGCTCTCCTTTGTCTAGCTTTATTATGTATTTCACTAATTGTCTCTTTGCTCCAAGATATACTCACCTTACTTTGCTACACGAAAGCCTTCTCATCCCCAGGCCTCTGAGTTCTCTCATTCTTAGAATACTCCTTATCTATGCCTCTTAGAATTGCATGTTTCCTTCAAAGCTACTTAAATACTGCCTCTTATTGGATATATTTCCCTATCTCTTCCTAGATGCTTTTGCCCCTCACCCAAATTACCTTGTATTTATTTGCACATGCTTATCTATGTAGTCTGTTCTGCTAAATGTTTAGCATCTGATTCTCAAATAAAAAAATGTGAACATGACACACTTGTAAGGGGAATTTTTTTTTTTTTTTGATGAGGCAGTTGGGGTTCAGTGACTTGCCCAAGGTCACACAGCTAGCAAGTGTGAAGTGTCTGAGGTCGGATTTGAACTCAGGTCCTCCTGACTCCAAGGCTTTATCCACTGTGCCACCTAGCTGCCCCCAAGGGGAATTTTCATTACTAACATTCTCTCCATCAATTTGTTAGTTTTAGACAATCAACAAAACAATAAATTAGATCCTCATTTATTTGCCTATTTCCAAGGTGTAAATGCTCATGGCGAAAATTAAACTATTGATTTTTTGAACCAAGATGCTCTGACTCCAGCTCACACTGTATTTATGTGTCCATGTTGTTTCCCCTAATGGACTTTAAACCTTTTGAAAGCATGTGCTACTCTTTCATTTGCCTTTTTTGTATCTCTGATGCCAGCTACAGAACCGTAAACTTATTATATGCTTCATAAATGCTCATTGAATTGAATTGAACCCCCATAGCAATTATTTGAAAAACATATTACAATATTATTAGAAAATTTTCCATTTAGAGTAACAGTATCACTGGCATTTTGGTTTAACCAGGACCACTTTGCTAGTGAAGTTCTGGAGTAGGATCCAAGTCTGGGTCTTCTGATTCTAAGCCCAATTCTGTTTGTCTCTTATCATACTCTTAATGGAGGCTTCAAAGGCAAAGTCTTTTTGTACTAATAAGTGTATGTGTACATAAAGACATAACTTATATGGAAGGGGATGCTTCCTTTGTTTCCTTAGCCTTATGCTATGGTTCCTTTGCCAAATATACCTATGATTTTCCCCCCAACATCTCATGTGTAATTAGTATCAGCCAACACCAATTATTTCCATGAGGAAAGATGAATACCGTTCCATTTGCACACATTTACAAGTTACACTCATTTTTCACTCTATTCTCTCAACTTTTATATCCAATCAGTTGCTAAGATGGCCCCATTTTGTTTATTCTATATCTTTCATATCTGCCTTCACACAGTCACCATGCTAGTTCAGGTAACAATCACCCCTTCTGGACTATTTCAATAAAACCCCTACATGATACCCCTGTTTTCAGGCTTCCCCCTGTCTGCCTCATTATCCACAGAGCCATGGGATGAGACTCTAGTTGTTGTTTTCATTGCTCTAAGTACAGTGTTTGATCAATGAGATCCCAGTACAATGATTGATGGTAGTAATTGCCTTTTTCATTTATGTGTTTCCAAGTATCCTCTTTGGTTCACTTTAATGACAATGACATATTTTCACATCAGAATATTCTTTGGACATAGAGCTAATGACTTTACTTCCCTTCTCAGAAATAACCATTGTCTCCTCTTTACCAATTAGATAAAATATGAAATCTTCAGGTTGACCTTTTAAGCCTCTCATGATGTGGATACAGTTTCCCCTTCCAGATATTTCCCCACATTATTCCCATTGCACTTTACCAAACTTCTCACTTCATATCCCATTTCTGTTCTTTTGAACAAGTTGTCCCATATGCATAGAATAAACCACTTCTTTACCTCTGCCTTTCAGAATCTCTAGCTTCATTCATATACTAGCATCTACAGGAAACCTTTCCTCAGATTGGATTTTGTGTACCTACACATCCATTAATGTGTTCAAAAAACGCTTTAAGCAACTGGTTGGCTTAGCTCAGTCACAGAGATGCTTTTAGAAAGGCCACATGGCATAGTGGCTAGAGGATAGGACCAAGAACTGGGTAAATGTGAGTTTGAATCCCACCTCTAACTCATGGGATCTATATGACTTTGGACAAGTCAACCACTTCCGTAAGGCTTATTTTCTTCACATGTAAAATGGGACTAATCATGTATATACATCCCCTGGTTATTGTGAGATAGAATTGAAGTATGTGTAAATGGCTTCACATACTTTAAAATAGTTTGTAAATGTCAAATATTTAAATTCTTACCAAGACCCTTTTAATGACTTAGAACTCATGAACTCAATTAGTGCTTTGAAAAAAAGGAGAATAAAATTACTTTCTACACCAAATACTCAATATACTTTCCAACATTATTAGGAAAGAGAAAGCATGGCATAATGGATAGCATACTGGCCCTAGAAACAGAGACATGATGAACAGTCTGCCTCATATTTAAGTAATGTGGGATCCAGGCCAAATCACCTAACCTCTTTTGTGAAATGTGATAATATCTGCTGGACCTATCTCACAGGCATGCTGTGTGGCTCAAATGAGAAAAACCATTTAAAGGTTTTTTTTTTGTTTGCTTTTTTGCAAACTTCCAAGTACTATATGCCTACATACCATGAAAGCCAGGTGAGATAGTAGTTAGAGAACTCAAATTGAAATGAGGAATCAAGCCAGTCTTCACATACTTATCATATCACACAGTATCTTACCATGGGTGAATCATTTATCCTTTCTGGATGTCATTTCCTGATATGTAAAATGAATGTGATTACAACATGCATGTTACAACATGTACGCTGCTGTAAGAAAATATTTTAAGGGGAAAAGTATTTTGCAAATGTGAGATATCCCTAGTACCTGGCACAAATACTTGTTGAATAACTATTTAAGTCAGCATCAGTATCAGCATCATTATTGGGTTATCCTATGAGTATTAAGCAGGATAGTTAAGAGTACTTATATACAGTTTTGAAACAGTGAAAGAATAAAGAAAAAAATAGCATAATTCTGTATCAAGCAACTACCATAATATTTGATGTTTACTGAGTATCACCTCTGTGCCTAATGATTTATAAGAGAACTAAGTAAACCTGACCCCTTTTCTCCCCTGATAAGGCTTCAATGTTCAGAAAAATCCAAAAATTAACATATCTTTTTCCTACCAGCAATACAATTCAGCCTGCCATGCTCTTAAGAACCATAAACTATCTGACTTCAGCAGACTCTTGAAGAAGGCAGTCCATTGCATATTGAAGAATCTCCCCCAACAATGTTTGACCTTCTTGAAAAGAAAGCCAGGTCGGTGTTGGAAGAATTATGTCCCTTGTCACTTAATTTCATCTCCTGTTAAAAAAAAACGAGCTACCTTTTTCAGTTCTGCTCATGGTTTTTTAACGATTCTGGAATGAGGAAATACCATTTATATTAATGGTATTAATTTAAGTCTATTGATGAGATAAGTGTATATTAGTTATATAAATGTTAGCATCAAAGTTACAAAGGAAAAGAAATAAAAAAAGATATACCTGAAATTTGATGAAAACTGAATTGTTTTAATGTTTGAGGAAAACCCCCTTAACTGGTTCATGTTTTCCAAAACAAGGTTTCCTCCCCACCAGCAAATAGACTGCTCACTTCCACATGTGATCTTTTGATGTGGCCTTGATTACCACTGAGCAGAGGCCAAAGCAATGTAAACTTCAAATGTGAAGACTAAGGAATGAAATCAAAGCAAGCAAACAAACACAATGAAGCCAGAAATAAGAAAAAAAAAACAACAAGATTTCCCCCAAGTTAATTTGACATTAAATCCAACAAAAATTAGCATCATCTGTCTGGTTAGTTTCTTTTATACACATTAAGGGAGTAAATAACTTCTGAAGAAAGGGAGATGGAGATGTGAGTGGAGAAGAAAAAGAAGGAATGAAAGAATCAAGGTGTTCGTCTTTATAAGGATGACAGGAATGAAGGGCCAATAGAAAATAAAACTCATTTAATCATGGGATTAATCATAATTCAAAGATTCACACACATAGTGAGAGTTTCAGAACATATTATTCTATTTGGCAAGGTGTTGATTAAGCCTCGAAGCCAGCATCACATGGCCAAATACCACAATGCATCATCATTGCCCAAATAAAATATTAGCAACCTCTCAGTTTCCAAGAACTCTCTCACCTCTGCCAAACCAATGACAGGTCTCAATTCTCACACCACTTTGGACAGGATTATCTGCTTTCATTGGCATTCCCTTGGTAGACTTTGTGGTCCCTTTGACGAAGTCCCTATCTTTTGCTGTCTTTCAGAATAGTAGTGATTGCTTACTATTTTAATTTAATGCCTCTCATAGATTTGCATTGTACTGCTATTTCTTCCAAATTTTCATGTTAAGTACAGCTAAAAAATGAGAAAGCATACACAGGAGAACCATATAATAGCTCATTATGAAATAAACTGAAGCATATTCTAATGCACAGGAAAATAAAGAAAATCACAGCACAAAAAGCCATGTGATCATAATGAGTTGTTTTTTTTTTCCCAGAATGTTAACAAGAATTCTGCCATGTGACAGCAATGCCTACATGGTCCTTATTTGTGATTTCATCAAACTCCAGTACGGAAAATCTCTGTAGTATAGATTCAAAATTGGTGCAGTTTATCATTTATGGGCTTCTCAGTTACATTGAGATGAGTGCAGGGTCATAAAGCTACATAAAGTTTGAGGGTCAGGAATTGAAACTATATTCCTATACCTTAAAGACAAGCTTTCTACACACTTCACAATTCTGGATGCTGCTTTTTAGAGATATCTAGGTGCTACAGCAGATAGAGTACTAAATTTGGAGTTGGAAAGATGAGTTCAAAATATGCATCAGACCATTATTGCTAGGTGTTTGATCCTGGGTAAATCATTTATCTCCCCTTTTAGTTTTCTCATTTAAAAAGAAAGGTTTTTTTTTTGTCCCAAAAGTTACAATCCTTGCCTTCAAATTTGTGACAATCACATCTTCCAGAAAAAGCTCCCCACCTACAGTCACATAACCAGACAGATTGACTCAGCTCTTGATCCTCCATACCTTCACAGTAAGCCAAGTTCTCCCTCCCGTTTGATTGGAGGGCTGGAGGGAGGAGTAATATTCTCCTCTCAGAGTCTACTTTTGGAAATAACTCAGAGCATTGTAGGTAACTTTGCTCCATCAGCTGCTCTGTTTGGCTTTGTCTCCACCAATACCATACCCCGAGGTGGGATAGCCCCCAATTCCCTATTCCTTTCCAGTTAGCTTTTGTATATGGGGTGTTTAAGGAGGACTAGCACCTCTAATATGAGGGCTTGCTGAGCCCTTTTCAGGACTGCTTTCCACCTTTGGTGTCCACCTGGCACTCAGTTCTCACCTGTGCCTCCAAGAAGCTGTAACAAGCACAACAGTCATACCCAGGTAAACTGTCTTGGGAGATAGGCTAAACTAGGTTGAGGGTAACCTAAATGCCTCAAACCAGTTGGTCAGTGACAGGTATGTCTACCCCAAGAATGTAGTCTTTGCTTTCACTGGAAGAATGGGCAGATGAGAAGAATCTGCTCCAATAGGCCATTAAGGCAGCCGAAGTAGGCACTGTGGAATGCTTAGAACTTGGTCAGACACCCAAGTTGCCAAGTCCATCCATTGTATCCCAGGCTATTGCCTTGACTTTTGTCCTGCCACTGGACTTTGATGACTCTGGAAGAAGACAGTGAGGCTGCCAACTTTGTGGGAGTCTGCCTCACTTAAATCCAATCCACACACAAGTCAAGTCAGCACCTTGTGATGTTATTGGTGCTCTTCAAAAAGGAAGGATGAGCAGTAACAGTAGATTGTAAGCTCCTTGAGAGCAGGGGCTGTCTTTTTTATTTACTTGCATCCCTGTTGCTTAGCAGTGTCTGACACATAGTAGATGCTTGATAAATGTTTAAAGACTTTTTCTTGACCTTTGACTCCCTTGTAAAATGAGGTCATTGGACTAGAGGGCCTCAACTTACGACCATAGATTTAGAGATGAAAGGGATCTTAGAAGGCATCAAGCCCAATCTCTTATTTTGCAGATTGGGAATTGAGCCCCAGGGAGGTTGGGACTTGCCAGACATTGTCTAAGTAGTAATTTAATAGCTTCTTATATCCTCAACTACTTCTTATCGATTGGTTTTTGGTTGTTTCTTGGAATATATGCTTCTTTATCTGATTATTCATTTCCTTCTTGAACCCTCATTTTCTGAAAAGTGTCCAAGCCAACCATGTGCACTCACTTAGAAACATTCTGTGGCTTTTGCAACTTTCAGGAAAGTAGAACACTGAACTAAGTGCACCTGGAGGGGGGGAATCTCTCCTTTCTTGAGCCCATCAGCTCAGCACTGCCTTTGACATGATACCCACATTATACCCATTTTCAATGCCATATGAATAATCAGTGTAAATGTTTAAATGAAGTTAATAAACAAATGGTTGTATTTAAGTAGCCCCCTCTTAAATCCATGACAAAATATGAGAGCATCATTCACTTGGGACTAGAGGTTTAGATCTGGAAGTATGCTACGGTCTCATCTAGTTCAACCTACTTGTTTTACAAACGAGGAAACTGTGTCTAAGGTAGGAAAGTGATTCAACCAAGCTCACAGATAGAAAACAAATGATACCATCGGGATCTGGACACAGGTCCCCTTGCTTTTAATCCAATATTCTTTCCATGGCACCATATTGCCTCACAAAGTAACTTTATCTCTTGCATCAATAATTATTTGCCAAAGCATGGTAGTGTTGGGTATGTAGTCTCAGGCTTGGAGTCAGAAACACATGGTTCAATTTCCACCATACCATACTTAATATTCTCAAAGATGTGTGAGCCTGGGCAGGGCACTTAAAAAGCATTGACATCTGGAAACTCCCTAGGATTAAGTTTTGAATTCCTGGACAGATTTTCAGTTGTCATTTTTTCCCATTCTTGTCCAACACTTTGTGACCCCGCTTGGGATTTTCTTGGCAAAGATATTAGAGTAGTTTGCCATTTCCTTCTTCAGCTCATTTTATAGATGAGAAAACTGAGGCAAACAGGGTTAAAAGTGACTTGCCCAGAGTCACACAGCTAGTAAGTATCTGAGGCTGAATTTGAACTCAGGTCTATCTGACTCTAGGATGAGGCCTCTGTACACTGTGCCACGAGCTGCCCAATAAATAGATCTAAGACATAAAGTTGTCCTCTTGGGCTTTGGCAGACTTGGTTGCACATGGACGTCCAGACTTACGACATTCTTCTGATATTCATTTAATTCCCAGTACTATGCCTGGAACTGTGTTAGGAAGTTTAAGGTTAGGGTGGGAGCATAATGCTTTTTTTAAAAAACAATATAAAGAGGGTTTATTTTAAGGATTTGCCTGGAGTTTCCAAACAGATTCTAACTGTACTCATTTTGCATTGCGCAATTTCCCTTCTCTCCTGTTTTCAAGCTTTTTTTGTTATCTTTCCCAATTAGATTGTAAGCACCTTGAAAACAGGGACTGATTTTCCTTTTTTCATATTTGTATCTTCAGCGCCTAGCACAGTGCCTGGCACAGGTAAAATCAGTTACTAAATGTTTACTGACTCTTGACTTCACATACCGGTCAGGAAATAAACCACCACCCCTCTCCCCTTTTGGTATGACCTCAAGGGAATTTTCCATTTTTTTCAAAGGGCTCTACTGATGCTGTCCTCTGAATATCATTTGTTATATAAAAGGAACAATCCACTGTCTTTATTGAAATAAACTGAAATCATAAGGACAAGTAAAGGAATTATGATCTCTTGAAAACCTGACTATGAAGTTGCTGTTTTCTTTTTGTAGATAATGACATCCACCAGTGACCAAAGTCAAGATTCGCTCCTGCACAACACAGAATGTAGATATACAGCATTACACACACATATTCTACTTCTCAACATGTACAGCTGTTCATGCCTCATTATTCATCCTCATAAATGTTTTATTCCACTCCATGTTTCACTAAATTTTGGTATTGATGTTAAAATAACCCAGCGAAAGAGAGAAGCGGATTGGGATAAGCAGCTCCTTGAAGCACAGGCTAAGGAAGAGACAGATTTCTGTGGAAAGCCCCAGCTCTTGCATACCTGAAACCAGCAATCACTGGGCTCTTAAAGTGGGTGGGCCTTCAAACTGGAGGATAAACTTTTCTTTGCATTTTTTATAAGAACTTGGAAGAAAAAAAAAACACATTCAGAGAAACTTCTTCTCACTTCCCATTCCTGCTCCACAAAATCAGAAAACACTGTGGATGTTACAGCAGGAAGTCTATGCAGGGCCTCGATACACTTCATGGTTTCTTCGTATAGCTCCCAGGGTTCTGTCCTGGGCATGCTTCTCTTCTCCCTTGATATTCATTCACTTGGGGATCTCATCAGCTCCCAGGATTCACTTCTCATCTCTATGCTGATGATTCTCAAAGCTACTTATCCAACCCTAACTTTTCTACTCACCTTCCAATCTCACATCTCCAAATGTCCTTCAGGTTTCTTGAATTGAATGTCCAATAAACATCTTAAACTCGTGTCCCAAATTGAACTCATCATCTTTTCCGCTTCCAAACTTTCCAATTACTGTCAAGGGTACCACTGTCCTCCTAGGCCCCCAGCTCACAACCTAAGTGTCAGCCTCAACTTCTTAGTAGGGCTCACCCCTCATATTCAATCTCTTGCAAAAGCTTATTAAGACTCCCATTGCAGCATCCCTCAAATAAGCCCCTTTTCTCCTCTGATGTTACCACCATGCTTTCTCAGGCCTTTGTCTTCTTCTGGCCAGTCTATTACAAGCCAGTTGGTTGCTGTGTCTATCACTTCTCTTACTAATCCAGTCAATCATCCATTCAGCCAGCAAAATGATTTTTCTAAACCATATTAACCCTCCCCCACATGCATGCACTCAGTAAGCTCCAGCAGCTCCCAAGCTCCACCAGGATCAAATACAAAAGCCTATTACTGGAATACATAGCCCTTCATAAAGGAATCCCCTTCTGCTTTCCAGTATTTTCTTGCTTTTCATCCCTCACAAATGTGCTTCAATCTAGTGACAGGCAGCTCCTTGCTCTTCCTTATACAAAACACTCTACTGTCCCTCATTCCTCAAGTGCTCACCCTCCTGCTCCTTGCCTCTCAACTTCACTGGTATCCTTCAAGCATCAGCTCAAATCTCACCTTCTACAGACAACTTTTCCCAAGGCTTCTTAATTCTAGTGACTTCACTCTATTAATTCTTTCTTATTTATCCTGTACATAGCTCATTTGTACACAATTAATTCAAATGTTGTTTCTCCCACTAGATTGTGAGCCCCTATTGGGCAGCAACTGTCTGTGATATTCTTTGAATATCACTGTCATACTGTCTGACACATAGTAGACTGTCAAAAATGTTTATTGACTGACTGACTGAAAGAAAAGAGGAAGGGAAAGAATCATGTATCTTTCCACAATGCCTTTCATCCACAATTTCTCTAACTCGGGTCCTGTTCTTTCACTAACAGTCACCACACTGGTTCAGACGTGTTTTGTTATCTTATTTCTGTGCCCATATATGAGCTTGCTGTTTCCACTGTCAGATAACAACATCCTTGACAACTTAACTATTATCTTCTTAGTCACAATACCATGCACTATGTTTAGCACCTAGAAGATACTTAACACACTTTTTGATTGTCTGTTTTCAAGTATATTTCCAAACTTCTTACCGTGGTATTTAAGGCCCTCCATGCTAGACAAAAGCTCCTTTTCAAGGCCTCACCTTGTTTTGTCAGGCCTACAATCCTAAACCATGCTACTTACATGTCCTTAAGTATATCACACAATTATGAGATCATAGGATTTCAGTTTCCAAGGGGCCTTCAAAATCACCCAGTTTGACTCTCTCATTTTATAGATAAAGAAACTAAGATCCAAAAAGGAGTGATTTTTACAAGGTACCAAAGTAGGAATTAGAAAAGAGAGGATTAAGGTTTTCGTCCTCTGAATCTACATCCATTTTTTTTACAGTGTGCTGCAGGTGACTCAGGCCAACCTCCATGAAAAATCAGATGGATGAGGGTAGCTAGGTGGTGCAGTGGATAGAGCACCAGCCCTGGAGTCAGGAGGACCTGAGTTCATATCCAGCCTCAGACACATAATTCAGGAATACAAGTCTTGAGCATTGTGTACAATGGATTAAAATGGGAGGAAGTCACAAGGAACGGATCCCACAGAGCATGGAGATTTTTGCAATATAATCAACAAGAGGTAATAAATGCCTGAACTACCATGGCAGAAGTGAAAGTGAAAATGACAGGATTCACGTGGAATCTCTTTTAAAGGAAAGAGCAAAAGCAGGGATTTGTGGACTAAGAGGATGAGAAAAACAGTAGCAAGGAGAGACTGAATGGCACAGAATGCTGGCTAGAATGATGCATTTGGAATTGATAAGATTGGTGTTCTAACCCTACCTCTGTCACTTGCTAGTTGGGTCACCCTCAGAATGTCCCTTCCCTTCCCTTGACCTCAGTTGTTTCATCTAAGAAATGAGGGTGTTGGACCCAATGACCCCTAAGATCCTTGCCCACTTTAAATCTATGATCCAATGATGTCAAGATCTGGTAGAGAGGCAAAATGATGCAACTTTATGATAAATAGGACTGTGGGGAAAAAAAGGAACCGGATTTGCTAAGGGACATGAGAAGTTCAGTATTAGTATGTTCATTTCAATTGGTGATACATCTTGGTGGCCAGTAGAAAGTTGAAACAAATTCAGGGGCTCAATCCTCAATCAACAAACATTGATTAAAGCATACAATGAGTCAAGCCCTGGGCTGGGAGCTCAGTATAAAAAGATGAAAAAGAAATTATCCCTGCCCTGAATGAACCTAAATTCTATCAGGAGAGATAATATATACTCACAAAAGTATGTATACAACATATACAATGTAAACACTTTCTATGTATACATGCACAAAAGAATATACAGTAAGTAAAATTATATATGTGCAAAATGTGTATTATACGCTGTGTATACGTGTGATATGTACATAGTGCTTATGTTATACATAATTTGTGTTTATGGGAGTATGCACATATGGGTTTACTATCATATGGGAAACTAAGAATCCACATAGAAGACCATGTATGAGTTTGGCTTTGAAGGTAAGTAGAGTTTCTGAAAGATTGAGTTGAGAAGGTTGTGCATTATAGGCACGAAGGAACAGGCAATCAACGCTATGGAATGGAATTGAGGGAAAGAAGTGTACGTGGAAAGAACAGTAAGAAAACTAGTTTGGATAGATAGGAAAGCAGCTTGATTGGAGAATGGTTGTAAAGAATTTTAAGTGTCTAAGAGAGGCATCTTTACTTGATCCTAGAGGCAATAGACACTCATCGAAATTTATTGCACAAAGAGTAACATGGTCAGATTTATGTTTCAAGAAAATCACTTTGGAAGGGGTCAAAGATACATTAGAAAGGGAAAATAAATGAGGTTCAGGCCTAAAGAAATAATTTTGGGAACTATGAATAGGTATTTTACTATAATCAATATTCAAGTTTTACTTACTGATTAAATATAAATATTTAACCATGGCAGTTTCCAAGTAGCAATTACATTATCTGTATCAGGTTGGAGTAGTGTGAGTAAATAGCTAGGTATCTCAGTGGAAAGAGCACTGGAGCTGGGGTCAGGATGAGTAGAATTCAAATCCTGCCTTGTGCACTTAATATCTCTGTGACGCTGGCTGAGTCATTTAAGCTCTCTCTTCTACAGTTTCTCATTTGTACAATGAGAAAAATAATAGCATCTACCTCACAGGATTGTTATGAGGATCAAATAAGAAAATATTTGCAAAGTTCTTTGTAAAACTTAAAATACCATTTAAATACTAGTTATTATGATAATGATGATGATGATGATGATATGATGATGATGATGATCATCATCATCTTAGTCCTATTAAAGAGCAAAAGTCCTAGATTAAGGATCCTGGACCTTAGAGGTTAGGTAGTACAGCTCCCCAACTTTATAGCTGAAGTGATGGGTTTAAAGGAGTCATTTGTCCCTTATCTTAAGTGCAGCAAAGGGAACAGATGGAATGGAAACCCAAATCCTCTGACTCCATATCTAGACACCTTCCATTGTACAATGCTCTCTTTTGAAGGCGCAGCGAAGGCCATTCTCAAGTGATGGGTACAGTAGTGTCTGGAATGCAGGAAATGAGGCCAGTGTACACATAGAGAAGAATAATATGCTGCTCCCAAAGGTGCCCTGGCTCATCATTAGTACAGAATAGGGCAAAGGGCTATGTAAACAACTCTTATTTGTTTCAAATCAATTCAACAACAATGGATTAAATACTTTCCAAGAGGTTCAAACAACATTACATACTGGAAAGAAAGGTAAATAGGGTTCAGAGGACCTGGTACTCCTAGCATAATCTTGGTCAACTCATTTATCTTCCCGAGGCCTCAGTTTTCTCATCTATACAATGAGGATATAAACTAAGTTAATTGTAAAGATTCCTTCCAGTCATAAATCTATGATCCTATTATGGTGATACCACTGTGTTATGCTGGGGCTGAGGTGGGGAACCTGTGAACTTGAGGCTATATGTGGCCTTCTAGGTCCTTAAGTGCAGCCTTTTGACTGAATCCAAATTTTGCAGAACAAAGCTTTTTAGTATGGGAATTTGTTCTGTGAAGTTTGAATTAAGTTAAAGGACCACATTTGAGGACCTAGAGGGCCACATGTGGCCTTGAGGCTGCAGGTTCCCCACCCTTGCACTGGGGAGTCAAAGAAAAAAAAACTGGATTTTCTCAGTTGATATTCTACTAGGGTTGATGTAGAGAACAAAACATACATAAAGAAAAGTAAACATGAGATAATATAACAAAGAACACCCATAAGAGACAGATATGGATACACGGAGGGGGGATTGTAGTCAGAAAAGAATTCTGAAAGAAATCGTGCAGGAACTAAGCATTTGAGGAAGATCTTGGGAATTCTGAGAAGCAGGAATGAAGAAGGGTGACGACATCAAAGGGTGGGGTAGGAAATCATTTTCTGGGATCAGCCTGTAGGCTAATGTGACTGGAATAGAGCTTTATTTTTGAAGGGGAGAAATGTAAAATTACTCTCTAGAGGCAAGTTAAATTCACAATGTAGTGGGCTTCAGTGTCATTCTGAGGATTTTATATTTTATCTTAGAGGCAAGAAAAATACACTGACGGCTTTGAAGCAGGGAAGTGACATGGTCAAAACTGTACCTCAGAGCGATTTTATTGGTCAGTTCTATGGAGAAGACTAGAAAATCCACAGACCAGAAACAGGAAGACCAGTTTGGACATTGTGAATAGCCAAACTAGACTGAGGGCTGTACAGGTGGAGAGAAGGAATGGGTGCAAAGGCCTTTTGGAAGTAGAGTAGCAATTATTTAACTATTAGGGATGAGAAATAGGGAAAATCAATTACAGATTTGAGGTTAAGAACCTGAGTAATTAGGCAGGTGGCTGTGACTTTAACAGAAATAAGGATATTTTTAGGAGGGCTCAATCAGTCAGTGAGTAAACACTATTAACTGTGTACTTTGTGCCAGGCACTATGCTTTCAGCACTAGTGATTCAAAGAAAGGCAAAAGATAATAACTGTTCTCCAGAAACTTGCAATAAAATGGAAGAGATTCAGGCAAAGACTATGTTAAAAAAAAAAAAAAGCTACAAACTGGCTAACTTGGAGATAGTAACAGAAGAAAGGAATTAGCTTGAAGGGGACCAGGAAAGGATCCTGATGCTGTGAACAAAAAGGAGGCCAGCGTTACTGGATCAAAAAGTCTTCGGGGGTAACCAGGGTCTAGGAAGGCTGGAAAGGTGGGAGGACAGCTGGCGAAGAACAGCTATGGGATCCAGACTGAGGATTTTCTATCTCATTCTGAAGGTGATTGGGCGTCACTTACTTTATTGAGCGCAGTATCCACCTGCTCAGATCTGCTTTTTAGGAAGATCACTTACCCAGTCTGCTGGACGATGAATTGGAGATGGAAAGAGACTGCACACGGAAATATTGGTTCTCTTGGATCACAGTAGGGGTTAACTTTACCAACCCGGATTTGACTGGAATCCTCTAAACACACCCTCAACAAATGTGTTGGCCCGAAGACCGTCAGCAGTCCATTCTGCTTTGTCTAATCCTCATTGATCAGACATTTTCTTCTAATGTGAATCCATAACCAGATTTTTGGCAACTTCTGAACACAGCTCAGAGTTCTGACAAATGATAAACACTTAATAAATGCTTGTTTCCTTGACTCTGTGTTCTAAGAAAATTTCTGAGTATAAATTGGAAAAAAACATCCCCATCATTTAATATAATTTTTGCTGGAAATAATGATGATCACTGGTAGAGAGAGTTCCTGACAGCAATAAAATCACAGGTTTATTTCCTATCACTGTCCAAAACAAAACAAAACAAAAAAGACTTACATTGGCTTTTTTAAGTGTAGTGCCGTAATGTCTCCTCTCACTTAGTTTGCAGTTCAAAAATGTACCTCAGATCTCTTTTTTTTCTCACCAATTTTTTTTCTTTTTTTAGCTTTGGTGCCCCCATTACACTTGTGCAACTGTTTATTGTTTTTTAATTCACATGTTGGGCTTTATATTTATCCCTATTGCATCTCATATTATTGTATTTGACCCGTAATTGAAACTATGGAGGTCTTATATGGATCCTGATTCTGCCACCCAAACTATTACCTGTGGATTTCATATCTGCATTATCTACCCATTTGAAAAATACACCAGAGCATATGGGTAAATAGTAAAACTCTTGAGAAGAAAAACTATTTTTTTAAAAGGAAAATAATAAAACTATTGAATTAAACATATACAACATCTGATGATGATTCCATAGCACGATTACATGAGAACAACAGGTGACTGGGTAATGGTCAAAATAGTTACCTTCATAGTACCCTGAGTTTTTATGGTTTGAGTCCATTTCCCCATTGTATATCAGCTCACCTAAGATTATTCCAATGATCTTTTATTCTTTTTCACTTTACACAGGAACACAGGCATGATCTGTATCACTAAGGTTAGCTGCAGAAAAATGTTATTTATTTTTCTTTTCTTTAAAAGCTTTATCAATAAGAATTTTCAATAAAGAAATAGATCACTGGAAAATTCATGGTTGGCATCAAAACATTATTATCATCAGTATTATATTTTAGTGATGAAACTGCACATACAAGTACCAAACTATGGAATGGAAGTAGCATTACTACACATTCATTTTTTTTTTAAGTATGGAACACGTCTCTCAAACATTGAATCATCAAACATTGATGTTATATGTGTATATGGTTATATGTATACATATATACACATATAAACATAGATTTTATAGATATATATATATACGTCTCTATATACAAATATATGTATAAACATATATTTCTGTATACATACATATGTGTGTACATATATACATATGCTTTCATATACACAAATTTAAAGTACTTGTACTAACACATCAATTTATCAAAATCCTGTGATTTTACAGGTGTGAAAATAATGATTACAATGTGGATGTGTTTGGATTTAAAAATCTCTAATAAATTTCCATTTTTCACAGACTCTTTAGTGTGATATTTGAGAAACATTAACATCTGACCCTCAGCAACCTTTAAAATGGTTTCCCTTGTGCTACTCTAATCATATTTTCCCTACTGTCCATTCTAAGAAGACAAATTTATTTGCTGTACTACAAATGCTACTTAGATGATACACCTTTCCTGTTTTACTCAGTCCTTACTTCCAAGAGACATGATAACTGTTCTCCTCTTTTATCAACACCTCCCAACCCAAAGACCACTTCAAGTCTTAGGTTACCACAACCACACAAAGGGAACTGTAACCTCTCTCTTCATAGTACTAAAGCCCTTACGACCTCTAATTTATTTGACATTTATTTATTACCTTGCATTGTTGATTATTAAATATATGGATATATAAAACATATGTATACATATTTTGTACAACTACATAAGTATCCACACACACACACACACACAAATATGGATGTCTCATCTCTCAGATTATATAGTAAATATCAGTAAGGCTTGGCTTTCTGAATGATGTAGCAGACTTTACTTATGGTCACTTTAAACTCTGTCATTCATAAAATTAAGATCACAAGTTCTAGGTGTGTTATGATCTCCGTTGTTTGAGGGAGGTTTTAGAACAATTAAATCACTGGTTCTTAATACATAGCTGTGCTAGTAGTAACAGGGAAGACTGAAAACAGGTGTTATCACATAGTCCACTGATTATTCTTGAGTATTTAAACATCCAGCATTGTTAGTAGCTGACCTAAATGCTAAAACATATGTAGAAACTTCATTTTGACTCATTGGCCCAGACTTCGCTACCTTCTCATTCTTGATTAACTTCTTTGGCTCAATTTTAATTAGAGTTAAAAACAGGCCACATAAGGTATTTACTAAATGCAAAGTAAATGTGAGGGAAATAAAAAATCATAGCTTCAATCCAGGTTTCTTCCTCTTCATAAATAATTCACTATCAAGACAAAGTCTATGAGTTCATGAAATCTCAAGATCATTTCTTCTTTTTGATGATAATCCTTCTTCACTCCTTCTTTCTTCCTTTCTCCCTTTCCTCCTCCTCCTCCTCTTCCTCCTCCTCCTCATCTTCCTCTTCCTCCTTCTTTTTCTTCCTGCTCATTTATATAGTATCTACTATACGCCAGGCATTTTTCTAAGAGCTTCATAATTATCTTATTTAATCCTCATAACAACCTTCATAAGTAGGTGCTATTAGTATCCCCATCTTGCAGTTGATGAAACTGTACCAAACAGCAGTGAAGTGATTTGCCCAAGATTACACAGCTCATAAGTATCTGAATCTGGATTTGAACCCAGTTCTTCCAGACTCCAAGCTCAGAACTTTATTCGCTCTACTATGACACCTAGTTGCCCCTTTAAGAGCCTAAGGCCATATTATGAACAGCCCATCAATGCAGATACTACAATTATTGTGATACTTAATTTTTCATGGTCGTATGCTGGCTTTGAAGAAGAGTAGGTGACCTGCTTATGATCAATCAACTAGTGAATATCCAAGAATCAAACCCAAAACTCTTGACTCCAAATCAACCCTTTGTTTCTTTTTTTAATTGTTTTAGTATGTTATTTTCCCACAATTGCATGTAAAAATAATTTCCAACATTCATTTTTTTAAATTTTGAGTTCCAAATTTTGTCCTTCCCTTCCCACTTCCCTTATAGAGAAGTCAAGCAATTTGATATAGATTACACATGTGTAGTCCTGCAAAATGTTGTTTCCATATTAGTCATGTTGTTTAAAAATACATAGATCAAAATGAAACCCAAGAAAAATAAAGTAAAAAAAAATGTATGTTTCAATCAGTATTCAGATTGCATCAGTTATTTGTCTGGGGATGGACAGCATTTTCCTTCATAAGTCCTTCAGAGTTGTCTTGGATCATGGTATTGCTGAGAATAGCTAAGTCATTCACAATTGATGATCTTCAAATATTGTCGTTGTTATGTAAAATGTCCTCCTCATTCTACTCATTTCACTCTACATCAGTTCATATAAGTCTTTTCAGGTGTTTTTTTTTTTTTCCTGAGAGTATGTCATTCATCATTTCTCTTAGCACAATAGTATTCCATCACAATTATCTACTACAACTTGTTCAGCCATTTACCAAGTGATGGTATCCCTTCAATTCCAACAGAAAAGAACTGCTATAAATGTTTTTGTATATATAGGTTCTTTTACTTTTTTTAATCTTGTTTGGGATATAGACCTAGTAGTGGTATTGCTGAGTCAAAGGGTATGTAATGTTTTATAGGCCTTTGGACATAGTTCTAAAACTGCTCTACATAATTCCAACCCTTTATTTAATCTTTGTCCACTAACTTTCTGTGACCCTAACAAACTACCCATTATCTCTCCCTTCTAAATATTCCTTCTTACCCTCAGAACTACCTAGTTGAGAAGAACCTAAGACTATTATTAGCTATGCTTTTTTAATCATTCTCATATCTCCTCTGCTACTCCCATCATTCATGACATCATTGAAACAACTAAACCTTAGGGATAGAAAATTATACTTGAGTTAGGAATTCCAGAATCTGAATTCAAACTCAAACATTTACAAGGCATATAACCCTGGGCAAGACATTTAGTTACATTTCTGCATACTTGTCCTCATCTTATAGATGAGGACAATAATCTTACCTATCCCATAGGGCTTTCATTTTAAACATAAAGTACTTAAAATTATTAAAGTATCATATGAATGTAAGCATTTTAGCTACTCTTCATATCGGTATGATCATTATTAACTTGTTCTCATTTTTTTAATAGAAAGCCCTGATCTTGCTGTTATTCTTATACATTTTGTTTTATAAGCTATTACATGAATAGAGAAAATGAATGTGCTTTGTAGTAGAAAAGGAGTATTACAATAGAAGTTCATTCATCTGTAGGCTAAACAAAGATGTCTTTGGTCCAATTTCAACAAGAGATGGCACAATATGGTGGTGCCTTCTCCATTTGCCGCAGAATTTTCATCCTTTTAGAGAGTGCAATATACTTTGAAAACTTTTTATTCCTTTTAGTTTTTATAAGTTTTTGAGATAATTATATCTATTAAAATGCTTTTTCTTAAAGTTTCTTTTTGGAGCTATCATCTATTTATTTTTATAAGAATGCGAAGTTTACGTGTTTGTGAGGAATATTTAATGTTTTGGAAACAGAAAATTTGTTGCTAGAGTTTTTCCAATTGTTTGCGATCTCTAGTAATTTAGTCTTTTTATTATCCAGTAATTTACAAAAAATAACAAATTTCTGATCTATGCTTATATCCACTAGATCGTCTTCAACAGCCACTAAACTTTATACACTAAGACAATACATTGCCAACAACATTTCTTTGCTTAATCTATATTGATTGCTAGATCTATATTTCTAAAGGACAATTATTCTCTTTGTTCTGGAGACAATGATGTCTTGATCTACCCTCATAAACTTCTCTACTAATTCAGACAAATCTATATGACTTAAAAATTTGTGAACATTTCTTGCCAATATGTTATTGGTGTTCATTCAGAAACTACCCACAAAGGGACTTTTGATTCCACTCCTGTATCCTCATTTTCAATGGTTGCATCCAGAAACACACCACTAGCAGTCACATGAAAACAAATCCACAATAGGATCATCATCATCACCATCATTAATTTAATAATTGTAGAAATCCTTAATCATTTTATTATAAATAAATAATATTAATAATTACTACTAATATTATTAGTAGTAGCACTAAGTGACATATTTCATAGAATCACTGAGTCTCTGAGTTAAAATGTAGTCCATTAGTATTTAGTCCATTTTCTATCTGAACGAGTATCTCTGCTACAGTACAACCATCAGTGCTTAAAGGCATTGGTAAGCTATGTGATTAGAAAATGTCAGCAGTAGGCATAGACCTATGAGAAAGAAAGACTCACCAAAATATATTGAGAAATATAAGGGACCCTAAAGGTCATCTGCTCCAACTTACGCTGCACTGACAGAATGTATTGTGAACTTCTTTGGTGGGTGAGTGGGTATGTGATCTACAATTGCATAGTGATAAGGAACTTATAGTATCTTATCTAAAAGGAGGTAGAAAGGAAGGGAGCCTAACAGGATATAAAGGAAAGAACAAGAGTGGATTCAGGAGAAAGAGGTATCTATATGAGTATACCTATATGAGGTATCTGCTATTCGGTACCTAATTGATGGAATAAAACAAGTATTTCCATAAAGTAATACAATAGAAAGATGACTGTACATGAAACTGCAAATCTAGTATGCACAACTTGCTATTCCTTTCAAATATAGAAGAAAATTATTGCATAAATTCATTTTTTTCTTCCCTCTTCTTTCTCCCTAGAAATGACTACTATTAAATGCAAATAAGTGTGTGTGTATACATACATACACACATTATATACACACACATATATATATGATATGTGTGTGTGACTGTGTGTATATAATTCTGTATATGCTTCTATTTATCAGTTCTTTCTCTGGTTGCAGATAACATCTTTTTTCATATATCTGTTATAGTTCATTTGGTATTTATAACAGACAAAACATTCGCTCAAAGTCATTAGTAGAGCAGTATTGCTATCACTGTATACAGTTCTCTCTTGTTTCTGTTCATTTTGTTCTTCATTATTTCATTCAAGTCTTTCCATGTTTTTTTTCCCTAAAATCATTAAGCTCATTACTTCTTAAGACACAGTAGCCTTCCATCACAATCATCACAATCATATATCACAACTTATTCAGCCATTCCCCAACTTATGGGCATTCCTGTAATTTCCAGTTCCTTGCCACCACAAAGAGAGCTGGTATGAACACTCTAGGACATATAATTCCTATTTGTTAATTTCCTTCCATCTTATTTTTCTTCACTGTTTTCCTTCTCAGCTTCTCTTTTCATTGTATTCCTGTTACCTTATCTTCTCCCCTTACCCTCTTATTCCTTATTTTACCCTCCCCTCTAAAAGTATTTCCCTTTTCTATTTACCCTGGCCTCTTAATCTTAATCAGTACACCCTTCTACAAGTCTCTCCCCTACCCTATCCCCTAGGTTTCTCTGTGCTAAAAAAAAATTCCTAGTTCTTCTAATTCAATTAAGCAAATATGTCTGAACCATTGAATGTGTCCTAAATAGTGTTCTAAATTCTTGGGGAATTCAAAGGTAAAATGTAGCACAGTACCTGCCCCTCTAAACTTGGAATACATACATACAACATTGTTTTACTTTCACAATGATCTCCTAGTTCTTCTCATTTCACTTAGTTCATATAGATCTTATTCCTTTTTTTCCCCTGAAAACTGTCCTTGTCATTTCTCATAACACAATAATACCCCATCATAACCATGTGCCACAACTTGTTCCATCATTCCCCAATTTATAAGCATCCCATCAATCCAATTTTCATCACCACCAAAAGAATTATCTATCTATCTATCTATCTATCTATCTATCTATCTGTCTGTCTGTCTGTCTGTCTGTCCGTCTGTCTTTAGTTTGATCTCTTCAGCATGCAGACTGAATTGTGGTATTGCTGGGTCAAAATTGCTGGATATAGCATAGTTTTATAGCCATTTGGATGCATTTCCAATTCATTTTCCACAATGCTTGGAACAGTTTATTAGTGTGCTTAATTTCCTCAGCCTCTTCAGTATATGTCATTTTTAATAGGTGTGAGGTGGTGCCTCAGAGTTGTTTCAATTTGCATTTCTTTAATTAATAGTGATTTAGAGAATTTTTTCATAAGACTATAGTTAGCTTTGATTTTTTTTTAATTGTCTATTCATATCATTAGACCACTTACCAATTTGGGTTGGCTTTTTTTTTCATAAATTTGAATCTGTCCCTCATATATTTGAGAAAAAAATGAGGCCCTTATTAGAGAAATTTCCTGCAATTTCTTTTTTGGATATTACCTCACTGTCTATAGAATTTTAGCAAAATATAGTTTGCCTGATTATCTCTTTTAATTAGACATATTTTTGCTTTTTCTTTGTTTGAGATCATGATTACTATTCCCACCTTTATATCTGTAGCTGAAGCATAATAGATTCTTTCTCCATACTTGTATTTTAATTCTGTGTGTCTTCCTGTTTCAACGTGTCTCTTGTACAGTGCATGCGGTTGAATTCTGGTTTCTGATCCATTCTGCTACATAATTCCTTTTGTTGGGTGAACTCATCCCATTCCCATTCACAGTTATTATTATTAACTAGGCATTTCTCTCTATCCCATTTCCTTCTGTTTATCTTTCCCCCTTTTTATCCTTTCCTTACTCAAAAGTCTATTTTGTTTCTGACACTGAATCCCTTAATCCACCCTCTATATTTTGAATATACTTTCAATATATTTTTAATATGCATTGTATTTTTAATCCCTTAATGATCCCTCTATATTTTGAATCCCTTTCTCCTCCTACTTCTCTATTGGGTAAGATAGATTTCTATACCCAACTGAGTGTGTGTGCATGTGTATTCTTCCATCTTTGAAATAATTCTGATGAGAGTGAGGTTGAAACATTGTCCAATAACCCTTCCCACCATTCTCCTTTCTACTATAAAACCTCTCTCTTGCACATTTCTTTTATGTGAGAAAATTTTCCCCATTTTGTCCCTCCTTTTCGACTTCTTCCAGTGCATTTCCCTTTCTCATCTTTTCATTTCTTTGTGATCATTACAACATAATCAACACATACCAATGCCCTCTGTCTATGTAGACTCTATCTAACTGCCCTAATAATTATAAGATTCTTAAAAATTACACACTTCATCTTTCCATATAGGGATGTAAACAGTTTAACATTACTGAGTCTCTTAGAATTACTCTTTCATGATTACCTTTTTATACTTCTCTTGATTTTTGTGCTTGAATGTCAAATTTTCTATTCAGCTCTGCTCTTTTCATCAACAATGCTTGCAAGTCCCCTATTTCATTAAATATCCATTTATCCTGAAGGATTAAAATCAGTTTTCCTGGGTAGGTTATTCTTGGTTGTAATCCTAGCTCCTTTGGCTTTCATAATATCCTCTCCCAAGCCTTAGACTGTTTTAACATAGAAGCTGATGATTCTGACTATGACTCCACAATATTTGACATATTTCTTTCAGGCTATTTGCAATATTTTCTTCTTAACCTGGGCCCTGGAATTTGACCATAATATTCCAGGGAGTTTTCATTTTGGGATCTCTTTTTTATCTGAGTTTATACCTTTGTCTTCCCTGCCATTATATCATCTTTTTGTGATCATGTTCTTTGTTTTGTTGTTTGTCCATTTTTTAGCCATTTTTTTTTCTTTAAACTTTATGTTAAAGTTGGGATTTGCTCACCTTGGTGTAGGGAGGCGCCATCCCAAGCTTCAGGTTTTTGTGTACTGCTGTTTTCACAGCTGTTTCTGGGAATCTGCAAGTTTTCAGTGCTTCCAAGGTAAAGTGATACAAAGCAGTCATTTGTAAGAAGAAAACAACCATATACACCACTATTTATAACAGCATTTAACACCCCCATAGACCAAAATTTATAACAACGTTTTTGTGGTAGCTAAGAACTAGAGGAAACAACCTCTTAATTAGTCTCTCTTCCTTAAGTCTCTCCCCATCTCATACAGCATCTATAAACTGCCAAGGTGATAGTCCTAAAGTGAAGTTGGGACTATGTTACTTTTCTACTCAATAAACTCAATTGCTTCACCATTACCTATGACATCAAGTATGAACTCCTCCATCTGCCATTTAAAATCTTTCATAACCTAGTTCCAACAAACATTTATCATCTGATTATACATTATTGCCCATCACAACTGCACATTACAGTAAAAGTTGCCTGGTTGTTCATCACATATAACAATCCTCTTCCTGCCCCACCCATTGTACTTTCAGAAACTGTCTTTCATGTAAGGAATTGTATTCCCTTTAATCTTTTCCCCTTAGATTTCCTTCAAAGCTCAGGTCAATCTCCAAGTCATACATCATTTTGTATCATTTTTTTCCCTTAAATTTACTATCTTCTAGTGACTTCCTTCAAAGTAATTTGTTTTTATTTTGTGCGTGCATATATATACATATATATATGCATATTTGTGCGTGTTTATGTATGTATGCATGTTTTGTGTGCATGTAAATGTTTCCCTCTATAGAATGTAAGCAGTTTCAGTGCAGGATTGTTTCATTTTTGTGCATCTATCTCAAGCACAGACGTCCTCACATATTGTGTGCTATTGGTTTACTTATTGTCAGTCAAGTGATGAATTGATTATATATATGGAAAAATTGTCTAGGTAGCAGCATGAAACATCCTTCTATAACATTTTCTCTATCTTTAACCACTGTGATCAACTTCCTCTTAATATATGCTAATTAGTCAGTGTTCTTATTTAATGAGGTGCCAACCATTGAACACATTATTCCATACTGGGTTTGACTCACACATCATATGGTGAATCTATTATCTTTCTTCATTTGGATATGACATTTTTGTCTAGACAACCATATCATATTTTGAGCCATATTGAAATTTGATGGAGTTGGGAGAGAGGGGTAGAGGAACTTTCCAGATATTTTTATAGGAACTATTGTTAAACTAGTTTATTCACATTCTACACTAGCAAAACTTAGTTTTTAAAGTTAAATGTTTAATATTAATTAACAAAAATTGATAGCATTTGTCACTGTTTGAACTTCCTCTTGTTAGTTTCTCTCAAAACTCTAGCTAGTTCAGAACATATTGAATCTTGATTCTTCAATCCGGAGTATTAGCTATAATTTTAATAAAGATGACTTTGATGTCTGAATCTATTTTATAATTTGAGACTAGAGTCAAAGGATCTCTGTTCAAATACTTCTTGATACTTAGTACCTGCATGGTTTTGGGCACGTAACTTCTCATACACACACCTCAGTTTCCTCATCTATCAAATGAAAGGGTTGAACCAAAAGTCATCTGGAGCCCCTTTTGTATTTAGATATCTCATTCTCTGATGCTTTGATTCCACTCTCTGCATATTTTGATACATTAATTAACCCCGTGAACATTGCTGTTCAATACCTACAAAACATATCTCTTTTATACAAAATGCAATTCCACTTTATTTACACATATCATATGTCCTTGTCTTCTATTGTGTTTTATGGCTGTATGCATTTTTGTCATACCTCTCAATTGGATACCAAATTGCCTAAAGGTAGAATGCTTTATTTATCTCCACATCTCTCCAGTTCACACTCACTGTTTTATGGGGGAGGGGGTCAGAACTTATTAGCCAATAGAAGGAATGATCAGACTTTAACTGCCATCTTTCTTACTCCAAAACGTCCAACATCTATTCACTCTACCTGGGATGTAGTGTATGTATGGCAAATACATGTTATTTGCCTGAATTCTCAAAGCTGCATTTTGTTTTTACATTAGAAACATGATGTATGTTCATCAAATCACGTAGGGTGTCCAAAAATTCCTACTGCAATTGCAAGCTATTAAAGCTTATAAAGAAAAGCAATACACACATAGCAGAAATCTGAAGTTTCACAAACAATCCTCTTTTTCTCCTCTACTAGGCATGTGGAAGGGAACAGCTAGGTGATGCAGTGTATAGAGTGCAAGTTCTAGAGTCAAGAAGACCTGAATTCAAATCAAGCCTCAGACACTAGCTATGTGATTTTGGGCATATCACTTAACCCTGTTTGCCTCAGTTTCCTCATTTATAAAATGAAATGCAGAAGGAAATGGCAAAGCACTATAGTATCTTTGCCAAGAAAACACTAAATAGGGTCATGAAGAGTCAAACATAACTGAAAACTATTGAACAAAAATGCATGGGGAAAAGCTCATTTCATTTTTATTTGTTAAGGAGGTAATTTATATATAGATATAGATACATAGATAAAGGTATAATACCTCCTTGAAGCTTGGGGCACTTTTTGTTTTTCCTTTGCATTTCCAGTTTTTTTATTAGAGTACCTAGAACACATTAAGCACTTAATATATTATTATCTATTCATTCAATTATTCATTTAATTTCATTCACCTGATAATAATTTTTATAAGTTGTCTCATTGAAATAATGATATAACAACAAGTATCATTTACCTCATTTACTGATCTAATAACTCTAGGGCAAAGAGATGTTCATTTGGATTTACTTCTTGGTGAAACCACAAGAGCTCATTGTAAATATTACCTCTTTTTTTGTAAATTTTTAAAAATTATGTGGTTAGTAAGTACTTCTACTATTTTACTGGCCATCAATGTCAAGCTCAAATTTCTATAGTTTCAGAATTGTCCTTTTCCTCACATTTTGAATTGATCTACATTCTGGAATTACTCTCATCTCCATGACTTTTCTTAGGTTGTTAACATTACCTGTGTCATGACATTTGTTAATTTATTCAGGACTCAATTCACCTGAGGAGGATGGACTGATTTAATTTAGACCTTATCTGCGTTTCCTTATTCATTCTTCTGCTCTTTTGTATGTTAGTGCCTTCTCAAATATGTCATAGTTCTATCTTTAAGATAATTCTTCTTTGTGGAAAACACACACACACACACATACACACATCACATACATCTCCAAAGCATTTCAAGACTGATAATATACCTGACTTTAGCATATATGAATCCACAAGGAACTGTCCAAAGAACTTATTGATTGATAAGAGGGATATTGACAAGGAATGGCCTGCATGATCCTGGCCATTTTCATCAAAGTTTATTTTCAAATGGAGAGGAGTTATTGCACATTGGCATTCCAGTGATCTCTGTTGTCCTTTCATGATGACCAGCTAAATAATGTGCTAACAGACAGAAGCACCCTGACTGGATAACCCCAGCCATGATGTCTGAATATACATCTCCCCCACCAGGGGAAAAGTGCTTCTATTTCCTTGAATGTAGTAAATTTGATGGATTGTGATTCTTACTGAGACACTCAGTGAAAGACTGCAGTCTTATACAGCAACACTAAGCTATAACTCATCCTGAAACTCAAGAGTGAAATAAAAGAGATACATGTGCTTTTAAATTAAACTTTTGAGCAATATATACCCAGATAAAAATCTAAGTATGGTACCACTTTCTAAAATTCTTCCCTCACAGGCGTGAAAGAAAAAAAAAAACTAACAAAGATTACCCAGTGAGAATACATTCACATTGGAAAAGTCAAAGTGAAGAGTTGAGTTTCTCTGATTTGAGGGAGTAGGATGAAAAAAAAGGGGGTAAGAGACTCATAGTCGAATGATATATGCCTTTTAAAAAGAAGTCATATTTTGAATTGGGGAATATTTTAAAATAAGTTGTTCTTGGACTGATAGAGATTCCATAACCCACCTCCTCCTCTATTTTTCCTCCATCTCTCAATCTAGGGGAAATGAATACATTTCAATTCATTAAAGTCAACCAGAGTTTTTAAACAGCTAATCTTCCTGAGGTTCTAGAGCTAAGTGCAGGAGATATAAATACAAACATGAGATGATCTCTGCCTTCTCTAAGCTTACACTTTTCCTTAAAAGAAAATTACCCCAAAATAATTACAAATGTCTTTGAAATGATTCTTAGGATTAGATATGTCTTCTGCAAGTGCTGCAGTATTTCCCTATTATCTTATGAGAGAATTAAAAACAGGAACTAATTAAAAGGATTAAATATGTATGTGTGTGCTTTACCCTTCTGATGTGCAAAACAGCTGTAATCCTTTGAACCATATCATAACCCCTGATACGTAGTCTATTAAACATGCAAAGAACCAATCCATTCATGTGTTCCTTTCTATATCCTTGTAATCCCTGTGTAAGAAGAAATTTTCTTTATAAAAATATGAATTCAGTTTGATCCCCAAAGGACATAGATAATTCCAACATGTATAAAATTTTTTTTCTACTAAAATGGTCAAGTTGGTTAACAATCTAGAAAACATATAAATGCCACAGATTCTGAATTAACTATAAAAATTGAATAAACTACATTTAAATTACCTTTTTAAAAGCACATGTATGGTTTAGTGGATAGAATGGAAAGTATAGAATCAGGAAAACATGGATATAAATATAATTCCTGACATTTGCTTGCAATATGTTCCTGGTCAAATCACTTCCCCTATCTGAACATCACTGTGTTGTGCTTTGTGGAGGGAATTTCTAACTGACAAATTTGTGAGGCCTGGATAACTGCTACAAGACAATAATCAAAACAACTTCCTGCATTTTTGGACCTTTTTGGATCAATTTCCTCTGGTTTTAAATGCTATTATTACTGATAATGATGATATCGACACCCTCCTCCTAGCATAATCATTACCACCATTATTTATATAGTTGCATTCATTGTGGTGTGTGTGTGTGTGTGTGTGTGTGTGTGTGTGTGTGTGTGTGTGTTTGATCTGCTCCCGGTGATTTTTATTGCTAGAGGCACTCCAAGTGAGCAAACTCCTTCTACCAAAGGAGATTGTGAACTATTCTTCTATTTACATTCTCTGTGATCCCCTTGGGGTCATTGGGAGGTGAATCATTTGCTGAGAGATACACAGTGAGTGTGTCACTGGAAAGGCTGGAGCTTAGGCCTCCCACTTTTAAGGCTAGCTCTCAAGTCACTTTATCACACTGCCTCATTTTACCCCATAGGCATAGTCGCAGATACAGACATTCACACACGACATATATGCAAAAACATACATATTTACATATGTGTAAATATATGAGTATGTACATATATATTCATATTTTTACATAGATTTATATTAAGTAGATAAACACACTGACACATGTATGCCTTTGAATTATGTCCACCGAGTTAGGCAAATAGTATTGACAATAATACCTATATGAAATTTCTTTTTTTTTTTCAAAGCAAAGTCATTTAATGAAATACAATAATAGGAAATTCACAATCAAACATTCACACTCCCTATATAAACATGGGGTGCATCTTCTCAAAAAAGAATAGCATGCTTTCAGTAGGGATGATGAACATACACATTCTCAAAGGGCAGAGCTCACATCATGGAAGAGACAGCTCACACCTCTGCTTCTGTAGGGTCACCAATGTCTTTTGGTGAAGACATCACATTGTTCCCACTGGACCTATTGCCTGAGTGTGCCCCTGTTGGTCTTATCATGACGGCTGGGGATGCATCATATGTTTTTGAGTCAATTGCTGATAACTTTTATGTTCCCTTTACTCTTGATTCTAGTTAACATTTGTTGAATATCAGCAGTGACATTGGAAGTTCATGGAATCACTTTGCGTTAAAATATTATAGTCTAGTAAGGCCCACGGCTTTTTTATTTCTTCTTCATTTTCATTTTTTTTAACACCTGAAGGATACTCTCTCTTTTGTTAATGCGATATTTGTATTGATAACGTAGAGATTACTTCCTTTTTTAAGAGTATATTTTATTTTATTTTATTTTTTATTAATAAATTTATTTATTTTTAGTTTTCAACACTGACTTCCACAAGATTCTGAGTCCAAATTTTCACCCCATCTCACCCTCCCCCCACCCCAAGATGGCATGCATTCTGAATACCCCTTCCCCTGGTCTGCCTTCCCTTCTATCTCTCTACCCACTTCTCTTATCTCCTTCCCCTTCTATTTTCCTGTATGGCAGGATAGATTGATGTACCCCATTTCCTGTATTTCTTATTTCCCAGCTGCATGTGAAAACAATTTTTTTAAACATGTGTTTTTAAAATTTTGGGTTCCAAATTTTCTCCCTTCCTCCCTTCCCACCCACCCTCATTGAAAAGGCAAGCAACTCAATATAGGTTATACATGTGCAGTTATGCAAAGCACTTCCGTAGTAGACATGCTGTGAAAAACTAACTCTATTTTCCTTAATGCTATCCTCCCCCCTCCATTTATTCTATTCTTTCTTTTGACCCTGTCCCTCCTCAGAAGTATTTACTTCTGGTTGCCCATTTTCCTAATCTGCCTTCCTCTCTGTTATCCCCCTACTCTCTTATCCCCTTCTCTCTCCCTATTTTCCTGTAGGGTAAGACAGATTTCCACACCCAATTGAGTGTGTATGTTATTCCCTCCTTAAGTCAAATCCGATGAGAATAAGATTCACTCATTCCCTCTCACCTTCCCTTGCTGTCCCTCCACTATAAGAGCCTTTTTGTTTCTGTTTCTTTTGTGAGATAATTTATCCCATTCTACCTCTCCCTTTCTCCTTCTCCCAGTATAATCCTCTCTCACCCCTTCTTTTTATTCTCCACACATGTCCGCCTTTTCCTCCCTTCCCTCTCCCTCCTCTCTCTCTCTCTCTCTCTCTCTCTCTCTCTCTCTCTCTCTCTCTCCATATATATGTATATATATATATATATATATATACATACATTCATATAATTCTTTCCCTCCAACTACCCTAATACTGACAAAGATCTTATGAGTTACAAATATCATCTTTCCATGCAGGAATGTAAACAGTTCAACCTTAATAAGTCTCTTATGATTTCTCTTTCCTGTTTACCTCTTCATGTTCCACTTGAGTCTTGTATTTAAAGTCAGATTTTCTATTCGGCTCTGCTCTTTTCATCAAGAATGCTTGAAAGTCCTCTATTTTACTGAATGACCATATTTTTCCCCTGAAGGATTATACTCAGTTTTGCTGGGTAGGTGATTCATGGGTGTAATCCTATCTCCTTTGCCCTCTGGAATATTATATTCCATGCCCTGCAGTCCCTTAATGCAGAAACTGCTAAATCTTGTGTTGTCCTGATTGTGTTTCCACAATATTTGGATTGTTTCTTTCTGGCTACTTGTAATATTTTCTCCTTGGCCTGGGAACTCTGGAATTTGGCTACAATATTCCTAGGAGTTTTCCTTTGGGGATCTCTTTCAGGAGGAGATCAATGGATTCTGTCAATTTCTATTTTGCCCTCTGGTTCTAAAATATCAGGGCACTTTTCCTTCATCATTTCTTGAAAGATGATGTCCAGGCTCTTTTTTTGATCATGGCTTTCAGATAGTCCAATAATTTTTAAGTTTTCTCTCCTGGCTCTATTTTCCAGGTCAGTTGTTTTTCCAATGAGATATTTCACATTGTTTTTTTTAATTTTTCATTCTTTTGGATTTGTTTTACAGTATCTTAATTTCTCATAAAATCACTAGCTTCTAATTGCTCTATTCTAATTTTTAAGGAAGTATTTTCCTCAGTAATCTTTTGGACTTCCTTTTCCATTTGGCCAATTTTGCTTTTTAGGGCATTCTTCTCCTCATTGGCTTTTTGGGCCGCTTTTGCCATTTGGGTTAGGTTATTTTTTAAGGTGTTATTTTCTTTAGTATTTTTTGGGTCTCCTTTAGCAAGCTGTTGACTTGTTTTTCATGATTTCCTTGCATCACTCTCATTTATCTTCCCAGTTTTTCTCTACTTCTCTCACTTGCTTCTCAAAATTCATTTTGAGCTTTTCAAAGACCTAGGACTGATTCATATTTTTCTTGGAGGCTTTGGATGTAGGAGCTTTGACTTTGTTGTCTTCTTCTGGTTGTGTGTTTTAATCTTTGTCACCAAAGTAAGATAATATAGTCTGACTCTTTGTACTGCTTACTCATGATCCTGGCCAATTACTTGAGTTTTAAACTCTTTGTTAAGGTAAGAGTCTGCTTCCAATGTGGAGAATATACTGTCCCAAGCTTCGGGGGTTTGTACAGTTGTTTTCAGAGGTACTTCTAGGGACCTGTAAATTTTCAGTTCTTCCAAGGTGACATGATAAGGGGCGAGGTGTTTACTCTTTTCCTGGTCTGTGTATTGGTCTATGAGTAACCACAAGCACTCTTTTCTGCTTTGGAACTGTGAGGAGGATTTCCTCTCCACTGCCACAACAAGCTCCACTAGGCCAGCACTCCTCCTTGCCCCAGGACCATCCCTCAGAACTGTGACCCAGATCCAAGCACCAGTAAAGCAAGAGATTCCTTCCTCAGCACTGGCAAAAGATCCCTGCAATTCCCCTCTGATCAACCACTGGATTCCCTCTCAGTCTGTGGGCCAAAAGCTCAGGAGGCAGCCATGACCCATGCTCAGGACTTGTGGCTGAAACCTATCTTCTCTCTCTCACTGAAGTCACAGACTTTTCCCACTGACCTTCTCAGTTGTCTTTGGCATTTGTGGGTTGAGAAGTCTGGAAAGTGCCACAGCTGCCCATGATTCAGTCCTCTGAGGCCTGCTCCAGGGTCACTTTGGCCTTCGTGCCCACACCGCACCTCTCCCTGCCTGGCACAATATACCTTTCCAATCAACCATCCAGGTTGTCTTGGGCTGGAAATTTGTTTCACTCTGTCTTTTTGTGGGTTCTGCTGCTTTAGAATTTGTTTAGAGCCATTTTTTATAGGTATTTGGAGGGGTTTGGGGGAGAGCTCAAGCAAGTCACTGCTTCCCTTTGCCATCTTGGCTCTGCCCCCCATGAAATTTCTAATAATAACTATGTACTTACATCACTATTCTTCCCAAATTGATGCAAGTGTTGTTATTGTTATCATTACTCAGACCATGCCTCCAAAATCTAGGTCAGAATTATGGTTGTCATGAGAACACAAGAATATAAAAATTATCATAATTAGTCAGATAATAAGAATTCTAATCATACCCCCATATTCATCCAACAAAGAATTTTCTCTAAGAATTGAACAAAAAGACATGTTGCAAAAAAGAATTATTGTTTTTCAAGATTTCAATATTAAGATTTAGATGAATATGTTCTACACATTTTCAATTGTATTAATATTTCATAAAGAATCTGTTTTGTATGAATACAACTAACATTATTTTAAATCCTTTAATCATTTAATAGAGTCAGGGTTGAGAAAGGGTTTTCTGTGGATGGTAAGGTCCTCCAGATGCACCTGTTTGCAGACAACATAATGCTGATTTCATCAACATCCAATATATTATAGAGTCTACTGGAAGACAACTGTAATCAATCCAAGGGTTTGGGCTTATTTATCCACATAAAGAGAGACAAGTGGATGAAGAATGTTTATTTCCCAGTTCTTGCTGTTGTTGTTGTTTTAACATGAGGTAATAGCAGCAGCAATAGTGCTACTAATAGAAATAGTAGCAGGGATTTGTAATAGCACCTTCTCCGTGTCAAGGTAGTAGTAGTAGTAGTAGTAGTAGTAGTAGTAGTAGTAGTAGTAGTAGTAGTAGTAATAGTAGTAGAAGTAGTAGTAGTAGTAATAGCAGCAGCAGCAATAGCAGCAGTAGCAACAGCAGCAGCAGTAGTAGTAATTTATATGGCACCTACTTTGTGTCAAAGGCAGCTGGGTAGCACAATGGATAGAGTGCAAGGCTCAAAGTTAGGAAGACTCAACTTCCTAAGTTCAAATCTGGCCTCAGATACTTAAAAGCTGTGTGACCCCAGGTAATTCACTTAACCATGTTTGCCTCAGTTTCCTAATCTGTAAAATGAGCTAAAGAAAAAAATGGCAAACTACTCCAGTATCTTTGCAAAAAAAAAAAAACCCAAATGAGGTCATGTGGAAGCTGAAATGACTAAACAACAATAATACTATGTGTCAGGCACTGTGCTAAGTACTTTATAAATATTTTCTCATTTTATCCTCACAACAACCCTAAAAGGAAGAGGACATTATTTTCCTCATTTTACAAGTTAAAAAAAAATTGAGGCAAACAGACAACACTCAAGTGACATGTGAAAGGTTACACAGCTAGTAAGAGTCTGCTGCCAGATTTGAGTTTATATCTTCTTGACTCCAGGACCAATGATTTATCAAGTGCATTGCCATACATCTCTGGATGGAAATTCTCTGTTGCTTTTCCAACAACATGTATATGTCCAACTATAATGCAGATGGAAAATGAGTTTGGCTAGAAGCAGAAAAAGCAGAGAAATGTGATATCAATTTCATTTAGGAAATGGAAAAAAAAACCTTATTGACATCAAACTTTCTATTACAATAGAGACCCATCTTTTCAATGCAAACTTTTAAG
This sequence comes from Vombatus ursinus, assembly GCF_900497805.2. Lineage (NCBI taxonomy): Eukaryota > Metazoa > Chordata > Mammalia > Diprotodontia > Vombatidae > Vombatus > Vombatus ursinus. The sequence goes on from NW_020954582.1 coordinate 5,657,921, forward strand.
TGATATTGAATGACAGTGAGACCTGAGAGACCACAGTTTGAAAAGAACTAAAGCTAAGCATCACACCAAGGGCAGTGGAGAGCTGCATGATGGATGTGGCTGTAACACAACTAAAAAGGAGCACAGAAGAGGAACAGTCAAACGCTTCAGCAAAGAAGTGCATGACAGAAGGAGAAAATGGGCTGGTCACACAGCAAAAGCAAAAGATGATGGATTAAGAGCTGCCATATGCCACTGGTAACCTCAAAATGCTAGGTAAATCAGGAAAGGCTCCTACAGGTTGAGTCAATTCCTATGATAGTATATGTCTGCACAGTGTGGGCAGGTATGAAGGAGCTGGGTTCTGCATCATTGGAGGGAACTCACACATTGATACATGATGATTTGAGTGATGGAATTAATCTGAAAAAAATGTATTTACAGGCTATATGTCTTACATTTGCAAATACTCATTCTTCATCCTGGACTTACAATTCACGTTTTTTTTTCAGTCCTTCAGTACTGGATGTCCTGGGGGTAAAATTGTTTGCATCTTTATAACATAATAGATAAGATTCACAGATAAGAGTAAAAGTAGAAAAACACTTCTTAAAGCAATTTGAATACTGTCTACTGTAGAGATAGAAATAACTTGATGGAATCAATAATTGTTCATATATGCATGGAATGTAAAGAAACTTTAGAGTAGGGAAGGACTTCATCATTTGTCTAGTCCAAGTAATACCCAACCCAGAATTCCTTCTATTACAAACTTAGCAAGACCAATTGAAAAGTAAAAAATATTTTGTCATTATTTGTGATAGAAAAAAATAAACATTTAATTAGAATACTTCAGCTCCCTACTTCCATGAATACCTCATTTCATTTTAGAGCATCTCTAATTTTTTGAAAAAAAAAAAAACAAAAACAAAAACGAAACTATTGGATTACAGTCTATAATTCAGTATAGCTCTGAAAAAAATCTGTCTATCATTATTACATAACACTCAATAAAGTGACTAGAATAATTCATATATTAAATGACAGACCTTGAAGATCCAGAAGCCTGACTGCATTTGTTTTGATTTGTCATTATTGACCATTGACTCCAGCCATTCCATTTCTTGGCATTTTCCAAATCATGCTTCCACATATTTACCTCCTTTCACCCCTTTCCAGCTCTTGCTGAGAGGAGCAATCAAATAAAAAAAAATCCTAGGAAATAATAAAAAAGGAATGATTTTCCTATGACTCCAATGACTACTTCCTGTAACTTCCCTATCCAAAATACTATTATCTGCTAAATGCTGCCTTATGCATGCTGTCTTTTGCTAAAATAAGTTAAACTCCTTGAGGGCCTGGAATTTTTGCTGACTAATCTGTACCCCAGAACTCAACACAGTGCTCAGACATACTAAATATTTAATAGGCATTTTTAATTTATTATCTAATAATTAATTGATTGAAGTAACTGATGACAATGATATATCATTTGAATTTACTTCAGATCAATCATCCCATTACATTTAGCTAATGGTTATATGGTGTGGTGTTGATTCTTCTGATCATCTATTTGACCTTCTCCTAAATATACTGAATTTTGTCAATGTTTTTTTTTTCCTAAAACATAGTGTTCACTAGATTCAACATACTGGTGAACAATGGAAGTGTTATATTCTTTTTAATGGGTATTATGATTCTCTTAATTCATTGTAAAGTTTTAATTGGATTTTGGTTTGGTAGCTAAGTGATGTTGATGACTCATTGAATTTATAATCTCCTTTCCCCCAAATAAAAATGGTGATAGAAAAATGATAAAAATGGCTCTTACTCCTCATATACTAAACTGGCACAGAGCCAAGCCCCTGAGGGGTCTATTATACCCATGAGCTGTTCTTGAAGCCAGTGGTGAGAGTGAGTTGAAAAGGGGAATCTATAATGTCTAAAAAGAGAGAATGTAGTTTTATTGGATGTGAGTCAATGGGTGACTATTACAGGGACGGTGTTATGCCACTTCCCTTCTAATCCACTGATAGGTTGATCATACAACCACTGGCAGTATATCATAGCACCTATAAAGTCCAATTGTGGCACACTGGTGGGTCCGTGGTCCTCCTTTGAAAACCACTGACACAGAATATCAATGGTACATGTAATATAGTTATGGAAATGCAAGGCAAGTTGCCTTTCATTTTACTTTCTGACTAAGAAGTGAGGTTTTCTCAGAAAGCATCATTTCGTCTGTATATTCTAGATACTTACATAGAGTCAGTGTCGCAAAATGGATAGAGAGTGTTCCTTGCTTCAAATTCTGCCTCTTGTACTTAGTGACTGTGTGACCACGGGAAATTCATTTAAATCACTCAATCCCTGAGACAACTCTTCGATGTTATAGGTAGCATAGAAGATGCCTTAGTAGAGTGAGTTACCTCAACTCACTTTTAGACACTGAATTCACATTTTCAGCTCTTATCTAAATGTCAACATTACTTTGTCTACAGATCTAGATTGTAAAAACAAACAAACAAACAAAAAACAACAAAAAAACTAAATCACAATTTATACTTTTATTTTCAGTTCATTCATTTTCATATCTTATGTACATGTATCTATACTCTCCAGAGATTTGAATTTTAGGATTACAAAAAGGCCAGTGAAGAGTCACTTGAGTGACTTGAGTAAGCAACAATATATTTCCACCTTATACAGGAGAAATGGTGTGAAAAATGTCTTCAGCACGATGGTGGGAATGGTCCATATGCATGGTAAAAAAAAAAAAGAGAGAGAGATTACTCTTCGTTCATTTCTGCACAAAGTCAAGACTTTATAAAATGTTTGGAGCTGATTGTAATCTTCCTGATAGGTCCTGTCCAGAGGAGAGGGTCAGAAATGAGAAATAACATCGGATGGATAGACGTGGATGGGGAGCCGTCTGTAATCATCAAAAGGAATACCCAAGTCATTGATGTTAGAAGTCCAAAGAGGTTTTTTCACATTTTTCCCCTTCAGAGGAGGCCTCAGATAATGTATGACCATAGAATGACCACCATGGCACCTTTCCCAAATGTACATCCACAGTTTGAATTTCATTTATATGCACTTTTTGCCTGCTCTCAAAATGTCACAAGATATCCTTGCAATTCATCCCCATGTAACTATCAGAATATGTATATTGTCTTTCATTCATTTATTCAATAATTCATCCATACATCAATTATTTGACTTATTTAGCTATTTCTTTAAAAATGAATCTTTATCGATATCATTTTTATATCACCTAAGTTTTTCCTAGTCTCCTTTTCTCCAGTACCTTCCCACACATCCCCATTTGAAGGTCACCTGAGTCATATACATATACAAATACATATATGTGTATATGTGTGCATATACATATATATGTGTAAAGAAATATTTTAAAGAAAAAAGAATGAAGAGAAGAAAGAGTAAAACCCATAAATGTTTAAAGAGGAGGAAAATGCATGGAGTATTCTACACCTGTTGACATCTCTTTCCTGTAAAAAGTTGGGAGATTTGTTTTCTCATATATTTTCTTAGAGGCCAGTACTTTTTTTTTGTAATTTGTCAAATTTTACCTTCTTTTTTATGATTCTTTTTTTTTCCTTTAAATTGTGGTAGCATTGTGAATTATGTTTTCTTGGTGCTGATATTTCTGGATGCAGAGTTCACTTAAGTCTTTCTAAATAAATACTTTGATGTGGCGTTGTTTTCACTGTATATTCCCTTTGCAGATCATTTTTATTTGAAAAAAATTGTTAAATGCGTTTTAAACACTTATTTACAATCTTACCTGTATTCATCAGAACCCTATATGGGGATCCCTTTAATTTGATAAAGAGGATTGGGATAATTTTTTTCCATTTCCCTGTAGTATAATTCAAGATGATGTTCACCAGGGGACACTAGAATTTCAAAAACAGTTGTTTTTACTAGGTCATGCTAATTTTCATGCCTCCAAAAGATAAGTGAAATGAAATACTAGAAAAATTACCCTTGGAAAAGTCAAGGAGATGAATTTCTATGAATCTACATCTATGTGCTCAGAGAGGGGCCTGACAACTTTCATTACATTCATTGCCATGAAAAACTCAAAAGAGTCAGTAAAAATAAACATATTCATTTTCTCTATGGAGGAATCCCAAAACAGAGACAGAGCCACAGTGAATGAGACCATATTATGTTTTATTTAGATCAGTTCTTCCCAAACTATCAAGACTGCCTTGCTCTCAACTCTTTAGCTCCTCTACTGAACACAAGTGTACCATGTATTTACCCGTGGGATTTGACACTTCCATAATATGTGAGCAGTACTGAGAAGGAGATTTTCCTCCCTTTCTTCCCAACAACCACCTTCAACACGGCCATAATTTTTATTACTACTACTATTGTCTCCAATAATAGTAATCAAAATAATAATAAGGGACATTATATAAGGATATAATATATGCAATGTATCACAATAACAATAATTATACATCATAATAAAACATAAAACATAAACAACATAATAAAATATATTATGATGATAAGAGAGACATAGAGAGAAAATATCTACATAATGATAATGTTTAGAAGGATAGATATATGAATTATATAAGGAGACCATGCCTCAGAAGACATGACTCAATCGTATGCTAGACCATTGATTTTACTTCCCTGTTATCCAGACTCTATACTCAGCTGTTAGTATATGGAAAAATTGGATATAGGGCAAAAGAAGCCCTCAGATCTTCCTCTTGGTGGCATTATATGTTGATTCCATGCCTACCTGGAAAGAATCTGAGGGGTTGAATATAGTATGACAGAGGTTATAGATACATAGATATAGACACGAATGTAGCTAAAGGTGGATATAAATGCAGATATAAATACAGACATGTATATTTTACCTCAATAACAAACATATAAATTTGGCATATTAGAGGCCAATCACAATACTAATTAAATAGAAATACAGTACACACATAAATTTAAAATAATTTCTTTCTGACAAAAGTAGAATACTTAAATTTAATTCTTAAAAAATATGAGACAAAGGGAGATGAAAATGGACTCTTTCCTGAACCTACTCGACCTGTTAACGAACTTGCATATGTGCTGGCTTGTAGAAGTGATTGCCATGTGTTTTCAGCTGATTTAAATTGGTTATATTCCCTTAAGAAAAGGAAACAGCTGTTTTGATGTTGCATCTTTTTCCCATTGCATTTACTCCTTAATTTATAAATTTATACACTGATGCTCTGTTTGTACCTTAGGTGCCATTTGAGTCTCCTCACTGGGACATGAACTTTAGAACCAAATGAGACGTGTTTATAATGTTCTAGAGCCCTGATTCTCTCTTATTTTTAAAAATAATCTTAAAATCAACAAACATGAACATTTCATTCAGCAAAGAAGAATTTTTAAAAGGTAAATCTATATATAATCTTAAAACTGTTATACAATTTTTTTTCAGCAACACAAGCCATAACATCTCAGTATCCCAGAAAACTCACTCTTTAAGAATATTAATTGCAGAAGAGTTGTTGATATGCACTGGTAAAAGCAGTTTCTTTATTGGAGATTCTGAATAGCAATGAAGTCACCGGTGCCAAACAAAAATAAAACAAAACAAATATATAGAAACTGCCTTTTAACTCCAACATTCTTAAATATAATGTCTTCATTTTAAAAAAAATATTTATACATATATACATATGTGTTTGTGTGTGTTTGTGTGTGTGTATTCTCCAAGGAAAACAAATTCCCATGTTGACTGTATCTGAAAATGTGTGCTTCATTCTGCATTTTTAGTCTAACACCTTTTTGCTGAGGGCTCAGGGTACAGGGCGGTAGCAGTATTTGTCATCGTCAGTATTCTAAAATCATGATTGGTCACTGTTTTGAGAAGTGTTTTGAAAGTTTTTCCAAGTGTTTTTTTTTCTTTCTATATACATGTATTGTGGTCTTCTTGTCCTGTAAATTTTTCTTCTAATTCTGTTCATTTCACCATACATTACTTGATACAATCTTCCTAGTTTTCCTTTCAATAATCATATTTGCATTTTTTCTGGTGCTATAATATTTTATTACTTTATGTGCCACATTTTGTCCTATCATTCTCCAATTGATGTGTACCTCAAGAGTTACTAGTTCTTTGCTACAAGACAAGGACTGTTATAAATGTTTGTGTGTGGATACAACCCTTTCCACTGTCTTTGATCATTTTGGTGTAAGTACCTAGTGGTGGCATCACTAACTCAAAAAGTCTGTCAAATTTAATGCAGGGGTTCTTAACATTCCTTTGTATTTGAGACCATTGAACAATCTTATGAAGTTTATGGACCTCTTCTTAAAATAATATTTTTAAATCTGTATATGAAAAGATAGATATAGATATATAACTGTTGAAACTAGGGAGTCTTCAATAGTATCTAGTGATTTTTAGGGACTCTCACAGATATCTAACTAACTCTGCAATTTGAGGCAAGAGATCCTGAGTTCCCCATGGCTCAGATAGATAACTCCATTTTTAGAGTGATACACACATGTTCTGGTCCAGAGCAGCTGTCATGGACCTGAACACAGAGAGGAAATGATTGACTGTAATGATACCAGAGTTCATTATTAAAGAAAAAAAGAAAAAAATAGAAGAGTCTGACTTTTTCTCCAGTGAACAGCATCAGTCAATTGACTAAAAAGCATCTATTAAGCACCTACTACATGTCAGACACTGTGCCTCATACAGGATATCATCCTGAATGAAAGGAACAAACGTATATTGACAAAAATCATTTAGCAGGTAGTTCCAATGTAAGTAGTGTGCCCTGTAAATACAGAGTTGGTTATAAATCTATTATGTATGCAGAGGGATACTGTGGTTTGATGTAAGTGGTTTTTATTCTCTCTGATTTCCCATAACTGTTGTTATCTCTTATGACTTCCTGTAATTTTTTAGGGTGGAGTCAGCCCAGTGTAGTTTTGTAGGAGTTGTGTCCTGCCATATTAAATATTGCATTGACCTTTGCCTGTTTCTTGTTCTTATTCTTGTTCTTGTTCTTCTTGTTCTTGTTCTTCTTCTTCTTCTTCTTCTTCTTCTTCTTCTTGTTCTTGTTCTTCTTGTTCTTCTTCTTCTTCTTCTTCTTTTTCTTTTTACTGATATCATCCTCATTAAAATAATGACACCATCAGGCTTTCCCAGTATGGGGCATAGCCTGTATAAAGTTATGAATGTGGAAAATAGAATACTGATTTTAGGGAACAACAATTAAGTGCATTTGATGGGAACAAGGGTTGTAGAAAGGACTGGAAGGATTCAATTGCCTAAAACCATAAAGGGAAAATTACCCCAAGAAAAGTAAGTTGCTTTCAAGAATGAAATTGTGGAGATAAAAACAAAAACTCTTTTGATAAAGGGGAAGAAAACAGTTGGAGTGTTTTTAGAGGACCAAATTCAACTGCTCATATAGTCAACAATGTCCTGAGCAGCTACACTCAAGGCATGTTTGTTGTTTCCATTATTATTTGAAAACAAAGTAGACCACTATAGAAACTCTGGCTGAATCGCACTGTATCTGTGTATTTACTGTCTCACTTTGAGTTTTATTTTTCAATTTGGGGGAATAATTGAGTTTTGATGAGTCTTATGTCCAGCCTTGGGGAAATCCCTCTTGACTATGTTGCTTTATTTCATAAGTAAATGCTGTTCATAATCTTCTGCCATTCTCATGCATAATGCTTTATAAACGATCTTAAACTTAAGATTAGAGTTGTCCTTGGCTGTCTTGTTCCTTCATTGGACAAAGGGGTCAAAGATTGCCTGCTGAACTATTTTCTTGGCTCCTTTGGTCATTTTGTTTTGGCAACTTCTATGTTGCTTCCAATTCACTAAGAAATGGTAATAATCAAAATCAATGTCTTTAGTTCTTTAATTTTGCCTATTTCTTATTTCTTTCAGAAGCAAAAGATTGCATAAAAAGTATGATTAGAGCTTTTATAATTGTGTGCAATGTTATCTTCTCATTTTTTCTCTCCGTTCAATATGATTTTGCTGGTTAATTTTCATCCAGTTAATCAATGATCTCACTTTGAATTCATTTATCTCCCAGCACGGCAGTTGACCCTTCTGACTTGGCTGTGACGCTTCAGCTGCATTCTCACCCTGGAATGGCTCTCAGCACCTGGGAACTTCTCACCTTGCAATAGCTATCTGTACCTGTGCCCCTCCACAGTGATTTTCACAATTCTATTAGGACTGCCATTTTGCACAGGAGTTAAGGCCAGCAATCCTTCCATTATCTTCTGGCTCTACTTCGAACTTTTTAGATTTCACTCACCCTGGAACTCCTCTCAGGGATTGGGGTCATTCTCTTCCTGTGAGATAGCTCCACCATCATAGCCCTGTTCTTCCATTGTCAATTTCCTGCCAGGGCCTTCACTCTGGGGAAGAGAACAGGCCAGCTATCCTTTGTTCCCTTTTTTTACTGAGCCTCTGACTCTATGGACTTCACTGCCATGACCTCCCATGGGTACCTTCTTCCCCTCCTTTTTTATATTTCCTTTTGTGTTTCCTCCTTCCATGAGCATTTAAATTCATTGAGGGAATGGACTGTTTTAATTTTGCTTATATTATTATCCTCAGTACCTAGCACTGTGTTTGGAATAGAATAAGTGTTTAATAAATGTTTATTGCCTGGTTACCTACACAGGTCATTAAAAAATGATTCCTATGCTGTTTAGTAGCTGTTGCCTATGCATTGGGATAGAATGAGTTTCTTTTTTTTGCTGTTGTCATTCAGTTCTGGTGACAGGCAATGCCTTATGAAGCACTTCCAAAGAATATATTCACAACTTGTAGATATATGACTTGTGAGCAATTTACTTGACTTTGCCCTTTTTTCATTTATTAGCTGTATTTTCCAATGTGTTTTGTCATTGTCCCCAGTAACCATGATCATGTTGAAGTCACCAAGTCTGACCTAGCTGCCATCAAATGATTGAAAACTTGTCATATGGAAGAGAAATTAGATTTTTTTTCTCATTAGATTCATAGGAAAGGACATGGATACAATGTCTAGAAATTATGAGGAGACAGGCTTGAGCCCAATTTGAATAAATGTTTCTAATAATTAGAAATGTCCAAAAAATGAAGAGTGCTTCCTCAGAACTTGTGATAGGAATGGAAGACTTGCTACAATTGCTACATGGCTAAAATAAATTACAGAAAATTTATCATTAAAGACTGCATATTTATTGACGAATATTCTTCAAGGACAACCTAGAAACATATTAGCCAAATATCTAGAAAAACAGATTGCCAGACAAATACAGAAAGAGTGCATTGTAGTCCTTAACCTAAGCAATATCAAATTTCTATACTACAAATACAAACAGAAAATATAATCTAGAATTGGTGAAATAAATTATAGTGGAAAGGCATGTTTTAAATAACATCACCATATCAAAAACTGATAATACACAACCTATGTGTCTTGAAAAACTCTAAGAATATAGAGGCCAAAGGGAGAAATTTAAAAAAAATCACTTAGAAACAGAATGAAGCACATACTATGCCCTTCTATTTGCTAATGGTGTCATTAGGATAGTTTCTATTAGCAAAGAAAAGGTGAGAGTACACTCTAATATTATTAATCAATTACAACAAGCAGCACTTTTCAAACTATATGAAAATCTGCCAAATCTTAAACATAAAATAGCAACTTTTCTTAGGATCTTTTCTCTCTGAAAATTAGAAAAAAAGATAAAAATAATCAAACTACAATAATAACTGGAACTTATATAGCACCATGAACTTGTCAAAGTTTTGACAAATATCATTCTGTATACATACACACATATAAAGTTATTAAAATTAAGTATATAATTTGTTTTCTTCAGAAAATAAAACAAAAGTAATAACCTGAAATTCTCTTGGTGAAAATTATTTGTGACAAGCTGTTACGGTTAAGCATAGGTGACTTAAGAAAAAACATTCATCATCTTGGTAAATAGAGAGGTTCTACTAACACCAATTAAACATCTTGAGGCCCTGGGAATTCATTATTCTTCAGTGCTAATTCAGAGCACAGAATAATGAACATCTGTCATATAATCTGTAGATTAAGAAAAAAATCATAATAACAGGTAACTATAAAGTACTTAACTAGCATATGCAATGTGCTCTGTTAGATTAATTGGAATGCTGGAATAACAAGAATGATATTATATCAATATTGCACCTTATTCATCTGTAGAGAATGCAGTTACAATTATATAACTCATCATTTTTAGATAGAATTCTGGTACATACTTTGCTGTCAGAAGGAGCATCAGAAAGCAAATATGCACATCATTTTAACCTACATTGGGTGAACACATGCATATTTAATTTTATATTTACTTCTTTCATCGGATAAATAATCTTTAAAGCATAGTACTATCACAGGTTAAAAGTATAGTACTATCAGAAAAAATCTCTCAAAATCTACTGGAAAAATATTATGATACAATCTACATAGATAAGGTTTCAGCTAGTAAACTATAGCTTTGTAAGAATTTTATTTTTAATGTATAAAATGATAAAATTGGTGTTTTCATGGAAGTCTGTTTTAAGTGCAAAAACAGAATAGAAATACTAATTAATGCTTTGCAAATAAAAAATAGTTGTTAAAAATTAAAGTATTAAGAAGGACGACTTATTTTAACCTTATAATGAACATTATTTTCTTATTTAAAAAAATAAAAAAGATCAGTGTGCTCTGACTACTTCCATGGATTTTAAAGAGGTAATGAGAAGTAAACTCAGCAATTACTCTCGCACATTGCAAAATGTCACTTGCTGAAGTGTTGAAAAGTATGAGGAAGAAAAGATATAATCTGCTAAGGACAGAGACTCTGGTCCGATTTCATACTCCAGAAGTTCTCATTCTTTAGTGGGATGCTTGAATGATTTTATGTGCAGCTTTGCAAATAAAGGTAGAATATTTGTGAAGGCTGTTTGATGTGGGCTTAATTGAAATGCCTCTTCCCCAATCCTGTGGGTTAATTCAACCAGCAAAGTTGATGTGCTTCTAAATGATACAAGGCTAGATAGTAGATCACATTTTGTAAATGATATATCAGGATGTTAAAAGTTAGTGTCGCTTTTACCCATCCTCTAGCTTGTGTTTCTGTAAATCTTTTTTTTTTAACTGTGCCAATAATTACCATACTCAAGCAAGGCAGTTTTAATTAAATGTCATCTTTTAAAATCAAGAAACACTTACAAGGTCAAGTAGGTCTAGGCTATAACTAAAGTTTGCTCTCCAATCACAGATTACTTGATACTCTGTTTAAAAAAATGAGCAGGACATGCATAATATTCCTAACTAAGTTTTTTTTTTTGGGGGGGGTTGTTACCAGATGAATTTTTCTCTTGGATTTTTTTTAATGGATGAAATCAGCTTCAGAATTATTTCCATTAGACTCTGAAACTTATTCTCACCAGTAATAGGAAGTTGTTCACTTAAAATGGTGGGTCCTATCATGGTGCCACTTTAACACTATCTTGGCCATTGCTACAAATAAGAGCACATTTTTTCCCCAAGAGAATAATTAATTATTTCTTCTTCAGAACCTCAATGCAATATTTTGTTGCTTACCAGATTTCAATGTTATATTTTAATGTAATATTACAAATGAAAACAAAACTTTTTTTTTGCCTTGGTACATGTGTATATCCAATTATTCATTCATTCATTTGTTTATATGTAATATGCTATGTTATTTAATAAAGATCTTTGTTTTCATTATTCTGGGGCATCTCCTAGGGTAAGAAAATATACATTCATATATAATGCATACATGTGTATATCCAATGAGAATGTGCATTCATATATATGTACATGCATGCATGTATGACTAGACAATGAAATAGGGGTGTATGTGCACATATATTCAAATATATGTGTTCTTGAATGAATGTACATATATGTATACTAACTGGGTGCTCCTTTAGTATCAACATAATGTCAAGAGACACAGGGGGTGGCCTTTGGTCTATCAGACATATGCCTGTGGATGCTTAAAAGAGAAAATGAACATAAATTACATATGATAAGAAAGTCTACAGGCAAATAATAGATGGGAAGATAGACAGACAGACAGATAGATAGACAGATAGATAGATAGGGACTATTCCATTATGTCTTTCCAGTATAATTTTATACCTTACTCCATGTACACTGTGATCCAGCCAAACCAGCTACTCTTTCTATGTGCATATACATGTGTGTGTGTGTGTGTGTGTGTGTGTGTGTGTGCATGTGTTTATCTATATGTGTCTGCCCAGGAACATGGGTATATGTGTATATATGTGTCATTTTATTTCTTTCTTTGTTCTTGATAGAATCTGTGATTTCATCAGTGCAGGAATTTCCTATGAGGACTTCCCTTTATGAATTCAGATTGGCATCTTCAATTCAATTTTAGTTTTTAAGAGCTTCCTGGGTGCACTAAGATGTTAAGTGATTTACCTAGTAAATACTGTGTGTCAAAGGTAAGATTCCAACCAAAATCTTCCAGCCTCTGAGTTCAGCTGTATCTGTTATGACATGCTGCTTCTATTGTAGTCTGTGTCTTTGACTTTGTCTATGTCTATGCCTATATTTAATTCCAGGCATGGGTCTAGGCCCAGATCTTGGCCTAGGTTAGGTGTAAGTGTCAATCTAGGCCTAATTCTAGATCTATATCCAGGAGTATGATTATGACTATGTCAATGTCTGTGTCTGTGTTGAAAACTGCGTCTAGTTTTAGGTCTATATCTCAGTATAGGCCTAATTATCTGCATCTAGATCTTGCCTGGTTATATATACATCTATATCTATCCATGTATTTATGTGTATAGCATCCTTATCATCAACATTGCTATCAACATCACCATCATAATCATTAGTCATCATCATCTATGTCCATGAGACAGTATGCATAGTGGATAGAGATTTGACTTTAATGGAATGATAGGAAAGCTTGGGCTCAAGTCCTGCCTCTAGGGGTAGCTGGGTGGCTCAGTGGATCAAGCACTGGCCTTGGAATCAGGAGGATCTGAGTTCAAATCTGGTCTCCGACACTTGACACTTACTAGCTGTGTGACCCTGGGCAAGTCATTTAACCCTGATTGCCTCACCAAAAAACAAACAAACAAAATCAAGCTCTGCCTCTGGCAAATACTGTCTGGGTGACACCAAGCAAACTCCTTACACACTCTATGGTCCAGGTATCTTTCTAGGACTGCATTATGCAGAAAAGCTATCATTCTCCTTTGAAAAAGGAAAATGTCCACCAGGATTTTGGTATTCCAACGAAATCTTAGTACTGATTTCAAGAGATATGAAACAGTTCCTTTAGATAGCTGGGGAAACATATTACCCTTTGGATAGATGACAATTTTGACACATGGAAATGGTGGCATACCATATGTGCCCAAATGCATATGTACACACATATGCACATGGACATATTTTTATATGCATGTATATTTATCAGTATAAATATACCTTGGTATCTTTGAATACATGCACATGCACATATTTCAATACTTCAGAGATCTTTAATTTCATCACTGTAAACATTCTCCCCCTTAAACATGGATTGGAGCACTATTTTACCTTAGTATATAGACTAAGCATTGGAGAAGAAAGAAATATTAACTTATCTTTATAATAATACAGTTTGTCAATGATGTTTGTGTTGAACATTTTTGAACACATCAGTTGCTGTCTTTATTGTTTTTCTTCCTATTGCTTGATGTTCCTGCCCATCTATTCCCTATGTGCATAATCTAAGCACCTCTTCTGTGAATTGAATGATTTGGTAGTAAAGAATGAGTATTTGAAACATTCCTTGACAGTTCTGAAAAATGGGAAAAACAGGTCAGACTAGAGTTACTTTAATTGGAAGATACATGATTTTAGTATTTTCACCTCTCTCCTAATATCAATATTTATTTTTGCTCAAATAAGTGAATGCTATGGTTGGATATGTGTGTATTATACATATATATATGTATACATTATACATACATGCATACACACACCCATATATATATTTGAATGACTCTATAGTTCTAGCTGAAACAACAGTAGCAAAATTAGTTTTTTTCAAATTATTGTTCTTTCAGAAATATATGTGCATGTAAATTATTAAATTTAACAGTCATTTAATAACAATTACCAGCAACCAAAGGGACAATGAAGAAACATATGACAGGTGTTCTATAACGTGATAGCCAAGAGAGGGTGGCACTGTATTTTTCCCTTCCTGATATAAGTAATGTTATTATTGTCATTATGTCTAACCCCACATTTTCCTTTTCTTCACACTGGTTATTATGGAAGACAAAGAGACAGAGTCTACCCTGCCTCAGACCCCAAAGGCCAATGACAGACTAGCAGATCTTTCCTCAAAACACAACAAACTGCCCCCAACTCCAGTGACTGACTGGTTGTGAACCCTTTATAATTGTGTTTCTTCAGTTACTATAAGTACTTATGGAAAATTACATTAATTCAGAAGCTCACTCATCCCATTAAAAGACAAAATAACAACAACAACAACAAACAACCTATTTCCTTATGTGCCGATCGATGCTTCTTCCTAACTTGGCTTGTAACAATATGGAATGGAGGCTTTTACTGATGCGCGCTCTAACTCATGAAGTGAAAACTTTCTTGGCCTGACCATAGGTTGTAATGTATTACTAAGAATTACCCCCTAAAAGTCACATAAAATATACCATTAAATAAGTATATGACTCAGAAAGGATGTGTAACTGGGAGAAAAAGGGATAATAGATGGAACAATTATGTGCTAATTTAGTACCCTCATAATGTTTAAAAAGTCTAGTGCAGAACTCCTGTCACAATCAGTGACTCCTGTGGGTGATTTAAGAAACATATGCCAAAGATTCTAGAGAATGATAAAGTGACAATAGACAAAACAAGGCTGACTTCCTCCTCCTTCTTTCTTACTTTGAGCCATTCTCCTTCAAGTATATTCTCTTTCAGTCAAACTGGCTACCTTTGATTCATATATCTCTCCTATGTTTTCTAGCCTCCCCAAGTTTTTACTCAAATTTCTGAATTTAGAATGACCCCCCCTCCCTAATTTCTTCCTTCACTATATTGTCATTTATCACTCTATATACCCTTCAAATTCTAACTCAGCTATCTTATCTTGAATGAAGCCTTCTTTGATTATCATAAAGTGATAAAGATTTATCCTTCATTTGAACTCATACAACATATTTTTAATCTATCCTACTTTGAATTTATCAAATTCAAATCTTTTTTTTTACACTTACTTGAAAATACCTCCCTCTCTACTTCTTCATGGCATAATGGTGAAACTGGTTTCCTGAAGTTAACATAGACAAGGAATATATCGTAAAATGTCCTGCTTACTAGGAAAGGTTTCAGGAGTCTGCAGAAGCCTACTTTCCAGGTCTGGCCGGGATGAGGTGAGAGAAGCTAGCCATCGGCTGGCCCAAAGTGGTAATATTGTTATTTTTAGTTACAAAATTTCAAAGATTATCTACTATGTTATTTGAGGAGTTTGAAACTTTTTTTCCATATTACAAAAGTAGCCTGGACTTTTTCATTTGATAACTGTATTTCCATAACCTTAGAAAACTTATCAATTGGGTAATGGCACATTTTTTCTTATAAATTTGAATCAATTCCTTGTATATCTTAGAAATAATACCTTTATCAGATGATCATATTGTACAGATTGTTTCCCCAGTTGTTTTCCTTTTAATTTTAGCTCTAAAGAATTTGTTTCTGAAAAGCTATTGAATTTCATTTATTCACAATTATCCATTTTATCTTCTGTGTTCCTTGATATTTTTTCATTTAGTCATGAACTTTTGCACTTTCACAG
Organism: Vombatus ursinus; assembly: GCF_900497805.2. Classification (NCBI taxonomy): domain Eukaryota; kingdom Metazoa; phylum Chordata; class Mammalia; order Diprotodontia; family Vombatidae; genus Vombatus; species Vombatus ursinus. Next base: position 5,673,812 of record NW_020954582.1, read on the forward strand.
ATTTTGAAACTTTTTTTTGGAATTTTTTTTTGTCCAATTTGCTTATGATATGACCTTTTATAATGAAGTCATATATATATGTATGTATGTATGTATATATGGAGCTTATCTTTGTGTTTTTTTTAATATATAGAGTCCTTATCCCAGTGCTAGATTTTTTAATCAAAAAGTGCTGACCATAATGTCTACCATAAAGTAGGCACTTAGTAAATGTTTATTGATGTATTAAGATGATAGAGTAGCAGATGCATTTGCTTCTTTTTGTTGTGTACCTTATTCATTCCATTAATTTATTTTGCTATCTTTTTTTAAACAATTGTCAAGTTATTTTAATAATCACTGCTTTGCATTATAATTTGAGATCTGGATCTACTATCCCCCACTTGCTTCTATTTCTATTCATTTTTTTCTCTTGACATTCTAGACTTTTTCCATATAAATTTCATTATTTTTCTAATTCTATGAAGTCATCCTTTGGTAGTTTGATTCATATGGCATTAAATTAATTCAGTTAGTATTTCCTTTCCTTTTTTATTAATTCACTCATCCTACACATGAGCAATTCATATTTTTTTCCCAACTACTTATGTCTATCTTTTTGGAAACATTATTTTTTTTGTAATTGTATTCACATTTTTGGTGTGTATATTGGATTGTAAATTCACAAGTATTTTATGCATTCCATAGTAATTTTACATGGAATTTATCTATCATTTCTTGTTTGTTTGTTTTTTTGACATTATTTAGAAATTCTGGAGTTACAACCTATGGTTGTGGAATTAATTAAACCACTGACAAGGTTGGAAATTTGGGGAGAATTAAAGTATGCACATTTTGTCATGCCTATAGGGCCAAAAAAGCCTTGAGAACATGCACTGTCTTATTTAACTATGTTTCCTGGTGCTCTACATACATATTTGATAATTATTGAATAAATAATGAATAATTGTAATCAAATTATGTAGTAATGAGCAATTAATGTATAAATAATTAGATTAAACATGCAAAAAGTAACACTAATTGGAAGAATTATGAATTTAGATCATATTACCAAAATAGTTGAATACTGTTTTGTGCTTTTCATTTCTTTAATGTATTGATCCATTTCATGCTTAAAATATCTTGTTAGGCAAGTATAGAATTTTTCACTTTTTCCCTGTTATAGATGAGACAAACTCAGAAATATCTATATTCAAAAAAGTCAACCACATCTGCATAATAAATGAGAATAAGAGACACTGGGAAGGAGAATTGCACAATGGGGAAAATACTGGATTAAGAGTCCAAAGAATTGAATTTAAACCCAAAGTCTACCCTTTATTACTTTGTAACCTGGGCCTCTCTCTCTTCATCACAACTGAAGAAGCTATACTAGATAAAGCCCAATTTTTTTTCCAGTCTTAATCTGTGAGTGGCAGGTCTACCACTTAACAATTTGTGCAATTTAAAATTGAAAGAGAACCCCCATAGTATACACCAGCCCTTATTATACCTCTATGTGGATATGTATAATTCATTATTTTATTGTAAAAGTGTATTGTGGAGTGTACTTTCTAATCTGTTATACTCTTCTGTATTGTGGGTGAATTCTTGCCAATCACATTCATAGTTGTCATCATTAATTTTGTATTTCATTTCATTTAATACTGTTATACTTTTCCTTTACTTTCTTTCCTATGCCTCCTTCATCAATTAAAAATGGTGGTAGGAGAGAAAGAATATGCTCAGAACTAGTACTCTAGGTTAAGTAAAATCTGCTTCTACCCCCCATGCTCCTCTTCTCTTTCCTTAACCCATGCCCCAGTAATTATCCTTCATTAGAATTCATTTTGCTTAGGACTGATCCATCTCTTAATCTACTCTCTAACTACCCTCCTGTCTTCCCTTTCCCATTTCCCTCCTGTTTACCTTTTGAATAAAATGTATTTCTTTATCTATCTTTGTGTATATATTTGTGCACACATATGCATATATTCCTCTGTCCTTTCACAAGTTCATGTGAGTGAGTTCCAAATGCCTATCACTCAGACCACTCATTTCTCCTTGTTTGTTTAGTCTTTTACTCATACATACTATGTATGCAAAGTAATTTTCCATGTATTTCTCCACATACTCCAGTGTATTAATCTTTCCCATTTTTTTCCATTTTCCTTTTATGATCATTATAACAAAATCTCTCCAAAATAGTCTGTCTTACTATAAATCTTTCTATAATCCTTGATGATCATTGGGTTCAGTAGGAACATGTCCTCTCCCTATATTTGAATGTAAGCAGATTTCCCATGTTTAATCCATTATAACTTTTCATTCATGTTTCTCTTTCTTATTTACCTAATTCTTGTGTTAGCATTTCAAAGTTGATATGTAGCTCTTATCTTTTCATCAGAAATTTTTGAACCCCTTATATTTACTTAAATGTCTATTTTTCCTTTCATATTATCCTCAGCTTTGCTGGATAAGTTACTAATGGTTGTATGCCTATATTTTTTTATCTTTTAACTCTCCATTAGTTTATGGTGGTGAATGCTAAATTGTGTGGCATTCTGAAAGTGAATCCTTGGTGCTTGAAATCATTCCAGCTGCTTGTGGTGTATTTTTCTAGATTTTGGCTATGATAATACTAGACATCTTATTTTTTTTAATTGACTAGTGGACTATGTCTATGGAGCAGTTGGTAAGAGTGTTATGTCTGGAGTCAGGAAGACCTCAGTTCAATTCCCACCTCATATCCTTACTAGCTGTGTGATCCTGGGCAAGTGACAACTTCTCTCAGTCTCACTTTCTTTATGTGTCAAATGGGGATAACAAAAGTACCTATCTCAAATGGTTGTATAATTTTCCTTTGCAGAACTTAAGGCACTATATAAATGTTGTTTTTGTCATCATATCCATTTTCATGTTGCCCTCTGTTCCTAAGAGATCTGAGCAGTATTCTCTCATGGTATTTTGAAATATGAGGTTTAGATTCATTATTTTGGTCATGGCTTCCAGGCAGACCATTGATTCTTAAATTCTCTCTCCTCAATTTTTTTTTCAAGGTCAGTTTTCCTTGCCATAAGAAATCTTGTATTTTCTTCTACTTCTACCAGTCATTTGACTTTATTTGAACGTTTCCTGTTTAATGAATTTTTTCCCCCATTTGGCTTATTCTAATTTTTAGATAGTTTATTGCTAGTGTTAAGTTCTGTACATTATGTACCAAAATGCTAACTCAATATTCAATTCTTTATCCTATTATTTGCTCCGGTGAACACTCGGGCCTCTTCCAGTCACTGATCTGCATGGCCTTTCCTTTGTAAATCTTTTCCTGAATGGTATGGACTAGGTGGTCACTGGTATCCTTTCCAGCCCTAAATCTATGATCCCACAATCTCTGGATTCTTAAAGTTTTCCCTTGTCAGTTCCCTGTATCTCTTTTTTTAAGTGAAATCAATCTCTCTCTGTCTCTCTGTCTCTCTCTGTCTCTCTCTCTGTCTCTCTGTCTCTCTGTCGTCTCTCTCTCTCTCTCATTCTTCAGACTTCAGATAAATAAATGGCCTTGGACCTTTGCCATCAATGTTCTCATTCACCTTTATTTCTCCTATCAACAACCTTTAAGCAATTATAACTTGGAAGAAAAAATGGCACAGCTACATACTGGATAGGTGAGGTTTTGATAAAGGTGGATACAAGTGACATGGGTTATGGAGTTGTTAGAGGGAATGGATGGCGTGGGAGGAGTACAAGGGATAAAGAGAGATATTCTGAAAAGACAAGCATGTTTAAAAGCAGAGACTACGGAGAGCCATAAATTAAAACAATTTAAGCAAGTTTTACAAGAATGCATGTCTATTTCTGGTTATGCATCAGCTAGTGAACACTAAATTGTTCCATTATTCTGGAAAACCCATTGAAATTTCCATCTGATTCTGTATACTGCCTTTGAGAGGCCAGGGGCCTTCATAAAGAGATACCCAATATAGCACTAAAAGCTTTTGAACCTTTTACAGATTAAAGTTGGGGGATATTAGTGTAAAGTAAGACATTTATGTAAATGTTAAGGACTTTTTAAGGACTTTTAATAATATCTTCCAGTTATCTTCCCTTCTTTTACACACATAAAACTGTACTTTTTAATTCAAGGCAGGTAACATTATTCCAAAGCCAGGTTAAAAAAAATGTTTCTGTCAGAACTAGATGGAGAAATGAACTCAGTCTCACACTGACTAGAAAGGAATCATCTGTGACTAGGAAAAAAAAAACACTTCCTGAAAATTACTGATTTTGAGAATTCAGTATGTCACAGTGTCCATTTAATCTGAAGAATACACCAAGGCAGTGCCATTGTAACTTACAGACAAATAGTAGTCAGCCTAACTTTAAGACTTGAAAGAAGGGGAAATCCATTCTGAGGGAGACCATTCAACTTGCAGATATTTCCCAATGGTAGGAAGTATCTTATGATTATAGTTTTGTGGACATTAAACCAAACTTGGTCTCATTGCAGCTTCTGCCTGTCAACCTGAAATAAAGAGGGCTATCAAAGCAGCAATAACAAAAGTCTTTAATGGAGGCAAGAGAATTGCCATTCTGGACAGCAGACAGCACTGAAATAGTGGAGTGCCTGGGAGGAGCAGAAGGGATGGAGTTTAAATACATTTAGGGTTCCTGTGGAAGGCATAGACTCTCAAAGCTGTTACCTAAGTTGTTTTGCAAAGTAGCTGAAAGTCTATAGAGAAGACTGGGGTGGTTCAGGAAGTGGTGCAATTTGGTTAAAACAGCAGGCTTCAGGTGCAGCAACAGTGAGTTTCCAGAGAAACCACAAGACTGACTCCAACTGTTTTGAATCTGCTTCAATCATGAGGTTAGCTAAGGCTAAGTAGCCCCTCTGATGGCTGCATTCAACACACCTTTTCTTCTGGGGCCAAACAGAATGAATGGACCTCTCTCCAACATGAGAGCCATTTAGTTATTTGAATGGAAATTTAATGCTGATATTGAGTTAAAAGTTCATAAATACATAAGGTCCAGAACATAGTATTAGTTTCAATATTTTAAGACATATCTAGTTTTGAATGGGGAAAAAAAACAAGTATTGGATATATCTGCTTCATTAAAATGTGAATTATTTGATTAGAGTGACTTTTTTTAATTTCCCATGTTGTCTCTAAAAAGGCACACATATTTGTTTCCTTAATTTAGCTAAAAAATGTACAATAAAATACTGTTGTCTGCATGGCACCACAATTTGGTTTTCTATATACATCTTGAAGAAATCCAACATCAATTTGCAAAAGAATAAGTCACGTTGGGATTTTAAAATGGAATGTATTAAGGACTGCTAATGGGTCCCCTGAACTTGTCTTTCTGAGTTGTCATATTTTCCAGAAACACTAGACCCAGAGCATGCAGGAGCCCCTGAGTGTGTCTAGGATGAAGTCCCCCACTCCAGCTTAAGACATTTTATTGCTTGTGTCCCAAACTGAACTCCCTGTGTGTCTTTGGGAGTCAAAAAGGGTGCTGGTCAGTAGGCAGAGAAACTCCTTGTGGGACCTGTGTAGATAAGCGGATCATCCTATGTTGCAGTTCCTGAGGGAAAATAATGTGGCTTTGTCATCACCTTGTTCCTCCCCTGTGGGCAGGGTTTTGTCCTTTTCCCACCTTTTTTACTTTACCTTTTCCCCTCCCGTGCCATGCTCCTTTAAGTAGAGATTTCTGGTACCTCCTCCTTCCTTGGTTTTGCTGTTATAAAAATGCAAACTTCTGTATTGATTGGGAATTCTTTGGGTTCCACATGCATGTTCATTTCTCTTGTAATTAATCTGGTTTTCACATAAGTTTTGTGAAGTTGTGATTGTTGACAAAGGTAAATGTCAATGTATTTATTTTTATGAGAAAGGGGGAAGTGTTCAGATGTACTTCTTCTTCTATCCTTCTTCATGAGTCAAATCAAATTCTAAGAAAGATAACAAACAAAAAAGCACAATGATCTATTTTCCAGACTAGGACAGGTTTGGAGGAAATAAAGAGAAGTCTGCAGACATTATGGTGGGAGCTGGCAGGAAACATCATATGGTGGAAGCAGTACTGATTGTGGGGCTCGCAACAGCAGCAATCACAACAACAGGAGAGTTCAACACCTCAGGAAGATGTGGAGACTAAACACCTGATCTGAAAGATATTATAGGGGACCCCTATGTAAATACTAGTATCAAGAATAGCTTCTGTTCAACAGGTCTTTCATCCATTACCCAGATCCAGGATGGAGAGAAGTGGTTACAGACTACAGTGGCTAGGGAGGCAAGGTCTTAACTCTGTAGAGAATAGAACATAGACCAGAAGAATGGCGACCACAACTTTTTCCAATCACACCACCTTGGAAACATTAAAAAAAAAAAAAGAACAAAACTGCAAACCCCAGATCTAGCCATAGAAGCACAGGCTAGTCATCCTTCCCCATTCCAAAGGGAGCAATGTCCAATAACATAAAGTCCAATGTCAAGAAATAGGCTAGAAAAATTAACAAACAAACAAATCACAAAATCTTCATGGTGATGGGAAAGCTCAAGTTACACAATCAGAAGAAGACAATGATTTGAAAATACCTGCAAACAAAGCCTCAAAGAAAAATGTAGATTGAGATTTAGCCCAATAAGAATTTTTAGAAGAGCTAAAGAAAGCCATAAAAAGGAGAAGGAAATGACTTTCAAAATCAAATAGTGGTAAAGAAAAAACTGGGAAAAAGAAAGAATGTAAGAAAAAATATGGAAAGAGAATTATCAGCTTGGTTTAAGGAGTACAAAACTTCACTGAAGAAAATAATTTCTTAAAAATTAGAATGGGTCAAATGAAAGCTAATTATTTCATGAAACAATAAGACATAAGACTAAAAAAATGGAAGGAGGTTTGAAATATTTCATAGGAAAAAATAACTGATCTGGAAAATAGATTGAGAATAAATTATTTTAGAACAATTGTATTATTTGAAAGCCATAACCAAAATAAAAGTTTAGACATAGTATTTCAAGAAACTACAAAGGAGAGCTGCCCAGATATAAAACCAGAGGGAAAGCAGAAATTGAAACAAAAATCCAATGATCACCACCTGAAAGTGATAAAAACTTCCAGGGATATTATAACCAAATTACAGAGCTTCCAGGTCAAGAGGAAAGAACTGAAAGCTACCAGAAGGAGCAAATTGTAATACCATGGAACCCCAGGTAGGATCACAGAAGATTTAGAAGCTATCCTGTTAAAGGAGAAGAGGGTTTAAAATATGATATTCTGGAAGATAAAGGAGCTAGGATTACAACCAAAATTTAGCTACCCAGAAAAACTGAGTGTAATTCTTCAGGGCAAAAGACAGATATTTTATGAAGTAGAGGACTTTTAAATATTCCTCATTAAAAGACCAGAGCTAAATAGAAAATTTAAACAAACACAAGACTCAAAAGAACTATAAGAATGTAAACAGCAATGAGGAATAAAAAATGCTAAATTGTTTACATTTCCATATGAGATGTGAGTACTTTTAAGTCCTAAGAACTTTATCATTATTAAGGCAATTAGAAGTAATCTATAGTGTTACACTGAAATAAAGGAAACAACTTTAACCCAGACAAAGAATTTTTTTAGCAAGGCTTGCAGCTGCAGAAATAAATTGGGCCCAAGGCTCTCAGTAGAATGAGGTTCTATATGGTTAATATCCAATTGGGAGGGAGAGATAAAAGAGATGCAAAGATGAAGTCACGTGGTTTCTTATTGGTAAAGGGATCAATAGAAACTCATCTGAGGGTCACAGTAGTACTCTTAGGGTTGGGTGACAGTGGGGAGGGGGAATAAATTTATGCAATCTCCAAAATCAGGTGACTTATATGGACTTGAGACATAACTTCACAAAATGGTGGTTGAAAAAACAAAATGGAGTTATCCATGCTATTTTTAATGTAATGATATATAGAGGCCTTTGGTGTGAATCTACTATGCTATGATGATCTAAAAAAAAAATGGAAGGGTATTAAAGAGGGATGTATTAGAAGGGAAAAGGGAGAGCAATATAGTAGAAAATTTTCTCATATAAAGGAAGTTTTTAAGAAAGAACTTTTACAATGGAGGTGAAGATAAGGTGGGCAATGGTTGAAACACACTTTCATCTGAAATGGTATAAAGTAGAAAAAATGCACACAAACATGGGTATAGAAATTCATTTTACTTAATATGGAAGCAGAGGGGGAAGGTCTAGTACAAAAAATAAACAAGGTGGTAAAAGGGAAGGTATTTTAAGAGAGGCATTGATCAAAAGCTAGATAGATTGATGATAGTATAGGATAAAAAAAGAGAGAAAAATAAATAAAAAACAGAATTGATGAAAATAAAAAGTTAGCAATCTGTTTTGAATGTAAATGGGATTAACTCACTCATAAAAAGGAAGCAAATACCAAAAATGGATTCAAAACCAGAAACAAACAATATGTTGTTTACAAGAGACACACTTGAAACAGAAAGGCATATACTGCATTAAAATAAGAACATGGAGCAGACTCTACTATGCTTCAGCTGAAGTAAAAATGTAAGGAGTAGCAATCATGATCTCAGACAAAGCAAAAGGAAAAACAGATATAATTAAAATTGATATTCAGGTAAGTTACATTTTGTCAAAAGGTACCAAAGACAATGAAATAATATAAATATGGAACATACACTCACCAACTGCCATAGTATCCATATTCTTGAAGGAAAAGTTATGTAAATAATTGGAGAAAATATACAATAAAATTATACCAGTAAAGGTCTCAATCTACCCTTTACATGCCTAAATAATTCTAACCATAAAATAAACAATAAAGAAGATAAAGTTATGAATGAATAGAATTTTAGAAAAAATAGTTGTGGTAGATCTCTGGAGAATATTGAATGGGAATAGAAAGAAGTATACATTTTCTCAATTTTAATGGTACCTTCTCAAATTGACCATGTATTAGGAATTAAGAACCTCACAAACAATGCAGAAAATCAGAAATACATAAAATCCCCTTTTTAGACCATACTGCCATAAAAATTACAATTAACAAAGGGACTTTGAGGCATAAATTAATTAGAAACTAAATAACAGAATAGTAAGGAATGAATGGGTCAAAGATTAAATCATAGAACCAATCAATAATTTCACTAAAGATAATTATAACAATGAGACAATATATCAACATTTGTGCAAAGAGCTCAGGGAAGAATTTAAAGGAAATATAATATTTCTAAATGTTTATATTAAGAAAGAGAAAAAAATGGATCAATGAATTGGACATGCAACTAAAAAAAACTAGAAAAAGAATAAATTAAATAATTCCAAAAAATAAAAGAGATGAATAATATTGAAAGTTTAAAAAATGAACTAATAAGACTAGGAGTTGGTTTCATGGAAAAAGAAACTAATAATATAGATAAACTATTTTCTAACTTGATTATAAAAAGGAGAAAATCAATCAAAGATAGATACTGTTTAGTTTATTCTTGTTCAATTCCATATTGTTTTCCAGGATGCTTGGACAAAGTCAAAACTCTAATATAATTGTATTAATGTCTTTCTTCCAATCCCTCTATCGTTTATTATTTTCATATTTTTAATCTTTACTAAGCTGATGAATTTGAAGTAAACTATCACAATTTTTAATTTGTATTTTTCTCATTATTAATTTATGTAAGCTTTCATGAGATTGTTAATAGTTTATTTTTTTTTTCTAGATAGCTGGGTGGTACAGTAGGTGAAGTATTAGGCTTGGAGTCAGGAAGACTTGAATTCAAATCCAGCCTCAGAAAGCCTACTTACTAGCTGTGTGACATTGAATACCTTAGGTAAGCCACTTAATCTCTATCTACCTCAGTTTCCTCAATTATAAAATTAAGGGAATAATTATAGCACCTACCTCACAGAGTTGTGATGATCAAATTATTTTTTAAATGTTTTGCATAGTACCTGACACATAGTAGGTATTTAATAAATCATCCCCCCCCCCCTTTCCTTTTGCTGTTTTATTGTTGTTGTTGTTATTGCTGTTCATATCCTTTGACAACTTATCTATTAAAGAATAGTCCTGGGTCATATAAATATATATATATGTATATATATATGTATATATATATATACACATACACACACAAACATATATATATATATATTCCTTATATAATGGATATATAAATCTTTATCAAAAATAGTTGCTGCAAATATATTATAAAGACAAAAATTGAAGTTGATATGAATGCAAGAACCAGAGGTGTGAAAGCCAGAAATCCAAGGATCTCTGAAATCTTCAACCACTCTTGATTCTCTTGATGGTCAGATTAAGTCTAATCCCTCTTCCAAATAACAATCTTTGAGATTCTTGAGGCTATGTAGCATGTTTCCCCCTGAATCTTCTATTCTCCACATATACATAACACTGCATTTTTAAGTCATCTTCATAGAGCATAGATCTTTTCATCCTGAATGGCCCTTATTCTAAGGTCGTAATTGCTACTTTAAAAAAAATTAATAAACCCTACATTGAAGATATATCCAATTAATAGACATTTATCTTTTACTATTTTAATATTTGAAAGGTAACAATCTATCCACATTTCCCTTTCTTTCACTCTCAGTCCCTGGACTGGTCAAATTCCTTTTCTACTGATGCATTTCATCAGTAATGTAGTTTAAGACCATTCTCACACACAAGGCTTCCCTAGTAAGATGTCATGGCAACATAGCTTCCACTACTTATGTACTTTTCTATTGCTATTAGAGATACATGTAATTTTAATCTTCCAATGTGATAGTGCTCCTTGATTTGCAGTCACATAATATCTACAGAGTGAATATTGGTAGGAAAGATGGATATTTGGCACAATTTGGCATTACTTAAAATACTATATTTTTTCCTAGATAGAGTAAAACCTAATTTCCCTCACCTATTCAGTTCTAGGCTAAATTTATACTCTTTTTATAACATGTCAATGATGCAAACAGCTAGATTAAGTTGTTGGGCTGTACTAGATAGCATGAGTTTTCTCAACCATTTGATGATGCTTATATACTCTCTTACACAATTTTCTATATATTGATGCTTATTTCCCAAAAGAGATTTCCTCGTAATCTGGACTTCATTATAGCTAACATAATATTACCAGTGAATCAGTACATTTAGGTAGACTATTCACCAATAGTGAGGCTGTCTTTCATTTGGATTTTAAATAGAATCACTTATGCCACTGTTTGACATCTTCATTGAGTGAACTTATATTTCTCCACATCACATCTCAGTTCATGTCAATACTAAGTGGATTGTTAAACAATGTTATCTCTGTATAAAGATCTTTCATAGATATTTTCAAGCAAGCTTCTCCAAAACTTCAAGGCAGTAATTTGTTCTATCAATCAAATACTATTATAAAATCAATAAGCAATAAGCACAATAAAGTAGTATATTTTCTATATTTGTAATACAGGTGCCTTTCTAGCAGGATAGAGGAAGAATAATGGGGGAGGGAGTAGAATGAAGTAAAAAAAAAATAAATCATTACAACTTATGTTAAAAATTGACTTGAATGAATAAACAAGTTGCATGTTTATCAGATTTGTAGTTCATGGAAAGCCAGTCTGAGCCCCTTGAGAAAAGATTTTGTTTTGGTTTTGTATCTTTACCACCTTGTAAAGTACCTTATGTGTAGCAGCAATTTAATAAGTGGTGAATGGACAGATAACAGGCATGGTTAACAGACTGGATGACAAAATCTGGGTAAAAATACACCAGAACACTGGGCCAAATTTAATTAGATATAACTTTATAAGGATGAGTACAAAGTATTAGTATTGGGTTAAAAAAAGTCAACCTCCTGAGTGTTAGGTGGCAAGATAGAAGCTCATTTCAGCAAGATTTTAGGGTTATATGAGTTAATCATGGCATATCAGCAAAAATAAATTAAAACTGATTATTAAAAAAAAACAGGTCTTATTGAGTCATAGTGTCAAAGATTATCTACTTATCTATACCACTATCTATGTTGTGTGTGTGTGTGTGTGTGTGTGTGTGTGTGTGTGTGTGTGTTTGGCAAGCATGAGACTTGCCCCTTCTATGCCAGCCTTATTTCCAACCTCAGACCTCAGGCCTTTCACCATTTATTGTGCCAGTGTCTTAAGGGAAGACGAAGAGAAAATTAGATTTCCCATTGCCTAGTGTGCCATTCCCTTCTTAATCCTCAGCCTTGTAAAAAAGAAAAGAAACAAAGCCTTCCATATGAAAATCTGACCATTGCTTTCCATCTTGGGCTCTCTTTCGCACCTGCTTGAACTCTAGTGTTTTCTAGGAATAATGGGATTCCATTTTCAAAGAAAAATTTAGTTTGTATTTAAAGAAATTCTTCCCAACAGTGATGTAAAAATATAGCATAGACTGTCATGCCCAGTATTGTGTTCCTTCTTATAGCACTTATTCAGACAAAAGCTTTTAACCCCTTGTTGGGTCAATTGTTGAGGAGATTCCTAAGGTAATTATGGGATCTTCCTATCTTTGACTTTCCTGGTATATATGATATCAATAAGATGTATCAGTCAAATAATGTGGACAATTTAACAACCTAGTAAGCATAAATCCAAATTATTAAATGCAAATTTTAATAATCAAATAAAAACAAACATCCCCCAAAAAGGTAAGATGAGATATTTCCTGCACCTTTTGATCGAATTTAGTATCAGAGTGTTGTGTTGTGCTATTAGGAACTTTCAACACAGAGGCCATCCTTGTCGTACTTGTCATCTTAGAGTCAGAATTTCTCCCTCCATGTGAGGAAAGTAGAAAGGAAGGATGAAGGATGAAAGAAACTAACATTCATAATTGATTTTGGTAGGATGAGGGGAGGGAAGAAAAAAAATCTTGAACTTAAATATAAAATTTGGACATTTCTCAAGTGAACAGGCAAAATTATACTATACTATATAGACCTTGTTTAAAATTTTAGATTCCTTTAGGGTAGAGGTCTTTAATCTGATATCTATGATTAAAAAATAGCAAAAAGTATTTCCATATAATTGTCTTTCTTTGAAACCCATTTTTATTTTATTTTATTTTATAAGTATTTTATTCCATCCATTTAAAAATATTGTTCTAAGAAGGGATCCATCAGTATCACCAGACTGCCACAGGGACACTTGGCACAAGGAACAAAGAGAAAAATAAAATCTCATTGGAAATGTAATGATGTACAATGAAGAGGCAATCTTCCCCTTTTGTCTTAGGCAGTTCAATTATTACCCTAACATCCATTTCTCCTGGGGGAAAAACATATATGCATACACACACACACACACACACACACACACACACACACCATTTTTTAGGTTGAGAGAAGAGTTATTATTAGTTCAATTCTCTGGAGCTCCAAAATGAGTTTGTTATAGAGTTGGCTAGAGTTCTGATACCTATCTTGGTAATGACAGTTTTCCCCCTCCTTGTCTTGATTTTTTTGTTTTTATTTTTTTGTCCTGATATGTAGAAATATGCAAGTTGATATGATTCTAAACCATCTAGTTCAGTGACTAAATGCTCTGCAGTCATTGGACTTCTCCCAGTCACAGTCTCCTAAGGCCAACCCTACGCATGACTACATAGTGAGAGTGGAAGCAGTTTAGAGACTCTGTTTTGGTCTGGTCTTTTTAGACATGAGGAAACAGAGCCTGGGAATGTTTAATGGTTTCCCAAAGGCACACAACCAGATAGTAGCAGAGCCATGATGGGAATGCAGGTTTTCCATATTGCCAGGCTAGCACTCAAGTTATGTAAGGGGAATGGCTTCTACTGTGTGATTTAAGGGATATACCAGACTACCATGTATCCAAATAGCTTCCTTAATGGATAGCAATTGTCTGTACTTGATATAGTATGAGATTAATATCATTATTGGGAATAACGATAACTACAGTGACAAAAACTGAAACAATAATAAACAACAAAATAATTATTTTTTTTACCATGTTAAGATTTGCAAAGCATTTTACAAATTTATGCCATTTGAGGTTCTCAACAATTTTGTTAAATAGGTACTATTGGTTTTATTATAGGTATCTGCCAAATGATGACCCTGATCATCAGATAGAATAAGTGAAAAGCTCATAGTCCTATAATATATTAAAGCCAATGTCTAGATTTGAACCCCAGTCTTTTCTGGCTCTAAGTGTAGCCCCCATTTCCATGATGCAATGTTGCAAAAAGAGCTATATTATCATTAGAAATCTCTTCTCTCTCCCCCTCCACTATCAAACCGCACATGCATTTCCTAAAAATGTCCTTTTATTCTTTTGCTATTACTTAGGAGCATTTTATCAGCTATCTTCAGTAATTGGGTAAGTAGGGAGGTAGATATATCCTTGTTAACTTTCAAGGGTGACAGTGGGAGGAAAGCACAAAGGAGGAGATTCTGTCAGGCAGACAGGAAATATTACTTGCTTCTTTAGGAAAACAAAAAGCAAGAGGGGAGGCAAACAAGTGTCCTGCATGGTAGCAAAGAGGAATATAGTCCAAGAAGTGCAACAGGTGGGAAATGCAGGAATGGCTGAACTGGGAGCTCTTTTTAAATGGAATCTTGGGGAGGAATTCTTTCCTCAGGCCTCCAGCTCACCAATCAAGTAACAGAAGTTAGTCAGTTTACTGATGGGGAGTGAGAAACAAAGTTAGAAGAATCTTGCAGGATTTTAAGTTACATAATGATGAGGTATTCTGAGAGCTTGATGGAATCCAGGACAAGTAGAGCAGATGGTATACAAAAAGAACCCAACTAAGCAATGTTTCAAAAATAGGCTGTATGTTAAGCTATACTAGGTCAGCAGGCCCTCTGAATCCAATACCAAACACCTCTTGGACAGATAGACAATGATCTAGGCCTATTAGTCAATAAGAGCCAGGCATGTATCATTTTTATAGAACTCCACAAATTCTCTTTTTTAAATTAAGTTAACCAAAGTTTTGTCTATTTTATTGTTTTTTTTTCATAAAACCAGCTCTTAGTTTTATTTATTAGTTCAATAGTTCTCCTAATTTCAATTTTATTAATCTCTCTTTTGGTTTTCAGTATTTCTAATTTGGTATTTAATTGGAGGTTTTTAATTTGTTCTTTTTCTAGTCTTTTTGGATGCATGCCCAATTCATTGATTTCCTCTTTCTCTATTTTATTCATATAAGCAATGAGAGACACAAAACGTTCCCTAAGAACTACTTTTGCTGCATCTCATAAATTTTGGTATGTTGTCTCATTATTGTCATTCTCTTGGATAAAGTTATTGACTGTTTATATGACTTGTTGTTTAACCTATTCATGTAGGATTAGATTATTTAGTTCCAAATTAATTTTTAATCTATCTTTCCATGGTCCTTTAATACGTATAAATTTTTTATTTCATCATGACCTGAAAAGGATGCATTTAATATTTTTGCCTTTCTGCATTGGTTTGTGAGGTTTTTATGTGCTAGTACAAAGTCAATTTTTGTGTATGTGCCATGTACCACTGAGAAAAAGGTATATTCCTTTCGAATTCCATTCAATTTTCTCCAGAGGTCTACCACATCTAACATTTCTAAACTTCTATTCACCTTCTAAACTTCTGTCTAGTTTATTTTGTAGTTACATTTATCTAATTCAGAGAGGGGGAGGTTCAGGTCCCACAGTAGTATAGTTTTGCTGTCTATTTCTTCCTGTAACTCCCTGAACTTATCATGTAAGAATTTAGATATCATGCCATTTGGTGCATATATGTTAATAATGATATTACCTCATTGTTTATTTTTTATTAATAAATTTATTTATTTTTAGTTTTAAACATTTACTTCCAAAAGATTTTGAGTTCAAAATTTTCACCCCATCTTGCCCCTATCCCCACCCCAAGATGGCAAGCATTCTGAATACCCCTTACCCTAGTCTGCCTTTCCTTCTATCTCTCCCCCGCCATGTCTTATCCCCTTCCCCTTCTATTTTCCTGTAGGGCAGGATATATTTCTGTACCCCATTTCCTGTATTTCTTATTTCCCAGTTGCATGTGAAAACATTTTTTAAACATGTATTTTTAAAACTTTGGGTTCCAAATTTTCTCTCTTCCTCCCTCCCCACCCACCCTCATTGAAAAGGCAAGCAATTCAGAATAGGTTATACATGTGTAGTTATGCAAAACATTTCCATAGAAGACAGGCTATGAAAAACTAACTCTATTTCCCTTAATCCTATGCTGCCCTCCCCCATTTATTCTATTCTTTCTTTTGACCCTGTCTGTCCTCAGAAGTATTTGCTTCTGATTACCCGCTTTCCCAATCTGACCTCCCCTCTATCATCCCCCTACTCTCTTGTCCCCTTTCTCCTCTAGTTTCCTGTAGGGTAAGACAGATTTACATACCCAATTGAGTGTGTATGTTATTCCTTCCTTAAGTCAAATCCTATGAGAATAAGATTCACTCATTCCCTCTCACCTTCCCCTGGTTCCTCTCCACTGTAAGAGCCTTTTCTTTTCTGATTTTTTGTGAGATAATTTACCCTGTTCTACCTCTCCCTTTCTCCTTCTCCTAGTATAATCATCTCTCAGCCCTTAATTTTATGACCCCTTCATCTTCAACTCACCGTGTGCCCTATGTCTGTCTGGCTGTCTGTCTGTCTGTCTATCTATCTATCTATCTATCTATCTATCTATCTATCTATCTATCTATCTATCATCTATCATCTATCTATCTATTTATCTATCTATCTATCTATCTATCTATCTATCTATCTATCTATCTATCTATCTATCTATCTATCTATCTATTTACCTATCTACCTATCTACCTATCTACATACATATAATTTTTTCCCTCCAACTACCCTAATACTGACAAAGGTCTCATGAGTTACAAATATCATCTTTCCATGCAGGAATGTAAACAGTTCAACCTTAATAAGTCTCTTATGATTTCTCTTTCCTGTTTACCTCTTGATATTCCACTTGAGTCTTGTATTGGAAAATCAAATTTTCTATTCAACTTTGGTTTTTTCATCAAGAATCCTTGAAATTTCTCTATTTCACTGAATGAACATTTTTTCCCCTGAAGTATTATACTCAGTATTGCTGAGTAGGTGATTCTTGGTTGTAATCCTATCTCCTTTGCCTTCCAGAATAGTATATTCCATGTCCTGCAGT
The DNA here is from genome assembly GCF_900497805.2 of Vombatus ursinus. NCBI lineage: Eukaryota > Metazoa > Chordata > Mammalia > Diprotodontia > Vombatidae > Vombatus > Vombatus ursinus. The sequence continues at coordinate 5,690,976 of NW_020954582.1, forward strand.
CCCTTAATGTAGAAGCTGCTATATCTTGTGTTGTCCTGATTGTGTTTCCACAATATTTGAATTGTTTCCTTCTGGCTGCTTGCAATATTTTCTCCTTGACCTTGGAACTCTGGAATTTGGCTACAATATTCCTAGGAGTTTTCCTCTGGGGATTTCTTTCAGGAGGAGATCGGTGGATTCTTTCCATTTCTATTTTGCCCTCTGGTTCTAAAATATCAGGGCACTTTTCCTTGATCATTACTTGAAAGATGATGTCTAGGCTCTTTTTTTGATCATGGTTTTCAGATAGTCCAACCATTTTTAAATTATCTCTCCTGGATCTATTTTCCAGGTCAATTGTTCTTACAATGAGATATTTCACATTGTTTTCTAATTTTTCATTCTTTTGGATTTGTTTTACAGTGTCTTGATTTCTCATAAAGTCACTAGCTTCCAATTGCTCTATTCTAATTTTTAAGGAAGTATTTTCTTCAGTAATCCTTTGGACTTCCTTTTCCATTTGGCCAATTTTGCTTTTTAGGGCATTCTTCTCCTCATTGGCTTACTGGATCTCTCTTGCCATTTGGGTAAGGCTATTTTTTAAGGTGTTATTTTCTTCAGTATTTTTTTGGGTCTCTTTTAGCAAGCTGTTGACTTGTTTTTCAGTATTTTCTTGCATCACTCTCATTTCTCTTCCCAGTTTTTCCTCTACTTCTCTTACTTGCTTCTCAAAATGCCTTTTGAGCTCCTCCAAGGCCTGGGACTTATTTATATTTTTCTTGGAGGCTGTGGATGTAGGAACTTTGACTTTGTTGTCTTCTTCTGGTTGTATGTTTTGATCTTCTTTGTCACCAAAGTAAGATAACATAATCTGACTCTTTTTGAGCTGCTTACTCATGATCCTGGCCAATTACTTGAGTTTTAAACTCTTTGTTAAGATAAGAGTCTGCTTCCAATGTGGAGAATGTATTATCCCAAGTTTCAGGGGTTGTACAGCTGTTTTCAGAGCTACTTCTAGGGACCTGTAAATTTTCAGTTCTTCCAAGGTGCTATGATAAGGGGCGAGGTGTTTCCTCTCCACTGACACAACAAGCTCCACCATGCCAGCACTAATCCTCACCCCAGGACCCCCCCCCTCAGAACTGTGACCCAGATCCAAGCATGGGCAGAGCTAGAGATTCCTTCCTCAGCACAGGCAAAGAGATCCCTGAAATCCCCCTCTGATAAGCCACTGGATTCCCCCTCAGTTTGTGGGCTGGAAGCTCAGGAGGCAGCCACTACCCCAGAGGTGGTGCTTGGAACTTGCTGCTGAGACCTAGCTCCTTCTCTCACCACAGTCACAGACTTTTCCCATTGACCTTCTAAGTTGTCTTTGGCATTCATGGGTTGAGAAGTCTGGAAACCACCACAGCTGCCTGTGATTCAGTCCTCTGAGGCCTGCATGCCCATGCCACACTGTGCTCCTCTCCCCGCTTGGCGCAATATACCTTTCCAATCAACCATCCAGGTTGTCTTGGACTGGAAATTTGTTTCACTCTGTCTTTTTGTGGGTTCTGCTGCTTTTGAATTTGTTTAGAGCCATTTTTTACAGGTATATGGAGGGGTTTGGGGGAGACCTCAAGCAATTCACTTCTTTCACTCTGCCATCTTGGCTCTGCCCTACTTCTTTGTATATGGTGCCTTTCAACAGGATGTAATTTCCTTCCTTATCTCTTTTAATAAGATCTATTTTTGATTTTGCTTTCCTTGAAATCAAGATAACTACCCCTGCTTTTTTTTTCTTTACTTCAGTTGAAGCATAAAAGATTCTGCTCCAGTCTTTTACCTTTACCCCATGTGTATCACTCTGTTTCAAATGTGTTTCTTGTAAACAACATATTGTAGGATTATGGTTTTTAATTCATTCTGCTATCTGCTTCTGTTTTATGGAAGAGTTCATCCCATTCACATTCACAGTTATGATTAGTACTTGTGTCTTTCTCTCCATCCTATCACCCCCTCCCCATTTATACTTTTCTTTCTCCTTTTCTCCCTTTCCCTCTTCACTAGAGTTTTGCTTTTGACCTCTGTCTCCCTCAATCTGCCCTCCCTTCTATCAGCCCCCTCCATTTTTTTCCCTTTTCCTTTACTACTTCTTCCTTCCCTTCTATTCCTCCTTCCCTTTTCTTTCCCCTTTCCCCTCCTACTGCCTATAAGGCAAGTTAAATTTCTATACCTGAGTATGTTATTCCCTCCTTGAGCCAAATCCAACGAGAGTAAAGTTCAAACAATGCTCATCTCCTTCCTTTCTTTCTCTCTGCTATTATATGTCTTTGTGCCTCTTCATGTGATGTAATTTACCCTTTTCTGCTTCTTCCTTTCCTCTTCTTTCATTGCAGTTCCTTTTAATCACTCCATTAGTTTTTTTATCATCACATCAAAGTCAACTTAAACCCACCCCCTCTGTCTATATATATATCCCTTCTGAATGCCATAATAAAGATACAGTTCTCAAGAGTTATAAGTATCAGGGCAGCTAGGTGGCACAGTGAATAGAGCACCAGCCCTGAAGTCAGGAGGACCTGAGTTCAAATCTGGCATCAGACCAAACATTTGACACTTATTAGTTGTGTGATCTTGGGCAAGTCACTTAACCCCAATTGCCTAAAAAAAAGAAAAAAAAGAGTTGTAAGTATCATCTTCCCATGTAGGGATGTAAACAGTTTATTCTCATTGAATAGAATGTTGTTGTTGTTGTTGTTTTCCCTTTCCCGTTTACTTTTGTATGCCTCTCTTGAGTCTTATATTTGAAGATCAAATTTTCCACTGAGCTGTGGTCTTTTCATCAGGAAAGTCTGGAAGTCCCCTATTTTATTGAATGTCTATCTCCTCCCCTGAAAGATTATTCTCAGTTTTGTGGGGTATTTGATTCTTGGTTGTAATCCAAGCTACTTTGTCTTATGGAATAGCAATTTCAAGCCCTCTGACCTTTTGATATTGAACCTGCAAGGTCCTGCATAATCCTGACTGTGGTCATGATATTTGAATTGTTTCTTCCTGGCTGCTTGCAGGATTTTCTCCTTGACCCAGTAATTGTGGAATTTTTCTACAATATTCCTTGGCGTTTTCAATTTGGGATCTATTTCAAGAGGTGATCTGTAGATTCTTTTGATGAATATTTTACACTCTGCTTCTAGGGCCTCGTGGAAGTTTTCCTTGAGGATCTCCTGAAAGATGCTATCAGGTGCTTTTTTTTTTTCATCATGGCTTTCAAGTAGACCAATAATTCTTAGGTTATCTCTCCTAGATCTATCTATTTTCCAGGTCAGTTGTTTTTCCAATGAGGAATTTTACATTTTCTTCTGTTTTTTTCATTCTTTTGATTTTGTTTTTACTGATTTTTGATGTCTCATAGAGTCATTAGCTTCCAATTGCCCAATTCTAATTTTTAATAAATTGTTTTCTTCAGTTAGCTTGTGTACCTCCTTCTCCATTTGTTCCATTTTACTTTTTAGGGAGATGTTTTCTTCAGTGTAATTTCCCCCCATTTTTTAAAATGAATTGCTCAATTTTTCTTTTACCTCCCTTATTTGACTTTTAGAATCCTTCTTGAGCTTTTCCAAGAAGGGTTTTTGGGCTTGAGACCAGTTCATGTTCCCCTCTGAGGTTTCAGAGGTGGCTATATTGATAAAGTTATCCTCCTCTGAATTTGTGTTTTGATCTTCCCTGTCACCAAGATATTTTTCTATGGTCATTGTATTTCTATGTTGCTTCTTGCTCATGTTGTTTGGCTTTTTTCTGTCTTTTCTAGTTGATCTCTGTGTCTGAGGTCCAGGGGGCACTGTTCCAGGCTTTCTGTGCTGGGGGAAATGGCCTGGTTTGCTGAGGTGGTTCTAGTCACTGGCTTGCTGGGATGTCTCCCTTCCTGGACCAGTCCCTTTCAGCCACCGCAAGAGGGATCTTTCCCATTAATTCCCTTAGCCTCATGAGCTAAAAGACTGCTGTATCTAGTCTTTCTGCTGACTCTACTGTTTCAGAATTTTTCCTGGGGTAATATTCTCTGGACTTTTTGAGGTCAATAAGGGAGGATGTGAGGGACTTATGGCTTACTGTGCCATCTTGACTCCTGGAAGTGGAAATAGGTGACTTTCAAACATTCAGTCTGTGGGCTAATAGCTCCGGGAGCAGCACAGCCCCTGCTGCTGCCCCTGCTGCCACAATTACTGCTGATTCAGTCACTCCTAAAGCCTGTTCCTGGTTTGCTGGTGTCAGGGCTGTATTGCATGCCTTGCCACTGTGAGCTGGATCTTGCTTCTCTCTTACCAGTTCCAATAGACCCCTCACACTGACCTTCTAAGTTTTCTCTGGCATCTATGGGCCGAGAATACTGGAACCCATCACTGCTGCTGGTGATTCAGTCCCTGAAGCCTGCTCAGGCTTTGTGTAGGCTGGGTCTGCTGTTGAGCCCTTCATGCTGGACACTCCTCTCTTAGGCTGTGCAACCAACCTTTCTTGTCGACCTCCCAGGTTGTCTTAGACTGGAAATCTGCCTCACTCTGTCTCTGTGGATTGTGCTACTGCAGAATTTGTTCAGAATCACTTTTTAGAGGTATTTGAAGAGATTTAGTGGAGAATTCAGGTGAGCCCCTGCTTTTACTGAGCCATCTTGACTCTGCCCCCACAAACTCTCAATGAAACCAATCTCCTTCTGCCCCAAAAGTCCTTTATTGTATTACAAATCATTATCCTCCTGATACCATATATTTATCAATCATGGGATATCCAAAAAGTTACTATACCACCTAAGTTCATTTACAGATTTTAGTTCTATACCAAGGAAAATAACAAAGGGTAAATTTATAGAGCTAAACATAGTAATAACATTTATTTGAGGGAATAAAATATCTGGAGTCACAAGGGAAATGATGAGGGGAATAGAAAAGAAGGACACTGAGAAATTTCAGATTTCAGGTTATGTTTTAAATCAATAATCTTCAAAACCACTTGATACTGATAAAAATAGAAAACTACATTAATGCAATAGACAAGATAAAGAATCATCAATGATTGAACTCAAAAACTCAAATTTGATAAACACAAGTACATAAATCACTTAGAAAACTGTTTCACAAGTGGTGTTATGTAAAATAGAAAGTAGATTGGCATAAATTGTGTATAGACTGAAATCTTCTACAACAAATGATAAGCTCCAAAATGCAGGTGATCTGAATATTAAGTCATAGCATTAAAATGTTGATGAGAACTACATCAGGTACCAGTCACAGCTTTGGATCTGAAGAGACTTTATAGTTAAACAGAAGATGAATGTAATCAATGTTAAGTACTAAGAATGAAGACAAAAGTGAAATGTTCAGCACCTTGAAGGTGAAGGAGTTTACATTCTAATCTGCTTTTTCTGTCCCAATCTCTCTGCTGACTTCCAGTCTTACATCTCCAATTGCCTTTCAGATTTCTCAAAGTGCATGTCTAGTAGACACAGTAGACACCTTAAACTCAACATGTCCAAAACAAAACTCAGCCTTCCCTCCTTCCTACCTATTATTTTAGAGGGCAACACTATCGTCCAAGTCTCTCACTCTCACAACCTAGGAGTCATCTTGGATTCCCTACTATATCTCTTTCACACATCCGTATCCAAGCTGTTGCTGATTTCACCTTTACAATTTCACCTTGACTATGTCCCCTTCTCTCCTCTGACACTGATGCCATTCTGGTATAGGCCCACATCAAATCATTCTTGAATTATTGAAATACCCTGATAGTAAGTTTGCCTGCCTCTAGTCTCGCCCCATTCTAATCCTTTCTCTATTCAGCCACTAAAGTTATTTTCCTAAAATGCAGGTCTGATCATGTCAACCCCATATCAAAAGAACTCCACGGGTTTCCTATCACCTATAGAAATATATATATGTGTATATATATATATATATATATGTATATATGTATATGTGTGTGTATATATACTTAACACTCTGAATGGCATTCAAAGCCCTTCATCATCTAGGCCTCTTCTACTTTTGTTACACTTTACTCTGAACCTTTGATATAATGACACTGGCCTCCTTCCCAGATGTCCTTCAAACAAGACCCTCCATGTCTCAGCTCCTGACTGGAGCTCAGCTCTCTGCCTGTGCCCTCCCTCATGCCTAGAATACTCTCCCTGCTTCACTCTGATTATTGACCTCCCTGACTTCCTTCAAGCCCCAACTGAAATTCCATTTTCTCCAGGAAGCCTTGCCCAACCCCCCCTAATTCCAGTGCATTCTCTCTTTTAACTGGCTTCTATTTGTGCTGTATTAAGCTTCCTTTTTATATGTTTGTTTGCTTTTGCCTGCCTCATTAGGTAGCTCCTTGAAGGCATGGACTGTCTTTTACCTCTTTTTTGTATTCCTGACACTTAGAACAATGTTTGGCATATAGTAGGTGCTTAATACATATTTGATTGATAATATACTGTCTATAGTCTTTGTATCTTGTGTGTGTGTGTGTGTGTGTGTGTGTGTGTGTGTGTGTGTAGTGAAGGCCTGACGTAGTCTATCATGTCTCTCTATTAGACAAAGAAATGTGTGATAGAAAGCTCTCCTTAGAATCAATGATATTTTGGGTCAAGTTCATGCTTGAGTCACCAGTATCTAACTTGTAAACACCTTGGAAATCAGCAATTGTTACAAATTAAGCTTGATTTATTGTTCTGTTAATTATATAGATTTATGAACATGATACCAATGCATTCTAGAAGGCCCAGTCGTTAAATATTTACTAGCACACCCAGATGCACCAGTATTGCTCTATAAACATAGTTTGACCTCAGTACAAGTGCAGTAGAAGGCTCAGGTAAAGATGTCCTCAGTAGCTTGGAAGCCTAGGGACTAGAGGCTAACAATAGAAACAGAAACAAGCACCATAAAAACAGCATTAATACTTCACTTTAAGATTTGCAAAGTGCTCTACATTTGTTTCCTCTCAGAGCTTCACTGCACTCCTGCCTGGGTTGAAGTCCTATTCTCCACCTAAAAGCAGTGTGACCCAGGTCAAGGTACTTAATCTATCATTTCCACCAGTGAATTCTCCAAAATGAATAAGAAATTGCAAAAGAGTTGCTGATCAAGAGTGGATGATGAAGCTTTCTTTTCTAGTGAAATTTCAGGTCTGGAGTAATATGAGTAAAACTACAAGGAAACCAAAAATCCAATCTATTTAAAACCAAAGAAATTGGGTACCAAAACATAGGACAAAAGGAAATATTCCTTTATGATTTAGTAATTCATATATTTTTGGGGTTGTTTTTTTTTTCTTTTTTCCCCCAATCTATCTGTCTGTTTCTTTGCTTTTAATCCGCTAGACGGATCATTCTGGGGCAAATACACAAATCCTCTTTGTTTCTAACTCCTTAACTTATTTCCAGAGTTCCAGATTAAACCAGCACTATTCATAAGCACCTAAGTGGGGCATCTGTAGGATGTAAACTCCCAAAGGGCAGTGACTGTTTTTTTTTTCCTTTGTCATTGCATCCTCATTGCCTACCATGGGGCTGATATATAGTACATACCTCAAAAACATTTGCTATATCGATAGGCTGACTGTCCGATGAAGTATTTGAGAGGGAGGAGATGAATTAGATACAATTCAGAAAGGCCTTCGAGATGCAGTGGAAATAGGTTGGTAGAAATAATTCTATTCCTGTTTAATCTGTTCACTTTGACTAGCATTAAGAATAAAAATAAGGATATGCTGGATAGAAATATGTATTATGTATGTATAGCTATGTTTGTATTATGTTATCTAATATATATCATATATAGATAGATAGATATACATATCTGAGTACGTATTGTACACATGTTCATGTGGCTGTATCTTAGCTATTCAGCTAAGCTGGCCCCCAAAATTGAGTTGTTTTACTAGTATTCCATTTAGTGGAACCACTGTGCATTTGTAAAGTGTAGCACAGTCCTGTCGCAATACCTCCCTTAGATGCTAAATTAAAGAAGGAGACAAATTTGGTATTAGGACTTAAAGCATGCTTTTTTCCCCAAGGAAATGGGCTGATTTCCTTGATGAGTCAGGCAATTCCATTGTGCTCCTCTCATTTTAAATTAGGATAGTGATTTGGCATCCGCCAACAGAAGAGTGAATATAGAGTCCCCACATGTAAAGTCATCATATCATCACACCAATTCATAACTGCCAAGTTTCCACTTGTCAGCGTGTTCTCCTCAGCCATATGGCCTGACACGGCCTGCAAAGTCAGGCAGGAGCCTTTCAATAGCTTCAATGGTTCACCTCGAAGATAATTCTCAGGTTCTATAGTCATGATGTATGATGCCCAACCAACCTTCAGATTGTTATCTATTTCAGGTTCAGTAACTGTAACACACTGTAACACACTGTAACACACACACACACACACACACACTAAATATGCCATCATGGCAGCATATAAACTAAGCGCATGAACTCTTTACAGGAGGATGCATATCATCTCTTTTCTCATTGGCTCACCATCTTTCCTAGCTGCCTAATAGTCAACCCTATTCAAATCTCACTTTCTACTCTTTTTTTCCTTTTGAGGACAAAGAACACACTGATTGAGATGATATGGCATCTGCCTAGATATAGTATCCACAAGGATCTCATAGATTTAATACTTTAACTGAATTAAATATATTCAATTTAGAAGCAAGTATCAAGCAGTTATTATACGTCATATTTCATGAGAGCCATGTAGCTACAAGGACAAAAATCAAAGAGTCTGCCCTCAAAGAATTTAAATTGTAATGGTAGAGGAAATAACATTGAAATGTTGGTCCTTGGGCAAGTTATTTAATCTCTCTGGACTTTATTTTTTTTCCTCTAAAAGTGAGAAATTTGGCCTTCTGAATTCCCTTCCAATTCTGCATTGGTGATCCATTGATTTATGTAAGTGGTCCTTTTACTGATACATGGAATAACCCTGTGATCACTTAAGTTGTAGTCTAAATAGTCATAACACTGTGGACAGGCTATTGTGCAAGGCTTATTTCAGCACATATATGCTCCATCCATCACCAAGCCACATTAGAACCATTTTCTAGCTTAATAGATACTGTCAGGCTATGCTGAGGTTGTTTAAATTAACCAGGACTTCAAAAGTGGCATTAGAAGAGGACTATAATGTTTTGAAGCAACTGAAAGGAAAGCAGGGATCCTGAAGTGTAGGTGAGGAAGGAATGCATTTCCAGGATGATGAACAGCCTGTGCAAAAATACAGATATGGAACATATGGATTATCTCTTGAGCAAGAAGCTCAATCTGGCGTGGTCACAGAGTGCCAGCAAAACAATGAGGAAGAAGCAGGTTGGAAAGGTAGGTTGGCGCCAGGTGGTGAAGTGTTTAAATACCAGACAGAGGAGGTGAGGTCAAAAGCACAATGTGGAGTTAGAAATGACATGATTTGACAACTTTGGGATACGTGATATGAAGGACACTAAAGAGTCAGGGATCTGGCAGAAATTGTCCCACTAAGACACTAGGGAGATGATGGTGGCCTCTAGACAACTTGAAAAGCAGCAAAATGAGTGGATTTAAAGGGAAAGTGAATATTTTGGACACGTGGAGTTTGCAATATCTATGGGATATCTACTTCCAAATGTTCAGTGAGCAATGGGTACGGTTCCACAAGGAACTGAAGCTCAGTGGAGACGTGTGACTCATTGGCATAGCGATTATAGGGAAATCCATGGGAGCTCATGAGGTCACCAAGTAAGAGTGTATAATAAGAATGCCAACAGCTAACATTTAGATAGCACCTACTATGTGCCAGGCATGTGCTAAGTGCCTTACAATTATTACCTCATTTCATCCTCATTACAGCCCTGGGAGGTAGGTGCTATTATTATCCTATTTCACAGAGTACAAAACTGAGGCAAATGGAGTAAAAGTGATAGTTCTTTGTCACACAGCTAGCAAATGTGTAAGGCTGGATTTGAACTCAAGTCTTCCTGACTCCAGGCCCAGATTTCTATTCATTGTATCACCTAGCTACCTCTAGCATAGAGAGGTGAATAGAATGAGCAAGACAGAGGCTGTAGTTTAAATTCCATTTTTTAGGAATCTGCAAGATGCAGAAAAATTTGATGAAAACTGAACAATTAAGTTAAACCTCGTTTTTGAGGTATTGACTAATGCCCCATTTGATTTATCAATTATTATGTGGCCACTGGTATTTCTGACCAAGTCAAGCTAAATAGTTTAGTCATTGTTTGAGCAAAATTATTAAATCCAGAGCTTTTAAAGGAAAATAAGATCAACTGAGTCAAGATTCCTCTCAGAACCAAACATATGTCATATTCAATCCATCTACATGTCTTTGATCATGCTGTTCTGCCCACCTGCAATTCCCTTTTCCCACTTACTCATATTATACTATTCCCTCAAGGACCGATTCACATTCAAGAATCTCTCCCTTCTTTTTTTTACTCTTCATACCTTCCCACATTTTCCAAAATTTTGTGTTATTTTACTTGCGACATTCATTTTGAACATGACCCCAAGTGTTTGTATTATTGTTAAGTGGTTTGTGTGTGTATATAAGTATGTATGAGTGTGTGTAGATTTTAAACTCCTTCAGAGAAAGGGTAGGATCATAGAATCACAGAATTTCAAAGTTGAATGGGATGTCAAAGGTCATCTCTCAGTTGATTATCTCCAATTTATCCTGAATGTAATGAATGGGCACCTAAAGTGTTTTCATATTGACTCCCAGTTCCATTAGACTATGAGCTCCTCTTGATCAGGGACTCCTCCCTCCTTCTTTGTATTCCCCGAGCTTAATGCAGTGTCTGGTACACAACAGGTGCTTAAAAATGTTTACTGACTGACTGACTAATGAAGATCTAGTATAATCTATGAAGAGCTGCATAGGAATCTCCTCTAGAGCATTTCCAAAAAATGGTCACTTGGACTTCATAGAAAAATTGTTGATTATAAAGAACAAAGACCCATCCAGCCCAGTCTCGTTTTCAGGAGCTCTAAATAAGGAAGTTTTTCCTGCCATCAAACTTCCCTTTGCAACTTCCAAGACTGCTCCTTGTTCTGCCCTTTGAGGGCAAGCAGAATATTCAAAATCATTGCTCTATAGATTAGCCCTTTAAAAACTTGGACTGGCATCGCTCCTCTCCCACCCCAAGTTCTTTAGTCTAGGCTTACTTCTTGTTGTTCAGTCATTTTCACTCATGCCTAACTCTTTGTGACCCAGTTTTGAGGTTTTCTTGGCAGAGATACTGGAATGATTTGCCATTTTCTTCTACAGCTTATTTTATAGATGACAAAACTGAGGCAAGCAGGAATAACTTACTTGTCCAGGGTCATACAGCTGGTAAGTGTCTGAAGCCAGATTTGAACTCAGGAAGATGTCTTCCGCTTCAAGCCCAACATTCTATCCACTGTGCCACCCAGCCCTAAATATCCCTGGTCTAGACTAAATATCCCTAATTCACATGATAGACCATTAGATGATGTGGAAGTTAAGCATCTCACCCTCTCTCTGATCATCCTCCTTGAAACCATGTTGATTTTTTCATAATTTTCATCCTACCTAGTCTTAGAGTTTTTTCTTGTGTGGAGTGGGGATGCAATGCATGTTTGCTGATTAAATTGATAGGGTAAGGAATGAATCTGTGATGTTATTGAGAAAAGGGATCTCTCAGAAGAAGAATGTCCCTCTTCTACCACAGATTGGCACCTTCTCTGCCTTAAAGGCTTAGAGAAGTGCCTACAATTGGTAATTCAAACAGAAGTGGTGAAATTCAAATAGAAAAGACCCCTGAGGCTAAATGTTAATTGAAAAAACCACAAATTAACATTATCAATGTTGTATTTTTATTTATTTTGTTAAACATTTCCCAATTACACTTTAATCTGGTTGGGTTGGGAGGGGTAAACAAGAGAGTTTCAATGATTGGAGAGTTTGACACCTCTGGCCTAGAGCACTGAGGGGTTAAATGACTTGCTGTCTTACAGACAGGACAGAGCAGAAACAGGACTAGGACCCAGAACTTCCTGACTTTGCATCCAGCTTTTTATCCATTATACCACACTCCCCTCATTTGATTGATTGTAGTATTCAAGAGGTTGATTGATCCATATTGGCAGAGAGAATTTCTTCATCACAGTTCCTTAAATCAATGAAACCATAGGTCCAAACCAATATTACCACTTATTTTAAATGCATTTATATTTTATATGTATATATGTATGTATGCATGTATACAATATTACTACTTGGGATTTACCCCAAATAGGATATTCAAGTAAAGATAAGAGATGGTCTAAAATAGACTGTAATATTCCTGATTGCTTGCTATGTGATTATTTTTTCATTATATTTGAATTTATTTTAAACAAAATACAAAATTAGAAAAGAAAAAATATTGCCATGTACACAACAGAACATGAGAGGATTCAATATAAAGTAATAAATTTCCACTTCAAGAAAACCCAAATAATAAATATTGCACATTATTTCCAAAACTGTCCATCTTTGCTTTTATGCAGGTTTTCTTTTGTCCTCTGCTGTGTACTTTTTACTTTATTTCCCCTTCTTCTCCCCACCCCCAAAAAAGGCTACAATTAAGCAAGGAGATATGTGTGTGAATATATGTATGTATGTGTGTGTGTATATATACAAATGTGTATGTAAACATGTATATATACATACACATGCGCACACACCTATTTCTCTCTATATGTATATATGTACATATGCATGCATACATTTACATAGATATCCTAAAACATACACATATACACTCACATACATATGAATAAGACCATATTAGGCTTATTTGCATTTGTCATGTGTTTCTCTGAGGGTAGGTAGCATCATCCTATATAAGACCAAGTCTTTCCATATTTTGCTAAATCCACCAGCTCATCTTTTCCTACAAGACAATACTCCAATCTAATAAGATTCTATCTAGGAGATTGTCCATGAGAATTACCCCCCACACACACATTCCCTCTATTCTTGGCTACATGAGTTTTATTTATACGGAAAATTTTTAATTTAAAATAATTAAAATTATCCATTTCACACAACACTATTCTCACTTCTCATATGGTTTAAGGTTTGATACTACTGAGTCTAATTCCTTCACATCATTTTTTGCCCTACTTTCCTTTGAAATTCCTGACCCTCTGTTCATCTAATGGAACTCTGTTATTTTTTTTTGACTCCATAAGGTAGATAGATGTAGATCTATCTATCTTACGGAGTCAGAAAAAAATATATATGTATACATGTGTGTGTATATATATGTGTGTGTGTATGTGTGTGTATGTATATGTATATGTGTGTGTGTATAAATAAAATATATATACATATATATTAGTAATTTAATTGGGATGATATTATGTAGATTACTTAGGCAACATTGTCATTTGAAAAAGATATATTAGCTTTACCTACCCATACACAATAAATATTACATCATCTATTTAGAACTAACTTTGTTTGTATAAAAAGTGTTTTGTGTTTATATTTGTATAGTTCCTGTGTCTGTTTTGGCACATATACTCTCATATTTTTAATACTTTCTAGTTATTTTATGTGCTTTAAAGCTATTAATTAATATGGCTGACACATATTGTAGTTTCCCTATTTTTCTCCTCTGATTAAATCTGATTTTAGCTTTAACTTTTTTTCTGAGATCATTATTCCTGTCCCTGTTTTTTTACATAATAAATTCTACTCCTGATATTTATGTTATGTTTGTGCATATGTATCATTTTATAGCATTCCCTAAAAGCATCATATTGTTGAATTCGAATTTTTAATCTGCTATCTATTTCCATTTTATGGGTAAATTCATCCCATTCACATTCTAAACTACAAGTACTTGTTCTAAATTTTACTATTTTTTTGACATGATGAAAGTAATATTTTCTTTATGAATCTATTTTAAATTTAAACATTAAAACTTAAGTGCACAATAAGAAAAGAAGAAACATATTATAAACTTAAATAATAAAACAAATACAAAATAAGAACAGGAGAAAAAAGCATTGCCATGTGCACAGCAAAACGTAAGAGAAGATTCAAAATATACAGCAATAAATTTCCATTTCAAGAACGCCGATACAGGGGCAGCTAGGTGGTGCAGTGGATGGAGTTCTGGCCTTGGAGTCAGGAGGACCTGAATTTAAATCTGGCCTCAGACACTTAACACTTACTAGCTGTGTGACCCTAGACAAGTCACTTAACCCCAATTGCCTCACCAAAAAGCAAAAAAAAAAAGCCTACATAATAAATACTATCCATTGTGTTCAGAACTGCCCACCTTTGCTTCCTTTTAGGTTTTATTTTGTTCTCTGCTTCATGATTTTTACTTTGTTTATTTTTCCCCCTTCTTCCCCTCCCTCCCCAAAGAAGGCTACAATTAAGTGAGGAGACATATATATACATATATATACATATACATATATATATACACATACACACACACACATATATATAATACACATATATACAAATACACACATACATATATATGTGTGTATATATGTATATACATATGTGCATATATATACACTTACATATACATACATATAGTTAGATATCTATAATCATACTCATATATGAGCATATACATTCATATGCATCTATGTAAGACTACACTATACTTGTTTGTCCTCTGAAAGCAATATTTTCAAAAGATTAATCTGGTAGCTGCGTGCAGGACCCATTGCAGATGAAAAGGAATTGTAAATATCTCCTTGTTATTTTCCTCATTATCCTTATCACTCTATTCTGATCTCTCCTCCCTCCTCTGCTTTACTTCTATCTACTACCTTGACTTCCTATTCTTTAGCCTACCATCTTCCAAGAATCCCTCCACATCCCCTCCTTCCACCCTATCTCCTTGCCTTCTTATTTCTTTCTGACTTTAGAAGATTTTTACACCCTTCTAAATATATATGTTGTCCCATTTATCCTATTTTATTTAATAAATAAATGTTCCCATTCCCATTAATCTGCATAAACTTCTATATACCTCCTTATCTTATTCCCTATCCCTGCTTTATCTTCTCCCCCTCCCTATTCCTTTGCCTTTTATTTCTTTATGAATTTAGAAGACTTTTATACACACATATACATGCATGTGTACATGCATACATATATATGCATACATATGCACACATACATACATTATGCATGCATGTATGTATGTATGTATGTATTTCCTTCTTTAACCCATTCCCAATGACAGTAGGATTCCAGAATTACCAGCCCTCCTCCCCCATCTAATTTCTCTTTATCAGTTCCTGCTCTTTCACGTCATTTGTATAAGATAATTACTGTTTTTTGCCTTTTCCTACATCCTTTTCCTTTTTAGAATCATATCATACTCAGCTTTGCCCCAGTCTTTTTTTTCAAACTACTCAAGTATTAATAACAATCTTAGACATACATTTTACATTTCCTCATATAAAAAGCAAACAGTCTATCCATATTGAGTCCCTCATAATTTGTCTTTGCTATGCACCTTATATTTCTCTTGGTTTTTGAAAGTCAAGTTTTCTAGTAAGTTTTATTAATTTCAGGGGATTATTTTTTGCAACAAGATTCTGAAAATTTGTCAATTCATTGAATATCTTTTTTATTTTGCTGTCCAGGATTATACTTAACTTTGCTGGCTGTGATATTTTCAGCTTTAACCCCACTTCTTTTGCTCTTTGATATATAGTGTGCCAGGACATGCAGTCTTTTAGTGTAGCCACTGCTAAGTCTTCGGTAGTTCTAATTCTCTACCATATTTGATTTTTTTTCCTCTTTCTCATAATATTTTCTCCTTAACCTGGGAGTGTTAGAATTTGGCTATGACATTTCTGTAGGTTTTCCACCCAGGATCACTTTCACGTGGTGCTCAGTGGATTTTTTTTTTTCAATTTCTACTTTCTCCTCCTGTTCTAACACTTCAGAATACTTTTCTTCAATTATTTCTTATATTATTAATCAAGAATCTTTTTTTATTGTAGTTTTCAGGTAGTCCAATTATTCTTATGTTTTCTCTGCTGTTCTCCAGATCAGTTGTTTTTCTTATAAGATGTTTCATATTCTCTTCTACTTTTTTTTTCATTCTTTATATTTTGTTTTCTTATTTTTTGGTCTCTTATAACTTTGCCGGTTTCCCCTTGCTTAATCCTAATTTTCAGAGAGTTATTTTCTTGTTTGTTTGTTTGTTTGTTTTTGGTTTTTTTTTTTTTTTTTTTGGTCAGGCATTTGGGGTTAAGTGACTTGCCCAGGGTCACACAGCTGGTAAGTGTCAAGTGTTTGAGGCCGGATTTGAACTCAGGTCCTCCTGACTCCAAGGTTGGAGCTTTATCCACTGCACCAACTAGCTGACCCAGAGTTATTTTCTTCCTCAAGAATAAGGATTTCCTTTTCTAGTTGATTTGCTTTCTTTTCATAATCTTCTTGTTTTTCTTGGATTGTTCTTACTTTAAAAAAAATCTTTATTTGATTTTTTGAAATATTTTTATTTCTTATTTTTTTAAAATATTTTTTGAGTTCTTCTATGACTTCTTTTTTGAGCAGGTGACCTTTTGATGTTACCCTTTGGAGTAGGAGAGGCTTTTTTTGCTTCAGTATCCTCCTCTGAAGATGAACCCCAGTCTTCTCTACCCCCATAGTTACTGTCTATGGTGGAGTTCTTTCTCCTTTTCCTGCTCACTAAAAAAAAAAAAAAAATTAGCAGCTTATTATTATAATCACCTCTAGTCCTGGGCCTTGGGGGATGGTGCCTCTGGATTCAGATCCTTCTTACTGTTATTTTTTGAGCTTTGTCCTGGGCCCAACCTCTGCAATCCTTTCCTTTTCCAAGTCATAGTTAGGGCCCCCTGGCACACAATGCTGAAAATACTATTGCTCCCTTAGAACCTTCCATTGGCTATGACCTGGCCTGGAACTGAGATGAAGAACTTAGCTCTCCTGTAAGTTCATGGAACCAGCAGAGTCCCCACCACCACCACCACCACCACCACACACGAGACTATTTCTGCACTCACCTAGCATGTGCCTGTTACTTCTTACCCAGGATTGTGTCTCAGCACACAGTTGGGCCTGGCATTCCCTGTCAGCAGGGGCTCCCTTAATCTTCCCCCACTCATATACCCAATTTGCCACATTGTCTGGGAGGTGGAAATTCCTGTGGCTGAGGTGGAGCCTATCTCCCAAACCAGTTGCCCTCAGGGCCACTTGCTGTTTCAATGGAGCTAGCCTGGAGGTATTCACATCTCACTCAGGCCAAGCCTCCATCCTGAGATCTTTCTTCAGATTTTCTCCTGGTCCCTATAGGCCCACTCTTCTGTCCCAACTCTTGTTTATTTTTGCTGCTCTATGTTGATCCTCGGGCACTATTTTGTCTTTCTTGTAGAGGAAATCTGAAGAGCTTGGAATTTTCTGACCTACTGTACCATGTTCCCCTGAATCCTCTGCTATGTGATTAAAATTTTAATGGTTTATGTAAAAAAAAAAAGAATGTTAATTTAAAAAGCAAACAGAAACTTCCAGAGCACCACTGACATTCCTGAGCAGATAGCACACACAATTGACACTTATTAAAATCAATCAAATATAATGGTATACAATTGACTCAGATAGATTTGGATTTAAGTAAATTGATTGTTACTGATTTTTTATAGAGGATTTGTATCTAAGATGTATAAACAAATAACAAATATTTAACAGACCAATAGTCTTTCCCCAATTGATAAGTGATCAAAGAATATAAACATAAATTCTCAAAAGAATTGCAAAATGTTCACAACCACAGGGAATAATGCTTCAAATCACTAATAAGAAGAGAAATAACAATGTTGGGACTTCACCTTATACCTTACAAATTGGCAAAAATGACCAAAAATGGTTATAGTCAATGTTGAAAGGATTGTGAAATGATAGACACACTAATACTTTATTGATGGAGTGATGAAATTATACAATCACTTTGAAAAGCAATTTGGAATTATGCAAATAAAGTTGCTAAGATGTCCATACCTTTGAACCAGAGACTCCATTACTGAGCTTATTCCCTAAGGAAGCCGTTGATAAAAAAAAAAGATAGTCTCCATATACATCAATATATTTATATCAACTTTTTTGGTGATAACAATGCATTGGAATGAAAATAGATATCCATCAACTGGGGCAATAACGAAACAAATTATGGCAAATGAATGTAAAGGAATAGTACTGTCCTGTAAGAAATTATGTATGATGAATAATTAAAAAAAAAAGCATGGGAAGATCTCCATGAGCTGATGCAGCGTTAAGTTAGCAGAGCCAAGAAAACAATATGCACAATGACTATAACAACGTAAATAGAAAGGATGTCAAACCAAAAAATCAAAAGTGGATGTAATAAAATGTTAGAGAGCAAGCCTAATTTGAATGGAGAGATGTGAGAAGTTTTCTGCACCCTCCTCCCCCCAACCCCTTTGAGGAGGTGGGAGATCTACAAGTGTTGTGCATTGTGCAAGTTTTCAGGTATTTTTTAAAAATGTATCCATCAGTTGTACTGATTTTTTTTTCTCTTCAAAATATTATTTGTGTTAAGAGATGGATCTCTGGAGGATAGAGGGGAAGAGATACTCGGGATAACTACGATGACACAAGAAGCAGAAGAGATAGATAAAATGTATTAACAAAAAAAATAAAATCAATTTTAAAAAAATTGGTGGAGACAATTGATCCAGAAGCGTTCCACTGCATAGCAGATAGAAAGGCTCAGTGGTTCTTAGGGAGTGGCAATGGTGCTAATAGAAAAGAAATTCCAGAGATCCTTAGGTCCTATGACCCTCATTCAGGATGCTCTAGACCACAGAAAGACTAGAATGACTTATTATCCAGAGTGGGGAAAGTTCTTCGTACATTTGCAAGTTTTACCCATACAAATCCTAGAGCCAACATATTCTGTTTTCCCTCCCCTGGACAAAGAAGGCTAATCATTAATTTTCAACTGATAAAAATCATTAGACTGGAGAGCTGTTCCTAATTGCAAAGCCCATTCTGACAGTTACCATATTACTGCTCATACCAATGCAGAGGTGGGCAAATTAGCAGTGAACTGCTGAAAACAGGGAAGCCAGAATACTGATCAATGATGTTATTATAAAGACAAAACTAGCACACTAAAATCCTTTCCTCCCTCTGTCTAACATTATCCATATTGATGTTTTCTGTCAATATATAATAATATGCTGTCATAGTTGATGGCACAGGATGAACAGATTATACAGAAATTGCTCAGAACTGTAATTTTATACAGTATTTTTTTTTCTGGAACAGGAAAATAAAACCAATTATTGATTAGGAACTTTGACTACCTGTCCAATGGATGAAGGCAGGAGAAGTTCCATATTTGTATCAGAATAATGGTTCACATTGTTTGGTTAAAAAAGAAAAAAAAAAGATGTATTGAGAAAAATATACTCTATTGACTAGCAGTGAGACACAACTTTTTTTTCCTTTGTTATTTCAATACATCAAAAGCTGTTTGACTGTATCAGAGTTGAACATTTGAGCTTATACTCAGTCCCCAGCCTCACATGATACCATTCCTTGTAATTCAGTTGGAATCCAAAAGTCTTCATCACCTGCTGCCCAGCATTCTGTCAACAGAATGTCCAAAGTTAGCTATATGACTTTATTTGGCACTGAACATTCACATAATTCTGTCCTGGGAATCATTAAATCAATCAACCAATCAACAAATATTTATTAAGTGCTAGTATATGTCAGGTGCTGTGTACTTGGAATACAACGACAAACATGAAGAAGTGTTTCTGTCTTTAGGTTTACAATGTAGCCCAAAGAGACCTTGTCTATTCAGTTCTACTTCCTGGCTACTAACTCATCTCAGCACTCCCATAGTTGCAGCTTAGCTGCACGGGCTACACATGTATACCTACACATACAGGTACATGGCCACCTATTCTCGTAAACTCAATGTTCTCGAAATCATAGAATCACCTAATTTCAAAGTGGAATGCCAGCTCAATGACCAATCCAAAACTAGTCCAATACATACAGGAAAAGACTACATCTCAATATAGCCAATTAGTAGCCATCTACAGTTTGCTTGAGATCTACCAGGAGCAGGAATCTTACTACCTCCCAAGGCAACATTGTCAAATATGACATTTTAGATTTTATATAAGGAAAGCAATTTTTTATAACAATTAGGGCTACACCATCTGACAACTCTAATTATTATTAAGCATTTTGTTTGTTTTCCTGATATCAAGTCTAAAATCCCATCTTTGCCAGCTCTATCCATTACCCCTGGTTTGGAAGAAAGGGGCCAAGCAGAAGAGGTTTAATCCTTCATCAGTATGCAGCCCTATGAATACTTGATACTACATCATATCTATGTGTCAAGTTTACTATCTTTTTTTTTTCCCAAAATCCTCTTGTATTCCCTCTTCTTGTTCAAGGACACTGTAACAGCTAACCCATAACAAAAGTAGAGATTCTTGATTTCTTCCAGGTGCAAGAATTGCAGGCACAACAGAGAACAACCCAAGATTTAGCCAAACATATGACAACAACTGTCTTTGGTGATTCACATGGTTATCAGCGATACTACCAGAAGGAACCAATATGCATGACCATGAATGGCTATGAATCTATGGGTAAGGGACTGACAAACATGTAGATACAAGTGCTGGTTTCCACAAGTGACAAAATCATTTCTATTTCTCCCTCCTTTGGTTTTCTTTCAAATACTCTGGAATGTGAATCTTCCCTCTGGATCATGGATTTTTTCACTATATGCTGGCTTAATATACCATGCTGCCCCAATATTGTTTTTACCTGCCTTTAAAAAAAATGTCTATCTAAACCCATAAATCAGATTTATTGTTCATCTAACCAAGTATGCACACCAAGCCAAAATTTCCTACTTGCATTAAGCACCCTAGTTCTTCCTGCATTTTACTAATCTGTGGGCATGTGTATATAAACAATTCAGTCTATGATTTTGTTCTATTAGTCCCTTTCTTGGGTTTTGTCCCTTATAAATTTTTGAGTGACCCTTTCTCTCTTCTTTCTTCCTTGTGACTACACTCTTTAGTATCTATCTTGGATTATGGAAACAAGAAACTTTCTTCCTCTTTCATCTCTTTTATTATGACTCCCTTTTGTTTAATTTAGTAAGAATATGGAAAATATGTTTGACCAGCCTTTGTTAGTTACATTGAATCTCCATATGTTAATGAAGAATACATCAATCTAAGTTTCATTTTCAGACACCACCTTCTCAGTCAGTTGTTCACTTCCAAAATTATTATTATTATTATCGATTTTTTTGTTTGTTTTTTCCTGTATGCCTTTCCTTTGATGGGTAATAGTGGGGAAACCGCCACCTATATTGATATGGTCTTCAGGTTCTGGCTCAAAAATTCATAATCACTGACAATACATTTTGATACTTTCTGGGAATATCCTTTATGATCACGTGAATCACCAAAACAGGCACTTGTCATCCTTTT
Source organism: Vombatus ursinus (assembly GCF_900497805.2). NCBI lineage: Eukaryota > Metazoa > Chordata > Mammalia > Diprotodontia > Vombatidae > Vombatus > Vombatus ursinus. The sequence continues at coordinate 5,712,486 of NW_020954582.1, forward strand.
GGACAAGTTTCGGGACCTGTTCTGTAATGTCTGCAATTCACACACCAAGAGGAAATCAGGAGTTTCTATTGTTTTTATCAGGTAGCTGCTTCAGTGGGCCTGCTCAGGAATCGCCAACTATGACCACTCTTATATCCTCTTCCTTTAGATGATTTAGATGATTTAGATTAGCTTCTGGGGCTCTACTCAATCCTTTTTGGGAGGACAAGCATATGCTTTCTCTTGAAAGTATCTAGTTGCCTCATTCTCATGAAATGCCTCAAATTGGTTTTTAAGGACTCTCTTTTTCTTTACTTTCTCTTCAGTGCAACACTCTTCCTTCCATGTTCTATCATCCTGATCAAGTTTCCTCCCCTCAATCTCAGATTCCCTCCCACCTTCTTCCCCATCAAAGCCTTGCAGCTGTTTTATTTTTAGATTATCCTGGTAAACCTTGATAATTAAGTTAAAGTAAAAAAATATTGCGAGAATTGAAATTAAGACAAACCATGAAACAATTTTATGGAATGTGATAGCATTTCCTTTAAATGAGGTCAGTGAGTTGGAAGGCTAAGTTCTCTGCACCCTTCCCAGAGGAGTTATGAAATGAGCTTCTTCCAATTGCCCACATCCACGAAGACTGAATCATTTTCCACTAGTGATGACTCCAACAACCCTAAGGATGGATATATTGAAGGCAGTTAACAAAAAAGATAAATTTTCATTTTTATTCTAATTTTTGTCTAATAGTTTTGATCACAATATTTGAGTTCCTTTCCATTATTAATCCTTCAATTTATTCTCTTTTGTGGGACTGGTTTCTTCTTTTCAAGCTTTTACATCATTGATTCCTAAGTAAACCTTGACTAATTGCAGTTTTTTTAAAACTACATGAATGAATGATTTTTTTAAATGAACATATTTTTTTAAAAATTATAATGGTAACAGCTAGGATTTTTCCCAAAGTGACATCCTGTTCACACCAACTACTGATGAGTATTAAATTAATGAGATTTTGTTTCATTTAATAAATCATATTATTCAAGATATTTATGATATTCCTTGGTTATTTCTATACTTGAATAACAAATCTAAGAGCATAGCAAGTTTATGTTATAGATAATAACTTCTTTCCTATCTGAAAGGTTATAGAATATCAATTCAACTGAGTTAATTTCAGAGGACATTAAAAATGTTGAGTATGTATAAAGCATTGTCCTAGGTACTCATATTGCAGAGATGAAAATGAAATTGTCTTCTGCACTCAAATATCCTACACTTTATTAGAAGAATGCAGCTCATTTACAAGTAAATACAAACTATATAAAGAGTAATATAAAGTAATGATAAGAAGATAGAGTGCTAACACATGGGGGAATAAAGAAAACTAGTGGCCCCTCCCCTAAATTTTAAAGAAATCTAGGGCTTCTTAGAACAAGGGGTTAGAAAGGAGGACATTTATTAGCAATGGGCAAAGTAATCAAACTTAAGAAACAGGTAGAAGTCAAGTTATGGAGGATTAAATTGCCAGGTCAAGGCATTTGGAATGTATCCTGGAAGTGATCAAGTGTTAACAGGGGACAAATTGAGTATTAGATATACGTGATCTGATTTGTGTTTAAGGAATATTTATTGAGGAATAATTATGTAGAGGATAAACTGGAACTGGCAGAGGCTAGAAGAAGGGAGACCAGTTAAGAGGCTATTGTGATTGAACAATCGAGTGGTGAGGAGGAACTGAACAAAAATGGAAACTATACATAAGAAGATAAGAGGGAGCCATGGAAGTGAAGTTGGGGAAGTTGGGATGATAATGCAAACATGTGAATTTGAAATTGAATAATTAGAGAGATTTGGTGATTACAACCAAATAGATAGATCATCTAAAGTTGTCATGGAAGAAATGAAACTGGGTCACAACCAAGTCTCCTCTTACTCTCCCTCTTACATACAATTCAAGGTGGGCTTCCTAGTCTTAGGGAGAGAAATATCTCAAACTTCTTTTTCACTTTTTTACTTTTAACAGCTTATAACTATACACATGTCAGACAGAGGATTTCTAATATATGTTCCATTAGAGAAAGCTTCTCTGAAAATGAATGAACCACGCATTAGTGTTCCCATCCTGGAAACAGGAAGACTTATTTTTTTCTGTTCCTGGTACCTCCATGTGGCTCAAATTATCAGTGATATCTTTCCATATACTTATAGAGCTACAAATGATATGAACAGATACACATATCTGAGCTAAACTAAGGTGTTTAGGAGAAGTAAAACTGTGTCAGTAGAAAATGCAAGTTAGACCTTGGAGAATACCCATGGTTAGTGGGCACAACTTGGGTTAAGTTCCAGCAAAGATTTAGAAAGTAAATATCATTTCATCTTGGGGGCAGCTCGGTGGCTCTTTGGATAGAGCACTAGGCCTGGAGTCAGGAAGACTTAAGTTCAAATCCAGCCTCATAAGCTTCCTAGCTATGTGACTTTGGATAAGTCACCAAAATTCTGCTTGCCATTAAAGAAGGACATGGAAAACTACCCCAGTATTCTTGCCAAGAAAACTGCATGGACAGAGGCCCATGGAGTCATGAAGAGTCAGACAAGACTTAAGACCAACAAAACTAATTTCATTTTATATATGATAGTTGTGTTAATTTTTCTCCATTTCTGCTAGTCTCTAAGATTCTAGAATGCAGTGCTCATGCATGAGCTTCCCCTTGCCAGTCATTGAATCTCAGAGTTGCCAAGAAACTTTAAGTCTCAGCACCATGAGGATTAACTTAGCTTTGATATTCAACTTCTCAGAACCCTCACTTGTCTCTAGTCTCTGATTGGAGGGCTGGAGTATGGAGTAATACATTTCTCCTAAAGCCTACCTTCATGGAAAGCTTATACCATAGTAGGTACTTATACGTTTTAATGCACTATTGACTGTTGATTAAGTAAGAGATTGCCTAGTCTAATATATAAATGAACAAAAATGGCCATTCCGGCCTTCCCAACAACTTATCCTCCAGCTTTTAGCCAAAGATCTTCAATGATAGGAGAACCACTTCCTCCTAAGTCAGACCACTCCACTACTACATAGCTCTAATAGCTAAGAAGATTTGCTATCAAACATAGATATGTCTCTAATAATTGCAAACATAGCTCATACTTCCATCCACCAGAGCCAAGTAGAACAAGGATGATCTCTCTTTCACACTTCAGTTCTTCAAATGCAAGTAGATAGAGTGGTACTCTGTACACTTCATGCACTGTCTGGTGGTTGTATTTGTGAGTTTTTGAGTACAGAAGACACAACTGGATATCCTCAGGGCCTGGTGCTACCTCAGCTCTGCTCCTACATACTTGGGTGATCCAATGTAACAATAATTATACTTCTGGCTACAAATCAGCTCCAAAGCTCCATGTTCTGTTCTGAGTCATTTCCATTTTCTATGATGGTCATGTATTCAAAATATAAAATTGGGTTTTCTGCTTATGTTTCCATTTCCCAGCAATACCCAGGAGCCTTAGCTCCTGACTTTTGCATTGGAGCTCAGGAACCCTCATAGAATTTGCCCAGTTACCCTGGTATTACCCTTAATTGTAAAGAATGCCAGCTGGGAAGGATTTTATCTTGAAAATATGACTAAATTTTGGACCAAAGGTTGTGAGTTGGAATGGGATTTTCTACCTGGTGGTAACCCCATTCAACAGCAAAAGACCAAGATGATCAGTTCTTTATCCAAAATGAGATAATATTTATAAAAGCACTTAGCACAGTTTCTGGCACATAATAGGTACTGTATAAAAGCTTCCCATTCTTCCCTTTTTTTCCCCATCTGGCCACTGAGTGTTAATATACAACCCTATGACCTCATTAATGAAGGTAATGACTTCTCAGGAAAAAAAAAGTACCCATCACTAAATTGAATGGGGTTTGTAGAGTGCTTTTATGTTTGTTTTTAAAAACACGCTTGCATCTCCCGAGAGCCTTGTGAGCTGTACAGTATAGATTTGCCCATCCCCATTTGACAGATAAAGATGCAAAAACAGAAAAAGGTGAAGTACTGATGGTGAAGTGTGGGAGGAAGAATATCTTTGGAAAACATGATGATGTACAAACAAGAGACATCAATAGAGCTGGGGAATAAAAGGGAAAATTTAAAGTGTCTTACATCTAGTTTTGTAACTTTCTAATGCAGTACTTAAAAAACCAGAATCACTAAAAAACTAACATTTCACCTTACAAAATTAAAAAAAAAAACTAAGAGTGGAATCACTGGAGAATATTCCTTTGAGATTCATTTTAGGAGACATGGCTAACACTCATTTTATAAGCTGGTGGGTGATATTAGGTTATACTGGGTGAGAGTAATTGTATTTTAGGGGGTAGAACCTGAATCGTAGCTTCCATCAATCTATGCAGTAGTGAATTGTGTTCCAATGGGCTTCCTCTTTAATTGTTATGTATTCTGAGACAGTCTTGATTTCTCCATAGACTACACTGGAACTTTATGTGATTTTCAAGGAATCCATGTTCTCCCAGCTTTGCATAATGTACTGCTGTTACAAAAGCAGGTTACTACTAAAGTAATGTAATGGCTCTTTTGCTTATACTCTGTGGCCTAAATATTTACTTACTAGGTAGAAACTCACACTAATTGAAGTCCATTTTAAATATATTTTGGGTACCAAATATCTAGATATATGATCGAATGAGCTTCTCTATAAAATTCGACATTGCTGCATGGAAAATTCATGTCCTCAGTGGCACAAATTTGCCACTCAATTCTCCAGGCCCTGACTTTATTCTAACACACATTTTACTCCTCTCATGTGCTTTTCATGGGGAAAAAATGAACGTGCCAAAAGCTTTACATTACAAAAGTGACTGGCTCCTCTCTGCTCATCTGATGCGGCTCAGTGGTAATATGACCCAATCATGTTCCTGCCCTGTCTTCAGCAGCAGACAGCTTCAGTTACTAAGAGTAATTGTAACCAAGGCAACCTGATGAGGAATAACTAATAAGTGGAAATCATCTTGAAAATGTGAAGTCAGATCCAAATAATAAATATTAGAATAATAACAATACCTTCAAAGCCTTTCTCTGTCTTGCACGCGCTTTAAAAATTACCCTTAATTAATAAGTACAGCTTGACAGAGAGGACGTGATTCTTATTGATAAAAGATTAGAACAAAATTAAAATGAAGTGAAAACAATTCCCCTCTAAATAGATAGCAGACACTATCCCTGCGACACTATGAAAAACATGAATACTAAACTCATACTTCACAGTTTGTGTCTGCTTAACCGCATGCAAATGTTCTGTTTGTTGAGGAAGGGAGGAAAGTGCTATTCAGAAATAAATTTCCCCTTTTCGGTGTCTGTACAACAATGCAGATACTATACATGGGCAAATGATCTGGCTGGTCCAAGGAGGCCTGGCTCATTCAAGCACTCATAGACCAGACCAGAAGAAATGGCTCTTTTGAACCTAGTTGTCACATTAACATCTGAGCCATACTTGTTCCCTTTGCAAAACCCCCAGTAAGAAATGATTGCTCTTGGATCAAATAGAAATTTCTCAGCATGGAAGCTGACCTTCATGCCCTTTCTCCATCCTTCCTTTCTTCTCTACTGGGCATTAATCCCTTTCACACCCACAATATCCTAGCCCAACTGGATTATTCCTTAAATTTCACTGCTATCTCCCATCTCTGTTCATTTGTATGAAAATAGAAATGACTGATTGGACCTGTTCTTTCCTCAGATGTACCTTTCAAAATCGTTCAAGGCTCACTTCATGGACCACCTGGATCAAAACCATTGTTGATTTCCCCAGAACAATCATTTCCTCCCGATTTAAACTTTCAAAAAAATTTTGATAACATATCTCCTTTACCTACATTACTCTGAACCCTTTCTGTGCACATATCCTCCTATCACATACCCATCCCAGTAGAACATAGGTTCTATGAGGGAAGGAACTTTAATTTTGGTTATGAACTTATGTTTTTCAGAGCAATTGGATATCACAGTAGATAAAGCTCTGCACCTAGAGGCAGGAAGACATAAGTTCAAATTTGGCTTCGTGCCTCCACTACTTATTAGCCCTGAGACGCTAGTCAACTCACTTAATGTCTCTCTACCTCACTTTCTTCATCTATGAAATGGGAATAATAATAATAGCTTCTATGCCCCACGTCTGTTGAGAGGATCAAATGGGATAATATTTGTAAAGTGCACAGCAGAAGTTAAAATGATATATAAAAGTTAATCATTGTTGTTGTTGCTGAAAAAAATGAAAAATACTAGAATCTACTGCCCAAGATTAGTGGGGGGAAAGTGAGACAAAATTTGTAAAGCTCTTTGCAAACCTTGAAGAGCTATATAAATGTTAATTACCATCAACATCATGATCCTCATCATTATTGTTAATATGAGCAAAGTGCTTTACCAGCTTTAGAGTTATCCGTACAATAATTTTGATATTATTGTGATGAGGAGGAGGCTGAGGATGGAGTTGGTGATGATAATGGCAATGATAAGGAGGAGAAGGATGGGTTACATTATCAGGAAGAGTTGAGTTTAAAAGGAGTCAGGAAATTAACAAGCTGTGTGATGAGGGCAAGTGATTTTACTTCTCTGTTCTCCATCATGAAAATGGAGTCATAATTCCTTTTACAAGTAACTTTTAGAGTTGTCTAGGAAAAAAAAAGTAAGGTTTGATGTAAACCTTCAAAAGCTCTAAAATGCTCTCTCTTATCCTAATCCTCAAGCTGATCCTCCATCTCATGAATCAGCATCCTCTATAAGTTCACACTTATGATTTCATCAGTGGATATCTTCCATTATGTATCAGTAACTCCACAGTCAATCAACAAGCATTTCTTGAGCACTTTTTGGTTGCTGGGCAATATGACAATATCTGAACTTACAAAGAGAAATAAAAATGGCTCCTAGACTCAAAAGATTACATTTTTAAAGGTAACACAACCCACTCATACAACTCATCTGGAATTTGCAGTTTTAAAGAGTAATAAGGAAGTTCTGGGAGGTTCATTGATTTGTTACAGCCTTACAGATATTATGTGTAAGAGGCTAGAGTTGAACCCAGGTCTTCTCGATTCCAAGTATTTCTAGCTCTCTATCAACTTTGCTAATATTTTCTATCATTGTTGTTCTTGTTAATGGGATGGCTACAATGATTTCCTCTGTGTCCTAAGTGCCTAGTATGTTATATTACACAGAGTAAGTGCTTAATAAAAGTTTGCTGATGAAAATGGAATTGAACAGTAAATGAAAGTGCCTGTAAGTCACTTTGAATTCTGCAAAAAGTGTGTGTTTGCTGGAATGGAGATCCTATGCAGCATGCTCTATAAACACCGAGCAGTTTGACCACTTCTACTGACCTGAGCCATTAATGCACCACAACAACAGTAGCTCTCAACAGAAACAACAACAAAACAGAGAATAAGTTCAATGGGACAATAAGTTTGATTGACCTTCATCATGTTAAAGAGTTGTTTTGACTGAGTTTTCCCTTTGCTATAACTTGATTTTGGCAGCATGGAGCTGCAGCCCCCATTTGTGTGGCCTGTAATGGCCTCGGTACTGAGGACTAACACATTTTCAGAAGGCTGTTTTCATTGTATTGCTGAAAAGTTAATACAGCTGTGCAAATGGACATGCATGAAGTTGTTCTGGAATGCCACAGAGGGGTGGCTCAGAAATATCAAGAATGGAAATATGTGCAAGCAAAATAAAATGTACGTTTTTCCTTTTGTCTTTGGAGGTTATTCCTTCACTGCTTTGTGGTAGGAATCCCCCAGAAAAGGAAAATACCACGGGTTGAATGCCCTGGTGAAATTCTTCTCATCTTCTAGCTCCTGAAAGTTAAGATCATTTTATGCTGCTTCTGGGAGGTATGGCTAAAGGCTAGAAAGAGAAAACATGCCCTCAGGCTTGAACTATAAGGAACCTTAGAGCAAGAACACTGAATCCAGCCCCCTAATTTTACAGATGGAGAAATTGGGGATGAGTGATGCCAAAGGATTCTTTGAAGTTCACAAATGCAAGGAGTGACGGAGCTGATTACTGAACCTCCGTCCTCTGAGACTAACTCTGTAATCCTACATGAATGTCACAATTCTAAGATATGTACTCTTGGCTAGAGTGTTTGTAGAAGACCCAGTCCCAGATCATCCACATAGAACTTCAGTCACTCAATCAATAAGCATCTGTTAAGTGCACACAGTATACCCGGCACTCTTTGAGGGTCTTATGGCTTGGCATTTTCCATTTGAACTGGTGTAGTGGTCTTTTTCATTAGCCCTAGAATTTTCATCTTTCAATACTTTCTTCAACTCATGAAACAAAATAATTTCTCCTGCCATTCTTTGGTCCTGAAGAATGTCAACTTTCTGAGTTCAAAAACTCTTCTCACATAATCTATAAGTCCTTGTCCTCTTGACTGCCATCATATCATCGATTTTCCTCTCTCCATTCCATTCTCTACCTTCATTCTTATGATGATACCCATTTTCTTGATTTCTCAGCTCTTTCCAAGTCATCATTTCTACACTGGCTTCACTATCCTTCTTTCCCTTTCTCACTGCTTTCATAAATCAACTCTACCCACCATCTTAAATTTCATTGTCCATGATTCAAAACTTGTTGAGTTGCAAATGAACTTTTCTCAGTCCTAATCTTTCTTTTTTTTCTACTTCTTATTTTTTTACTGTTTTTTTATTAATTTATTTATTTTTAGTTTTCAACATTCACTTCCACAAAATTTTGAGTTCCAAATTTTCCCGCCATATCATCCCTCTCCCCACCCCAAGATGGCATGCATTCTGAATACCCCTTCCCCTAATCTGTCTTCCCTTCTATCTACCCCTCCAATTCTCTTACTCCTTTCCCCTTTGATTAAGCTCTAGGGCAGGATAGATTTCTATACCTCATTTCCAATATATCTTTTTTTCCCAGTTGCATGTGAAAACATTTTTTTAACATTTATTTTAAAACTTTGGGTTCCAAATTTTCTCCCTTTCTTTTTCCTCACCTACCGTCATTGAGAAGGCAAGCAACTCCATATAGGCTATACATGTGTAGTCCTGCAAAACACTTCCATAATAGTAATGTTGTGAAAAACTAAGTATATATCCCTTAATCCTAATTCCATTCTCTCTTTTTATCCTGTCCCTCCTTAGAAGTGTGTGCTTCTGATTACCCCCTCTACCAATCTGCCCTCCCCTCTATCATTTCCCTACTCTCTTGTCCCCTTCCCCCCCCATTTTCCTATGGGTAAGATAGATTTCCATACTCAATAGAGTGCGTATGGTATTCCCTCCTTAAGCCAAATCCAATGAGAATAAGATTCACTCATTCCCTCTCACCTTCCCCCATTTCCCCTCCATTCCTTTTCTTGTCAGTATTGTGTGAGATAATTTACCCCATTCTACCTCTCCCTTTCTCCTTCTCCCAGTATAATCCTCTCTCACCCCTTAATTTTATGCTCCAGATATCACCCCTTCATCTTCAACTCACCCTGTGCCCTCTATCTATCTATCTATCTATCTATCTATCTATCTATCTATCTATCTATCTATCTATCTACATACATACATATTTTTTTTCCTTCCAATTACCCTAATACTGACAAAAATCTCATGAGTTACAAATATCATCTTTCCATGCAGGAATGTAAATAGTTCAACTTTAATAAGTCCCTTTTGATTTATCCTTCCTGTTTACCTCTTCATGTTTCTCTTGAATCTTGTATTTGAAAGTCAGATTTTCTATTCAGCTCTGGTCTTTTCATCAAAAATGCTTGAAAGTCCTCTATTTCACTGAATTTCCATTTTCCCCCCTGAAGGATTACACTCAGTTTTGCTGAGTAGGTGATTCTTGGTTGTAATCCTATCTCCTTTACCCTATGGAATATTATATTCCAAGCCCTCTGGTTCCAGGTCCTCTGGTAGAAGGCGCTAAATCTTATGTTATCCTGATTGTGTTTCCACAATACTTGAATTGTTTCTTTCTGGATGCCTGCAATATTTTCTCCTTGGCCTGGGAACTCTGAAATTTGGCTATAATATTCCTAGGGGTTTTCATTTTGGGATTTCTTTCAGGAAATGATCAGTAGATTCTTTCCTTTTCTATTTTGCCCTCTGGTTCTAAAATATCAGGACAGTTTTTCTTGATAATTTCTTGAAAGATGGTTTCTAGGCTCTTTTTTTGATGATGGCTTTCAGATAGTCCAATAATTTTTAAATTATCTCTCCTCCATCTATTTTCTAGGTCAGTTGTGTTTTTTTTTTCCAATGAGATATTTCACATTTTCTATTTTTTTCATTTTTTGGGGTTTGTTTTAAAATGTCTCAATTTCTCATAAAGTCACTAGCTTCCAATTACTCCATTCTAATTTTTAAGGAAGTATTTTCTTCAGTAAACTTTTGGACTTCCTTTTCCATTTGACTAATTTTGCTTTTTAAGGCTCTCCTCATTGGCTTTTTGGACTTTTTTGCCATTTTGGTTAGGCTATTTTTTAAGGTGTTATTTTCTTCGGTAATTTTTTGGGTCTCCTTTAGCAAGCTGTTGACTTGTTTTTCATGATTTTCTTATATCACTCTCATTTCTCTTTCCAGTTTTTCCTCTACTTCTCTGACTTGCTTCTCAAAATCCTTTTTGAGCTCTTCCATGGCCTGGGACCAATTCATATTTTTCTTGGAGGCTTTGGATGTAGGTGCTTTGACTTTGTTGTCTTCTTCTGGTTGTATGTTTCAATCTTCTTTGTCACCAAAGAAAGATTCTACAATCTGACTTTTTTTTTGTGGTTTGCTCATGATCTCAGCCAATTACTTGAGTTTTAAACTCTTTGTTAAGGTAAGGTTCTGCTTCCAGTGTGGAGAATGCCCTGTCCCAAGCTTCAGGGCTTTTGTGTAGCTGTTTTCAGAGATACTTCTAGGGACCTGTAAATTTTCATTTCTTCCAAGGTGATATGATAAGGGGCGAGGTGTTTATTACTTTCCTGGCCTGTGCTATGGTCTGTGAGTGACCACAAGCACTCTTTTCTGCCTTGGAACTGTAAGGAGGATTTCCTTCCCACTACCACTACCAGTTCCACCATACCAGCACTCTTCCTCACCCCAGGACCACCACCCAGAACTGTGACCCAGATCCAAGCACAGGCAAAGCAAGAGAATCCTGCACCAGCAAAAACATCTCTGCAATCCCCGTCTGATCAGCCACTCATTTCCCCCTCAGTATGTTGGCCCAAGAACTTCAGAAGCAGCCACCACTGCCCTGAGGCTGTGTGGGGACTGAGGCTGGGACCAAGCTTTTCTCTCAACACAGTCACAGACTTATTCTACTGACCTTCTATGTTGTCTTTGGTGTTCGTGGGTTGAGAAGTCTGGAAACTTCCACAGCTGCTCTTGATTCAGTCCTCTGAGGCCTGCTCCAGGTTTGTTGAGGCCTATTTTGCCTGCATGCCCATGTTGAACTGCATTCCTCTCCCAGCTTGGCATGACATACCTTTCCAATCAATCATCCATGTTGTCTTTGGTTGGAAATTTGTTCCACTCTGACTTTTTGTAGTTTCTGCTACTTTAGAATTTTAGAACCATTTTTGGAAGGGTTTGGGGGAGAGCTCAAGCAAGTCACTGCTTTTACCCTACCCAGTCCTGATCTTTCTTTACCTAACTGTAGCACTGGACCCTGCCAATACTCTACTCCTTAATATCGTCTCATTTCTAGGTTTTCATGACACTGCTTTTTTCTGATTCTTTTCCTATAATACCTGACTGCTCCTATAATTTCTGATAGTCTCTTGTACCCATTCTTCATCCATGTCATGTTCTCTAATTGTGGGACTTCTCTCCCAAGTCTCTTTTCTGTGACCTCTCCTTTTGTGACCTCATTATCTCCCATGGGATCAATCATCTCTATGCAGATGATTTCTAATTCTATATATACGGACCTCTTTTCTGTACTTTGTTGCAATCCTGAATCTTCAACTGCCTCTTGGACATCTTGAATTGGATGGCCTGTAGGGATCCCAAACTCAGCATGTCTAAAAGGGAATTGTTGATTTTTCACCCCACACTGTGACCGTTTCTGTTCTTCCTTATTGTAGTCAAGAGCACTGACAATCCACTCACCAGGTCCACAATTAGATTTCCAACTTCAACTCTTCAATCTCATTCCATATAGCCATTCCACTGCCAAATTCTGTTGTTTCTACCTTTATGACATCTCATGCATATGTCCTCTTCTCTACACTCTCGAAGAACAAGTTAATTTAGGTACTCATCACCTCTTACCTCAACTATCAACATAGTCCTCTAGTTGCTCTCTCTGCCTCAATTTTCTCCAAACTCTAATCCCTTCTTAACTTAGGACATGATTCCTGAAGCTACTTGAAGGAGAAGAGGACTAGCAACAGGTCTGCAAACTCAAATTACGCCTTGTGGGGTCTGGTCAGAAGATATGCACCTTGGCAGAATCCTTCAGAGAGTGTAGGACTGAAGTGCAGCAGAAATGACTATTTGGCAGTCCCATAAAATGTTTAATTTTTTAAAGTATTTTGAGTATCATCTTCTGATGGACATATAATAGGAGTAATGGGTGATGATATCATGAGTTAGATATCTATCAATGCAAATGTTTATATATTTTTTTCTGTGTAAGAATTTCCTTCATGGTTGCAGTAATAAAAGTTGTCTGTATCAAGTGTGTCACAGATATGACCTCCAGCAACATGTGGCCAACCTTCCACCCAAGGGTAGCCTCAACCCTGATTCAAGTGTAATTGGGAAATATTCATAGAAATAAATAAAAATATAATAAAATTGATTATATTATGATTAAAACTGTTATTATGGGGCTCACTGAGATCCGTATGTACTATTGGTGGTCTCTTGTTATATTGGAGTTTGACACCACTGGTGTACATCCACTACATTTCATGTCACATACCTCTCTGGATGGGATTCTCCTAATCTCTGTTGGGGAGACCCTAGATATGAGCCCAACAAATTTTGTTGAAGAGGTGGTTTTCAGGGTCTGGACTTGGCTCACGATGAGTCAGGATGTATAAAAAGTTTGAATCCCTCTCTTTTAGAAGTCAGGACCCCCCAGGATTTAACCAATCCATATGAGTTCAGAACCATGATTGCTTTAGTGAGAGAGGATGCCCCACCACCCTGGGCCAGCCAGTAGATTTTGACATATGCTTGATTTTTCTTTCTTAGATATCAACACAAGAGTACGTGTCTTAAATTACATATAATAAGAAATCAACAATTAATGTCCAGAAGACTTCAGGGGACAATAGGTTAAAAAGCAAACAAACAATGATTCAAGGGGAAAAGATAGTAATCAGGGCAGTATAATATAGTAGAAATTGTATTCTATGCTAGAAGAACTAGCAATGGGCAGGGTAGAGAATAAGCATTTGGGACACTGAGGTGGCACAGTGGATAGAGCACCGGCCCTGCAGTCAGGAGTACCTGAGTTCAAATCCAGCCTCAGACCAAACACTTGACACTTACTAGCTGCATGACCCTGGGCTAGTCACTTAGCCCCAATTGCCTTAAAAAAAGAGAGAATAAACACTTATTCACCCACTATTTGCCAGGGATTGCGCTAAGGACTTTACAAATATTATCTCATTTGATTCTAAGGACAGTCTTAATAGGTAGTTGCTATTATTAGCAACTAGACCAGAGCAGCTAGTGGCACAGTGGATAGAGCACTGGGCCTAGGCTTAAGAAGACTCAACTTCATGAGTTCAAATCTGGCCCGAGACACTCATTGGCTGTATGACTTTAGGCAAGTCACTTAACCCTGTTTGCCTTACTCCTCATCTGTAAAATGAGCTGGAGAAGGAAAAGACAAACAACTCTGGTATCTTTGTTAAGAAAACCCCAAAATGAGGTCACAGAGAGCCTGAAAAGACTGAGAAACAACAACATTATTTTCCCTATTTTACAATTGAAGAAAATAAGACTGGGAGAGGCTAAGTAACCTGACCAGTGTCTCACAGTTTGGAAATGTCTAAGGCTGAGGATTTGAACTTGGGTCTAGGTCTAGTGTTCTATCCCATTGCACCATCCAGGTGTATGATCCTGGCTTCTTGTCCTTCCTCTAACACTCAATACTTGGATGTGACTTTGGTCCACATTTCCTTCTCTAGTTGTCAGTTTTCTCAATTGTACAACGTAGGAAGCAATAACAACACTCACAATAAAATGTCTTTATATATCACTTAAAGATTTGCAAAGGCCTTTATAAATATTATCTCATTATGTTCTCATAACAGCCCTGCAAGTAGGTCTTATTATCACCTCCATTTTAAAATGAGGCAACTAAGGTAGTCAGAGGAAGTGACTTGTTCTAATACTTAGTAAATGCTTGAAATTGGATTTGAACCCTGGTCTTCATGACTCCAAGTCTAGCTCTCTATCCACTTTGCTTTTGATTACCCATGACTGACTTGCCTTCTCGTTTTAGAATTCTTTATAAACCAAGATGTATACTATTTTCACCGTCTGTTCTGATGAGATTAGAAAGAAGTTAACTTAAACAGAATAAAAGCAAAATCAACTATTAATTCAAAGGGCCAAACAAAAGAAAAAGTAGGACATCTTTTTAATTCTCTTAAGCTTGACAAGTCATGGTCAAATGAGATAAAGACTATGATGTCATTTTATTTGTATTTCAATAAAATAAGTTTTCAAACTAACATTGTTTACTATAGGAATGTGGGAGCCATAGCTACCTTTATTAAAAAAAATCTTCTCAAGAATTATTGTGTAATCTGATTAAAATCATCTCCTAATTTAGCTTTACTAGTGGATCTTTTTCTTCAGACATGGATCCTACATTATAACGTATGAAAATTTAACATGGTTTCAGATTTTGGAAATAACCTATGGAGAGCTAGAAGCAGCTTTGGAAGTCTCAGAACCTTGCTTTGCGAAACAGTAAAACAGTATAGGAGAAGAGCAAACCTCCTTCTGGTTCTCATTTCTTATAATGCTGTAATTATATGATGAGGCCCTCCCATCTTACCTTCATAGTGGGAAAGAAATTGGGAGATCAGCTCTAGAGTCTACTTTTCAAGGCTATGAAGCAGACTTTTTAATGCCAGCTTTTCAGCTCCCACCTTGAAGTGGTCAGGTGGGTGCTGGGTGACCAGAATTTATATAGAGTAAGTGACCATGAAGGCCTCAGTCATATGGATATAATTGACTGGAATTGAGAGCAGAGCTCCATCTAGTGCTTCTAGACAATGAAAATCACAGATTGACAAAATGACCCTCTTTTTGCGAATGACATTCCTCTGAGTCTAAATCACTGCTTCTTTCCCTGCTTTGCTCCTTTCTCTCAAAAATGACTAAACATTAGAGAATTTTAAACATTTTTATTTTGACTCTAATTTTGAAACTTTTTTTTCCTGGAATTGGTCAATGTACAATAGTTCTATTTTTCCTGAGCCTGTAAAATTTTTAGGTTTCAGTAAAATCAATGTAGATAGATAACTGGAATCATTCATTGTAGGCAGCCATTTTGTTTTTCTTTTCCTTCTATAAAAGGCAACCGTATCTTGTAGTCCCATGTTCGTCTTCTGATCACTGACATCTCTTGTTATTTCCATTCATCATTGTAAATGACCACAGTTTCTAAGTGTGCCTTTCTATTAGTAAGGTTGATCTTTAAAATTCTAAATAAAAAAATATTATAGGAGGATATCAAGTGGTAAAAAGGGAATATATACATGTATTCACATTCATACGTAAGTTTCAATGACATATGAACACACACACACACACACACATATATATACACACACATACATAGAGATGGATGAATATAATTATTTATATCTGTCTTTGTTCACACCTATGATTTCATTAGTTTAGGAAGCTCCAAAGTGAGAATTTTCCCTCTACCAATGCAGGTAAGTTCTTTCTGCCTTAGAAAATTGATCAGGGCATTAAAATTTGAAGTGCTTTGCCCAACATCACAGATGCAGTAAATGCCAAAGGAGGACTTAAGCCTAGCTTACGTTGACTCTGAAACTGGTTTCCTATCCATTAGGCAATATTGTCCCTCTCTTTATCATGATAATAATCCTAATTTTTATGATGCTCTGTATGATTGTACAGTGAAGTAAGCAATATAAGTCTCATGATTCTTATTTTTCAGAAGCAGAACCTGAGTCTCAAAGGTAAAGTAGCTTCAGCATGATCACACAGCTTGGAAATATCAGAGCCACCTGTTGGACCCAGAGGCCAGAACTAGGAACAATGGGTAGAAGTTATCGAGTCAAAGGGAAGTCATTCTACCCATTACAACTCTCCCCCAAGCAAAATGGAGCACTTTCCTGGGAGTGGACTCCCTCTCACCGGATCGTGTTCAATGACAATTGTATAACAATTTGACAGGTATTTTGTAATAATATTTTTTTGTTAGGGTGCCTAGTTACCAGGCACCCATTGAATCCCCTTCATGCAATCGTAAGATCATAAATCCTTCTAACACTGAAGTTAGATAATTCTATAATTCTGAATCCCATGTAACTTGACTCTAACTTGCTAGGTTGTTGTGAGAAAAGAGCTTTGGAATCCTTATGTGAGCCATTAGTAATATCTACTTTAAAGAGAAGCAGCACAACTTAGTGAAGAGAAACTTGACATAGAGTCAGGAAAACAGGATCAATTCTTGCTCTTGATGTGTACTGACTATGGGACTCTGGGAAAATCCTAAAACCTCTCTGTGCTCCAGGCAGCCTTTAAAACCTCTCATTATGGAAAAATATCCAATCTGCTTTGGTAGAAGAGTTTCCTCATTTAGTAGCCAAAGGCTCAGTCCCTATCCCCAACCTAGTATTATATATTTTTCAAATATGACAAAATATGTAACATGGAACAATTGAAGGTTTAGAGGCTATGGATCACAAATACCTAGGATCGAATCCTGCCTCTTTCATTAACTAGGGAAACCAGGCTAGGATAATTTCATTTCTCTGAGGCTTCCTATTCTAATCTATGCAATTGGAGGTCATCATTCATTCAATAAACATCCATAAACATGGACTATGTGCCAGAAATTATACTAATAAGAGATTTACTATGTGCTTCACGATGTTGTGGTGAGGTGGGGAAAGAGGTAATGGAAATAAAGGGTCTTTTTTTCATCTTAGAGCTTTATATAAGTCCCACACTTCTAGCAGGGTTGGATTTTGCACCCTTGCTCCAAACCCAATTTGCCATCCTACTGAATTTTCCTGCGTTGGACCACTGACTGTGCCCCAGGTGACTTAACAGTTCTAGTTGCAAAATTCCCACCCTACCCCTATTCTTGACTGATCAGTGTCTCACTCTATATCTCTGAAGGCTCTAGCCATGCTTCATTTTTCTCTTTGACCATTTTTGCTTCCTACCCCTATCCTGATTTGATTTTTGGTTCTGAAAATACAAGTTCAATATTGTCAATTTTCCTAGAAAGTGTGTCAACCCACTGCCCTTGCATTCTCTGGGGTCTCCAAAGTTAAATACCTCTCCCTGGCCATGACTCACCCATATATGTCCTATCTTTCTCAAGAATCTAAAGTCATTGAGTTTTGAGGACATCTACTTTTTGTATGTGTAGCTATCCCCAGTGCTCAGCAGAGTGCTTGCTACTTAGTAAGTGTTTCATAAATAGTTTTCATTCATTCATACATACATCCATTCATCCAAATACCAAATCCCAAATAAAATATTAATACAGAGCTGTTCTTGGAAGACAGTTTTGGATGGGTTCATCCCAGAGTCAAGAGCTGGGATTTCTCAGTCTTTTTCTATGAAAAGAATGTTCTCTACATCACTCTCAGAACACAGCTTTCAATTAAGGAGAATTTCAGGGCATCGTTCAGCCAAAACTAGGGATCAGAAAGAGAAAAAAAAAACTTATATATTTTCTCCTTATGATGAATGCAATGCATCTCCCATTTACATTCTAAAACAATAAATACGGATAGTAACTGGAGAGAACTGAGAAGCCTCTACTTTCGCAGTTTGGCATACTTCATCAACGGTGTAATTAAAAGGCTGGAAAAATCAGCCTTCCATTGGCTTTCATTGTCTCAGTCACCAGGGATTGGTGGGTGGAATTAATTTATCTTCGTTTTGATTCATCTTTATAAAGAGGGCATAGAAGGTTGGAATAATGAATGGGGTATAGTGCTTGAATTAAGGGCTAGATTCCTATTCCATCACTACTGCTTAGAGAGCACTGGGTCTAGAATTAGGAAGACGAGGATTCAAATCCCGCCTCTGACAATTACTAGACTTTTGTCACTGGATAATTTGCTAAAGCTCCATATGTTTCAACTTCTTCATCTGTAGAATGGAAATAATAACTTCCGCCTTGCAGGATTTCTGTGAGGATAAAATAATTTCTTATTTGTGAAGTACTTTGCAATAATTAAAGCTCTATAAAAATGCTTGTCATTGTTTTTTGCTGTATTTTTTTGTTAATTATGAGACGCTGGGGAAGTCACTTATCTTTGTCCGACAGTTGCCTGTAAATAACCCACTAGACCCATGAGGTGAAAAAAATAAGGGTTGGTATGAAATGACAATAATGATGTATTAAACACATGAGGGCTTTGTTGTAAGATCTTCAAAGCTAAAACAAAAAAGGGTAAGATGTATGTTTCCTTTTCATTTGAAAAGTTTTTTTCTCAAAAAGTTTTTTTAGCAAGTTTTTTTTTACCTGCCATAATGATTTATGAATACAGATTCTTATTAAATTCACCTGTGATGCCTCATGGTAAGAATCACTGAATGAGTGAATTAATGAATGAAAAAAAGTTTATTGAGACTTTACTCTGTGTTAAGCACTGTGCTAAAAGCTTTGGTCACAGCATGGAAAGAGCATTAGATTTTGAGTCAGGAGAACTAGAGTGGAATCATGGCTCTCTGACTTATTAATTCTATGACTTAGTCTTAGACAAGTCACTTAATTCAACCAAGAGGCCAAAGTTCCCCAACCTGGGGGAGAGAATCGATCTGAGGTACTGACCTATAAATAAAAGTGTGAAAAATCAATGGATCACAGTTTTAGAACTCATATGACCTTAGCAGTCATTAAGTTCAAACATCTTATTTTACTAATAAAGAAACTGATACTCAGAAAGATTAGGAATATCCTTTAACTCACCATCACTCCATTTCCAGTCTCTATGTATTTATCCACAGTGTACTACCGTCCATGAATCCCTGATTATTTTCCACCTTTGAGAATTTTTGGCTTCCCTTTGGGCTCATTTTAGGGGACATCTTTGAATCAAGGCTTTTCTTCATGCTTCACTTCTTGGTACCCTACTGCACATCAAATTCTCTTGTAATCATTTTGCAGATTACACATTGTGCTTACCAGTTATTGTAAGCTCTTAGAGGGTAACAGCAGTCATTTTATTTTTCTATTTTTCCTTATAGTCACAGAGTTTACCATAATGCCTAACCTAAAGTTGGTGCTTAGTAATGGCTTTTTGAATTGACTTGAATTAAGGAACTTGTCTATGGTCTCACAGGCAGAGAAAGACAGAATCAGCATTGGGACATAAGGCGTCTCTTTCTAGATCTTTCTATTCTCTGTTGTTTCCCAGGTGATATTCCTAAAAAGACATAGTCTTAACTCACCAAAATGACTAAAAGAAACATCTGCAATAGGACAGGATGAACAACTCACATTTCCAATGACCTTTACATTTTTTGAAAAGTCCTTTCTAACAACCATGTGATAAAATAGTGTGAGTATTCCTATCTTCATTTGATAAACAAGGAAGAAGAGACTTGGGGTTTCCCTATGTGCCACATGGACAGCAAACATGGAAGCATGGACATGGACATCTGAGTCAGAGTCCAGACTGTGTGTCCTGCCCATTTATACTCTGTATATCTTGTACTCACGAGCTGTTTACAAGGTGTCTTCCCCACTCAAATGTGAGCTCCTTGAGGGTGTAGAGAGGTTTTTACCATTCTTCATGCCAACAATACTTAGCACAGCGCCCGGCACATGGTAAGAGCTTAATAAATGACTAGTAACTAATTTACTGCCTCTGATCTAGTTAGAGTTTTAAAATTGGATGATCCAAATGTATTCTTTTCCCTTCACAGGATCCCTGTAATCCTTAGATCCAAGGAGACATACAACAAGGGACCTCTA
The DNA here is from genome assembly GCF_900497805.2 of Vombatus ursinus. Classification (NCBI taxonomy): domain Eukaryota; kingdom Metazoa; phylum Chordata; class Mammalia; order Diprotodontia; family Vombatidae; genus Vombatus; species Vombatus ursinus. The sequence continues at coordinate 5,732,675 of NW_020954582.1, forward strand.
GGGACCTTGACTGAGATTGCTGTAAAGAAAATCTCAAATTAATTAAAAAAAAGCCAGGAGAATCTGAGAGCTAAATAATGTATGGGGTTAATTATTGGCAATTAGAGAGCAATTGTGAAATAGGTCGGAGTAGAACCCAGAGGATAATGTTATAAATTTGTCAAATCAATGAGGAAACAAAATAGGAAATTTGATTGACTATTATGTCAACTTTTTTGTAACTGTGACATTCTCAAAGACAAACTCAGGAATAGCAATCCTGCACCAGAAAGCCAGGCTCTAGTCTTGAGATGTAATTGGCAAATGGGCAGGCCAGCTGCCTATGTATTCCTGATATATTTTCTGGATTGCAGCAGGCTCACTTTATAAGCTTTGGAAGTCAGTAGAGGCCTGTGGGCCATGAGGCCTCAGAATCTCCAACCAGTCCAAGCACTGATAAAATATCTGAATAGAAAACAGAAGAAGCCAGGAAACCATATGTATGTATGTAAGTATGTATGTGTACATGTATGTATGTATCTATTTATAAGTATAGATGTACATATAAGTATAGATAGATATATCTTTATATATACACACATGTTTACATGTGTATATTTATATACACATATATACACTGTATATAATAAAATTAATAAATATATGTATGAAAATTTACATAAATGGAAAAATAAATGTGAATCTTACCTAATTATTCTATCTCCTTTTTTGACCATCAAGACACTTCTAAGATGACTTTCTGAGATCCTATAGAAATACTTTAAGGTAAGATTTCTTAACCTGAGGACTGAGAAATTGTTTAGGTAAAAAACTAGATGATAAATGATTTGTTATTGTTCAGTCATTTTCAATTCTTTGTGACCTCATTTGGAATTTTCTTGGCAAAGATACTGGAAAGGTTTCTATTTACTTCTCCAGCTCATTTTACAGATAAGAAAACTGAGGCCAATGGTGTTAAGTGACTTGCCTAAGGTCACACAGCTAGTAAGTGTCTGTGGCCAAGCCATTTGGACTTCTTGATTCTAGGCCTGGCTATACACTGAGCAGCATAGCTACTCCATCACTGTCACAGTATGATAGATGAGAGCTAGAAGGATAAATAGGTATGTCTATACACACATGTGAATATACATATACACACAGGTATATATTCAATCCTCAATATTTACAAGTTTAACTTTTGAGACTTCAAGCATTCATTTGATTTTATTAGTAATCTCATTTTTGCTCTTAAACTGGCAACTAAGCACATTCCCAGCTATAAGCAATATAGCACACACCGTATGGTGGCTCACCTGGCTTGGCAAGCTCCAGCCTCCCAAAGCCCATGCCTTGCAGAGCAGTATCACATAGAAGCTGAGCCAGGCCTGGCCGGGCCACCCTGTCCAAAAGTTCCTCAAGACTCAGTGTGAGGCATGTGCTTTTCACCAGGAGACACTTCAGACATGCAGCTGAAAGAGGGATTAGGGATGACAGATCATCCTTTTTCCCCTTTTGTATGTGGAGTTCTGACATCACAGTCCTTTGGCTTTGCAGATTATTTCATGGTTACTATGTTAGGAAAAGTGCATATTATCATAATTCATGTTTTGTTACAAAGAATTGTAAGCAAAAAGTGCATTTTCAGCAATCTCTGGCAAAAGATAATGCTTTTGGATGGTCTCAGGAACTTACCTCTTATTTCCCAGAGAGTCAATGTACTGACCTTCACCTTTCATGGTATCTTCTAAGAATGTGACTCTATGAAAGTTGAGGACTGAATATATACATACACACATGCTTTGTTTTCTTGTTATCCTTATTGATTTTATTTTCTGCAGGTCACATCATGATTTGAAGAAGGAACCAAGTGGGACTAACATGCCATCTTACACCAGGATACACAAAGACATAGGGAGATTCAAACCCCTTGGTCCAAAGGGCTGGATCCCAGACTGTCTCAAAAATGCACAGATTCATCAATTCACCAAATCTGCTCCACTAATTTTACACATGTTCTAGCCTACCTCACCCTCTTTTGGAGGCTACATTTTGAATTTGGGGTTTTGCTTCAATTTGGGGGCAATGTGAATCAATCAGAATTTTTTTTAAAGCAAAACTTTTCAACAAAATCACATTTCCCTTTCCCTAGCCAGAAATGCCAGATGCAAATGAATTCACTTGACAAGCAAGAATACACTCATTTGCCCATATTTCATGTGAATCTAACTGACTAATGCTTTTATGGCTGTGCTACTAGGTGACTTCTAGAAGCCAATGAGAACACAGAATTATTGCTATTGCTATAATCAGGTTGGGAACATTGCCTAAATCTCAGACTTTACCCAAAACAGATCAACGTAGACTTCCTCAAACTGCATTTAGAAGAATCTATATAGTGTTTGTTTTTGTGTCTTCATTTTTAATTATTTTCAGTGAAAACCAACAATTTCAAAGGTATATGGAATCTGGTGCAGAAACTTCATTCACACACACATATCAACCATTCTTATATAATTTATGAGTTGTCTGGGATCCTGAGGTTTAAGTGAGATAGCGATATACATAAAAAGAAGCTTGGAACACTAGTATTTCTGACAGGAAGGTTTGTCTTCTAAGTAATATGTCACATTGTCTTGAATTATTTGTGATACAATATTCAAATGTTATGATGACTTGTCTATATGATCTTTTATGATTTTCAATAATAAAAGAGGATATTTATAAAATCCTTTAACAGAGGCAATTTGATTTTAATATATTATCTCACTTGAACTTCAGAGCAACCCCATGAAATAGGTATGAGACATAATATTTGTATTTTACAAATGAAGGGAATGAGACTCAGATGGTTGTGACTTTCTCAGTGGAATCCTGGCAAGGGTCAGTGTCTGTAGCTGCATCTAGGCCTTTCTGACTCCAGGACTGACATATTACTCACTGTTCCTCAGGTACAGCTACATTTAGTGGCCAATATATAGGACAGAGAAGGCAAAGGAAATCTACTTAAAATAATATCTCATTTGATTTTAAGATGAAACAGTCTTTCATTTTCATCCAATCTAACTTCTACATGTCACAAGTGAGGAAACTGAGGCCAATAAAGCTAAAGTCACTTGACTAAAGTCATACTATCCAGAAGTAATGGATTTAGGACACAAACCCAAGTCTTCTCCTTGTAAATATAGTGGTCATTGCTTGTTCTTAGACTCTTCTCAGATTCATTCATAGATTATGTATTTTTAATCAGACTGGGCATTCTAAATTCATCTGTGTAATCCCCTCACTTCACACCAGAGGGAAATAATGCTCTGAGATTTTGAGTGACATGTCTTTGTTCATAAAGTATCATGGCTAGAATGTAAACATTTCATTGCAAATTACAAATCAAATATGTTTCAACTGTTTCCAGATACCCTTACTCCGATCACATACAGACTTATCAAGGTCATTCTTTACTCACTGTTGAATTCTCATCATTGTCCCAACATCCCTTGAAATGTTTTGCCACCCAAGAAAGGATGATGATCTAAAAAATAAAAAACAGAATGATCCTATGGGACAAGTCAAAAGTTTTGCTGAGAGCCTGCCTATGTGAAATTATATAAACACAGCTTTAATTAACAGTTATTCTTTGCTCTGTGATAATATTATTTTCTATATGATAATGACCATGGAAGGAAGTCAACTCATGATTTTATTTGGGTACATCATCAGGAGTGTATAGTAGGGCCTTTGGTGTTTGAAAAAAAAAAGACATAAAGAATCAGGAAAAACAATGCTCAGAATCACATGATGCTTAAGGACCTGTATATGGGGAATGGTTTCCTAGATGGGAATTTCCTCAATATATGCAGTAAGTGGTCAGCCAGTCATTGTTTAATAACCTCTAAAAAAAACCAATTTACTTCCATGAAGCCCAAACTTAGCTCTTTGAAATTTGTTCATTGTTAACCATTCAGCTTTCTGAGCCAAATAACACAATTCTAATCTCACTTCAATGAGACAGATCTTCAAATACTTGAATGCGTGAATGAATGGATAGATGGATGGATGAAGGAAAGAAACAACGAGTGAATGAATGAATAAAGAATTTATTAAATGAATACTGCATACAAAAGCAGTACAGCTAGGTAGAGCAGTGGATATAGTGACAGTCCAGAATTCAGAAGACCAATCTTCCAAAGTTCAAATCTGGCTGCAGATACTAGCTATATAATCCTGGGCAAGTCATTTAACTCTGTTTACGTCAGTTTCTTCATCTATAAAATGATCTGCAAAAAGAAATGACAAACCACTCCTGAATCTCTGCCAAAACAAACAAACAAACAAAAAATGGGATCATAAAAGAGTAGGCCATGGCTGAATAATGACTGAAAGTATAAAACAAAAACTTAGTGCTAAAGATATTAGCAGAAAATAAATAATGTCTTTTATTCCCAAGAAGTTCTCATTATAACTGAGGAGCACAATATTTCTAGGAGGATTCAATGGCAGGACAGGTACAAAAGATCAGTGGTTCTCATGGTGAAGATCAGATAGCAGTGGCCCGAGTTCTGGAAATCTTAGTATCAAGACAGATAGTATCAAGACATAAGTAATATGCTGTAATAATGGATAGATTATAATTGGTGAATCTCTCCTCTTTGAAGTGGTATTTATAGCCCTTTCCACCGTTTACCAGAAGGCTGCATGGGAAGATTGGGAAGAAAGTGGGAGGAACAAAGGTGAGAAGAGAGTGGATATTTTAGGCTTCCTCTGTAGGGTAGAGATGGGGTGTCATGATGAGAAGGAGAAAGGGAAAGGGAGGGATTGTCAGAACATTTGGGCAAATGAAACAAACCAGTGAGATCAGAACAGAATGTGTGCAAGGTAAGGTAAAGGCAACCACAGACTAGTTCACTATCTCCATGTACTCTAGTGCCCAGCAGGAGCTGAAGACAGCGATCATGTCCCTCTAAGGCTATATCATCTCAAATATAAACATGTTTAGCACCTTCAGCCAATCTTTACAAGACTTAATGTAAAAGCCCTTCACCATCATAGTTGGCTTGCTATGTAATCCCCTTAAGATATCAATGCCCAGACCAGAACACAACACTGTAGATGTGCCTTGTAACAGGACCCAGAAGAGCAGAACCATTAGATCCCATGTTGTGGACAACCTGCCTCCATTACTGTGGTCTGAGGGTTCATGAGGAGGTAGATAGACATAGTATTTAGGTGTCATTCTTGGAAGGGGAAAGATCTGGGTCAAAATCCTATGTTTGAGACGTATTAGAAACATGATCACTGTCAAGATGCAACTTTTACGTGCCCCAAAATGATTTTAATATGAAAAGTTACAGACTTATTGCCAACCCTTATCACTAGAGGGAAGTTCTATGCTCAGAAATTGTGGGTATGGATTAAAAAATAAATTAAAATGTGTCAGTTACTGGCTAAACTGACAAACAAGCAAAGTCCACACCATCATGGACCCTACAATTTATAGTGGAGGTGCAGAGAGGGAGGTTGACATGGAAGAAAAAAAGACTCAGAAAAGAAAGTCATGGAATCAAAACAATGTAGACAAAATATTTTAATAGAAGAGTTCAGAATTTCACATGATCATAGATTTTGAAGTGCAAGAAACATGGGAGATCATTTACTTCACCCTGTCACTGAACAGATGAAGGAAATGAGGTCCAGATAGTTGAAATGACTTGTTGAAAGACACAGAAGTAGTATGTGTGTGTCTGTGTGTGTGTGTGTGTGTGTGTGTGTGTGTGTGTTAACATTAGGAAAGGTTTCATAAGAGAAGGAAAATGACCCTTGAGGAAAGGCAGGAAAACTGCAAGGTAGAGTTAGAGTACCATATTGAATGGCCTGGTGGACAGCTTATATGATAAGAGCAAATTAGAGCATGGCATGCCAACCTCAGAAGTTTTGGCAAGGATGTAGGCTGCATGAAGGGCAGGGCCTCATTGCTCTTCTAAGGTGATTAGAACTTTCCCTCCCTCTTGATCCTGAATTAAGAGATCCATTCTGAGATAATATATTTAAAGGGAGGATACTAGAATCATCTAGAATTACTTGTGTATGAATTATTGCTCTTGTATTAGTATAACTTCATTTCTTGGATTACCATTGCAGGTTATTAGAGAGTTACTGAAGCATCTGTGCTTCAGACTTCAGAAAATATGAATCTTCACAGACTACTCAAGCCATTTAGTCTTTGGATGCTATTGGGCTGGCCAAATTTTGTCTGATTACACCAGATGATAGGGAATCCATTCCATTCAGAGCCATTCCACTTTTTTATTTGGTATTTTATTTTTCCCCAATTAAACGTAAAAACAATTTTCAACATTCAACTTTTAAAATTTTGAGTTCCAAATCCTCTCACTCCCTCCTCACACACCTTAAAGAGAAGGCAATTTGATATGGGTTGTACGTGTGTAGTCAGGCAAAACATATTTTCATATTAATCATGTTGTAAAATAAAATATAGATCAACTTTTAAAAAATACAAGAAAAGTAAAGAAAGTTAGAAAAAAGTTTGTTTCAGTTGGTATTTAGATTGTGTTAGTTATTTGTCTGGGGACAGATAGCATTTTTCATCATAAATCCTTCATAGTTAGCTTGGATCATTGTATTGGTAAGAATAACTAAGTCATTCACAGTTGATCATCTTACAATATTTCTGTTACTGTGTACAATTTTCTCCTGGTTCTACTCATTTCACTTTTCATTAGTTCATGTAAGTCTTTCCAGCTTTTTCTGAAAGCATCCAACTCATCATTTCTTATAGCACAATAGTGTTTTGTATTGTATCTTATAGTATAGTATAGTATAGTATAGTATAGTATAGTATAGTATGGTATGGTATGGTATGGTATGGTATGGTATGGTATGGTATGGTATGGTATGGTATGGTATGGTATGGTATGGTATGGTATAGTATAGTATAGTATAGTATGGTATAGTATGGTATAGTATAGTATAGTATAGTATGGTATGGTATAGTATAGTATAGTATAGTATAGTATAGTATAGTATAGTATAGTATAGTATAGTATGGTATAGTGTAGTACAATATAGCATAACATAGCATAGCATAGCATAGCATAGTATAAAGTGCAGTATTTTATAGTACAATCATATACCACAACTTGTTCAGCCATTGCCCAACTGATGGGCATCCCCTCAATTTTCAATTCTTTGTTACCAGAAAAGAGCTACTATAAATATTTTTTTTGTATATATAGGTATTTTTTCCTTTTTGTTTATTATCTCTTTTGGGATACAGACCTAGCAGTGGTATTGCTAGTCAAAGGATATTCGTGACTTCAGAGGTTGTTGGACATAATTCCCAATTACTCTATGTAATGGTTGAATCAGTTTATAACTTTGCCAACAGGGCATTAGTGTCCCAATTTTCCCACATCTCCTTCAACATTTGTAACTTTCCTTTTCTGACCTATTAGTCAGTCTAATAAGTGTGAGCTTGTACCTAGGATTATTTTAATTTGTATTTCTCCAATCAGTAGTGATTTAGAGCATTTCATATGGCAATAGAAGTTTTTATTATTTCATCTGAAAACTGACTTAATTTTTATTGTTTATCAATTGGAGAACTTTTTTATAAATTTGACTCATTTCTCTATATATTTGAAAGATGAAGCCTTTTTCAGAAAAAAAATTGCTTCCTATTTTTTTCACCATTTTGATTGTTAACTGTGTTTGCCTCCATCCCATTCTTCCCCTGTTTATATTATTCTCTCTCTTCTTTCACCCGCTCCCTCCTCAAAACCAGTCCTTTTAAATAAACTTCAATTATTAGGCAGATTTCACTTCTTCCTGTCTCCTTTTATTTTCTAGTAACTATTTCCAGTTCTTTTCTCCTAGATTACTAAACAATACTCATCATGATTCCTTTTGATTTTCCTTAAGATGCTTGGAGCCATTATATGCCTCTTCCAGTCTTCTCTTGTGTTGTCTTTGCAACTCTATTTCAAGGGACCCTCATAGGCATGAGAGCATTAAAGCCTCTAACCACAATCTTTACCCTCATTGTTATACTCTCTATTTTGTTTATGGAGCCAAAAGAACTAAATCCAGAATTCTAGGGATGATGTGGTCAGCCAGGGAAGAGACTATCTTCTCCCTAATCAATTGATCACTCAGTCAATCCAGAAGCATTTTAAAATGGTTCCTACTATGTAAAAAGCATAATGATAGATGTTAGGATATAACAAAGGCTAACAGCCCCTATCCTCAAGGAACCTACATTTGAATGAGCATCCTAATACATCTGGACTTTATCCCTGTTAGTGCACCCTCAAACATATAGGGGCTGCACTAGGCTGCCTCCTGGCTCCCTTCTAATTCTCAGATTCTTCAAATTTGTGCTTCAGTGATTCTGTGATAAACTGGAGTATCCGTGCAGGAAAAGTGACTGTGCTTGCATCAGCCATGCTCCTAATTTGCATTAGCTTTTTCTTTTTTCTGGCACCAAATCGTTGATCCACATTGTGTTCACAGTACATACAAATACCCTGCTATTATTCAGATAGATTGCTGTCTGATCACATTGAAAACATTTTTTACTTGTGAAGTTGAATTTTGAATGCAAATGTAAATCTCTAAGTTTCTCCCTGGTAAATGTTCTATTATTTAATTTGGCCTATTATACTAGGTATGAAGACTTCATTATATAGATCTTCTGTCAATACTGTAATCACTCTCTCTTAGAGTTCCATGTCATCTGAGACTTAAGAAAAAACAAGCACCTACGTCTTTAGCAAAGTCAGTGATCAAAATGATAAAAAGTCAGAACCAAACACAGATTCAAAAGGAAAGTCCCAAGATACTTTCTTCTTGCACCTGAGCAATAGTGTCCACTCTTTCCTTCTACCCATTCACCCAGGCCCCAATATACCTATGGGCCAATGGATATTCCTTTGTCTTGTACATTTGTCCATTTGTACAGAATTTTCACAAGGACGCATATTTTTTTAAAAAATGTACTTGTATTGTTTTATGTTAAGTTTTAAATAATAAAATAACATGAAAGACTTTATGAAATTATGCTAAAGTCTTGATAAACTCTGATTTACTAGTAAAAAAACCTTGAGTTTGGTACGGCTTGACTTGTTCTTGACTGTTTATGACCTTTTACTTTTCTAGATAGCCAATTACTATGTTTCATTTTGTGGTAGCAATAATTGCATGATCATTTTCTAGCTCTGCATGGATCATGCTTCATATATATTCTCCCAATCTTCACAGTCATATAAGGAGGAAAGAGCACTGTAATTATTGTACTCCCACTTCCTGGATAACTGCCTAGACCCCAGAATCCATCTTCACCCTTTCTGGGATTCCCCCTCTTTCCCCTTACCCGGCAGCAATCTCCAACTCTGCCTGTGGGTCCCTAGGCTCAGATAGTTGAACTATTCACTTTATCTTTTTCAGAATCAGACCTCCGCATCATTTCCTGGCCATCTCCTTAACAAGTGGTATGCTTCACACCTTCAAGTTGCCTTTACGTCTTGTCTTTTCTGATTAGGATGTAACTCCTTGGGAACAATATCTAGCATTTGCATCTCCAGAACTTAGCATAGTGCCTTTCACATAGTAAATATGTGTATATGTATGCATGTACATACATATATGCATACATGTGTGCATTTGTGTGTATACACACATACACACATACATCTATCTCTCTGGCTAGCTATCATTCCTTTGTCTGTCTGTGATTCTATATATCAAGCTAGATATTTTACACATGAGGAATCTGAGGATTTTAGAGGTTAGTTAATTTATGCAAAGTAACGTAGCTAGTCAGTGTCAGAGGCAAGATTCAGATAGAAGATTCTCCTGATGCCAGATGTATCCATTTTCCCACCATATCATACTGGTCTAGAGCTTATAAACTCCATCTTTCTTCTTTTCCCAATATTGCATCCCAGTGCCTGTTCTCCACAAACTTTCAAACTTCACTACCAGTGGGCCAGCAATCATATCGTCCAGGTGTTTCAATACTAAAGGATACAATTCATCTATCCACGATGAGTAGAACTCAGCCATAAACTCTATTGGTTCTCTTACTATCCCTTTACTAAGTTAGGTAGCCACTGCCTGTTAGCCACTTTTCCTGCTAGTTCAAATGTTCAAAGTTCAAATATCATCTTATTTGCTGAGAAAACAAAAGCAAAATCAGAATTGAGAATTTCTGCCTTTCCTCTCTTTTCAGTACCCATATTTCACCCTCACTTAGGTATAGTTTTATCCCTTCTTTGATCTTTCCCCCCCTAAATGTATCTCGGAAAGCCCTCTTTGTTTTCCATGTCATGCTCAGATCACTCTGACATTTAAGTGTCCTGCTTATATTCTTACATTTTTTTCATGCTTTTACATTCAACTTCCATTATTTTGTCTTGCTTCCATATTTCGAATGTGTCTTGCCACTTTCTAAGCTGGAGGGCAAGTCTTCTCTAGAACCAGTTCAGTCTATTCACAAATGATGGTTTTACCTCTCTTTAAGAGTTACTTCTCCTTAGTCTTCATATTTTCAGTACCAAGAGCTTCTCATGCATCTTCGAAAGACTTCTCCTGTGCAATTTTCCCCACATTTCCTCTCCATGATTTTCTCCCTATTCTTCCACTGAACCATATGAAATCCACTCTCCCCAAAGCATGGATGCTTGGCAATATGGGCCTAGCTTTCCTTTCTTTCTCTATCATAACTCGTAGAATAACAGTGCCCCTCAAGATTCCCATCAATTTTCCCTAAGTAATTAATCTATTCTATAGTTGAGAATCAGACCCAGACTAGAATTGCTACCTGTTGGATCCTTCACTCATTAAATGATGAAGATATATAGGAAAATCAAGAAGTTATTATCTGCTCTGATTTTGTCAGACAGCAAGCTACCATGAGGGCATTTGAAGTCTTGTGTCACTACCATGTCATGTGTCTATGTCAGGTTCTTGATCTTTTCCCCAAGTTCTTTATATAACCTGTCTTTCTGCTCAGGCAATCCATACTGCATTCTTATGACAACGATATTTTTGTCTAGCACTTTATAGCTCTTTACCCGAATGATCTCCATGATCCTTTGGATATTTGATGATGCTATATCTCTTTCCCCTATTTTTCCTCCCCCTATTATTTGTGCTTTCTTTATTTAAAAAAAAGATAAATACTTCCAAATCAAGTAACAGTCTTGTTATCTCAACTGACTAAACCCCAACAATACTTTCAATATAAATATATTCTTCTTGTATTGAGAAGTTAGAATATAAGTACTTTGAAAGCAAGATTTTTTTCCCACTTTGTTCTATGTATGCCCAGTGCCTAGCATAGGATCAGACATTTTTAGGAATTTAATAAATTATTTTAATCTAGATTCTAATTTATGCAAAAAATAAATCTTATGAAGTATTCACATCATTTAAATTCCTGTGTGGTATTTCCATTAAGCTGGGAATAATGACCATATTTTCCATAATTGTATCTTTGAATATACAGGGTAAAATTGAAATATATTTGGATATGTCAGGGGATTCATAATTTGCCAGTACTTACCTGTAACATATTGATAGTTTGGGTGACTGATTTGTTATGCCTTTTTATTGACATCCATGCCTTGTTTTATGAGCTTCACTGCCGAATTCTTTCTTGGAATGTATTTCCCATGAAGCTTGTGGGAACTTTATGCCATTCTTCTTTCCACTCTCTGTGGAATCTAGGCTCATAGGAACATAGACTGAGGGCTGGAAAAGACTTTGGTCAAGATCTCATTCAACACCCTGAAGAAAGTGAGTGGAATAATATTTAATTGTCTTGCCCAAAGTCATACAAGTAACAAGTTGGAATGTTGCCATTTAAAGTAGCCCTTTTCACTTACAGTCTAGAATCCTTTACATTGTGGTATAGTTTTTCAATGTTTTCCTCATTTTTAAGTTCAAAAGCCTTTATATCAATTCTTTGAGATATTTGTCATCTCTTGAATCATGACAATCTGAGACTTTTATCATCCCTTGAAAGGAAAGGCTCTGCAAACTCCTTAAGATCTCAGTATTGCTTTATCTGCTAAACACTTCTCTTAGCTTAACTTTTATCTACTTGATATAGATAGTTAAATTGGCTCATCCATCAGAATTCATGCTTCTTAACGTCAGGGACTATTTCATTATTTTTTTTGTATCCTCCATGCTTAGCACAGTACCTGGCAAATAGTGATAAAAAATACTTGTTGATTGATCAATTTGGCTGTGGTTCATATTAAAAAAAAACAATATTTATGCACCTTCTTCTGAATAAGACATTTCCTGTTCATCCTCTCCAAAAGTATACAATGAAAACATATCTGAATAAGTGATATGATCGTTTTAATGCCATAAATCCAATTTCCTCCATGAAAACCTTGCTGTAATGTTCTGTTGTATGATAAAAAAAAATCTCAAAAGCTATGCTTATATAGTACAAGCTCTGGAAATTGATACAATTTTTTTTAAAGGCTTAAAGTGTAAGCTCAGTATGTTCATACTCCTAGGAATAGCTTAAGTTCAAAGAGATTTATACTTTTGATGAACATAATAAAATGACATTATATTTAATTATATGTGTGTATGTAATATATATGTATATATTACATACATACATATAATTTTATTATTTATATCTATACATATGTGTGTGTGTGTGTGTGTGTGTTTGCTATCAGTCTCAAAGACCGGCCAGCAATTGATTAATCAACTAGATTATCTGAACTGTCCAATATGTGAACACTAGTCATTAAGTCATTAGAGTTTGTTTCAAGTGCATTGGATACCCATAGAAATAACACAATATATTAATGAAATATACAAAGAGACACTCTATTGTTTATATAATGCTTCTCTAAACAATCAGAACATTCTCATGAAAGGAGCTGGGAAATACGTTCATGCTGGGTGGTGGTGGTAGGGGAAGGATGGCATGATGGATGATATTACATTCTTAATAGATGATAGATTCTTGTGTATTCACTCATTTCCATGCCATTTGAATGTTTTAACCCATTTGCTGAATGTCTAGCCATCCACTAAGTTTGTTTGTTTTCCCCTGTGATATCAAGTATAGTATGAAAGTAACACTAATAACCCTGGAGAATTAATTGTAACGGTAACTGGTTTATTTCTGAAATGCATCATCTATTATTTTTTGGGGGGTATCTGATATTATGCAATGTTTCCCTAAAGTTAATGTCATTTTAAGAAAGTAAAGCTTAAAATTGAGTTATGTCTTCTGAGACACTCTATATGCTGTCAAATATCATCGTTATGTCATAGGAATCCACACATAATGTTACTACATCTTTTTAACTGATAGCATTGCATGAATAACTCCCAAAATTTTGTAATTATATTTTAATTTCCATTTTTGTATTTAATTAAATTTATTTTAGTTATATTTTATGTTCTGAAATGTGTACTTTCCAACCTCCCCTTCCCCATCCTGAACTAGAGAAGGCCACCATTTCACACACAAACACACACATATACATACATATACGCAGAACCATACTATGCATAATTCTATTATCCGTTCTTTCTCTGGAGGTCGGTAGCATCTTCCTTCACAGTTTATTTGAATATTGTTAATACCCAGAATAGTTCAGTTCTTCACAATTATTCTTCAAACAATATTCCTCTTACTGTATCCAATGTTTTCTTGGTTCTGTTCATTTTGTTCATTATTTCATGGAAGTCTTTCCATGTTTTCTTTTTTTTTCTCTAAAGTCAACCAGCTCATAACTTCTTACAGTACAGTAATATCTCAAATTTCCAAAATCTTGAAAATTGATTAAGTAATGCTGCATATAAATAGCTATATGGAACACAAAATTGACTGGGAGGAGGAAATAAGATTGAATGGCATCTAGGATATTGTGGATTCTTTACAAAGATCCCAAACACCTAACTTCTGTAAAAATCCATCTCTTTTAATTGTAATAATTTCTAAATGGTGTTAAAAGGTTATGAGTCATAGATCATCAAAATCATAGAAAGAATCAAAATTGTGAGTTACCCAAAAGATACATAGTGGACACAATTGGCTACATTATTTATGATGTATCTGCTAGAAGAGGTATAAAAATCAATCATCATTATCTTTCTAAACTCACTCTTATTCAATATTTCCATATTTCTGTTTGCAACCTAAGAGTCTTGCTGAAATCCTCATTTCCCTCACCCCAAATGTCTAATTAGTTGCTAAATGTTTATGTGTGCATTTTCCTATGAATATGTATATATAATATTCTTAAACTTATATGTATATATTTCACTCATATTGCATCTCTCTAATCCTCTTCTTTTCACTCACACAGCTACTAGTCTACTTCTCATCCTCATCACTTCTTGCCTGGACTACTACAATAATATCCTAATTGTTCTCTCTGTCAAAAATCCCCTCCCTCAAAAAATTCCCTCATCTCAATTTTAACACATCTTTTACATAACTTTTTTCCCTAATATGGATAATTTTTTTTCCTATTTTTCCCTAATATGGATATTATTTTTCCCTAATATGGATAATGAATCATTTGATAACCTGCTCAGTGAATTCCACTGACTCCCTATTAATCCTCTAGATAAAAAAAAAGTTAAACTACTCTGTTTGGTATTTAAATCTCTTCATACAAGTGTGCCCTTTCTTACCTTTCTAGTTTTCTTGAACATTACTCCTTTTCACAGAAAGCGAATATTGGCAGGACTATTCATTTTGATGAAATAAAAGATCCATTGGGGTATATGAATTTTTTAAACAAGGAATAATCCTGGGTAAATGTAAATAAGACATATATCTTCCATTTCTTCTTGAATCTTCAAGGGGATATATCTACCCTAAGACACCTGCACCATCACAATCTTAATTCTGTGTGGGCTAGGGAATTTATATAAATTGGAGCCCATTTATTTCTGCTCATCCTAAGCAGCTCTTAACTATGCTCTTCCAAAAGTTCGACTCAAAGATTCCATCCAACTTGTGGGGGTGTTACTTTTCTTATTCACATTGTCAATTTGGTCCTAGTGGGCAATAAATTGATGGCTTCTTTTAATGTGGTGACGAATCTACATTCTCCAAGAATAATTCAGTGAAGCACAAGCCATGGCATGTTATCCCACAGTGGAGATTTGGAGTACTGTCCCAACAAAGGAATAAGCTAGTTTTACAGGTGCCAGACCAGGTAAGTTGTTGATTTGGATCATTAATAGCCAGGCCATTTGCTGATGAATTCTTTGACCATGGAAATCCCCAAAGTTGTCCCACCCCCTAAAAATTGCCTATCAAGTTGATTTCTGCTATATATGGATGCTGCAGACAACCAGAGATATTAGGAAACATTGAGGTGGAAGGCCATTGCATTTGGCCCCTTTGATCTACAACTATTCCAAGATATTAGCCTTTTTTAATCTGCATGTAACTGGAAATCTGTTGGAAGGAATTGAGATCACAAATAGAGGGACCAGGGAAGAAATATACTGTGAAAATCCACTCTTGTCATCAGTTAAGCCATTTTCTCCTGCTTATGAAGAAATGACTGGTACCAATAACTACTCCTTGCATGTGCCAAGTCTGGTTTGAGCTGGCAGGTGCAGGTTTCTATGTCTTGAGCCAAGGCTACCCATCAAGGTGATTTTTTTTTCTTCTGCCTAATTAGAAGGTTTTTATGTATCCAAATATGGATATACTTGGAGCAGCCAAAATAATTTTCACTTATGACCTCAAACTAGAAGAGATAAAAAGTTAATACCTTTACCATTTATGTCATCTCCTCCCCATGATTCAGGGGGGAAAGGCTGCCACCAGTGGTCGGTCCATCAACTGGAGTTGGCTTAATCACAGAAAATGGAATGCACTCTGCCTCCACTGCATGACTGTAGCTTCACCTCCCAATAAATCAATACGGGCAAGGCAGCCAGACAGAAGGCAGGATGACAGCTCTCCATCAGACATGTCACTCATAAATTCTGTATCACAAAGAATAGATCACACAGACCTGTCTTTCCAGAAGCACTAAGATGACTAATAAGGGATGAGACTTTATTTTAAAAGAATAATTGTTTTAGTCTGGGAGACGAACATCTCAGTGTCAAGGGAGGCCACCCATCAAGAAAGTGGCCTCAGTCATTTGATTTAAAGCTGCTTCCCCTTGTTTTCTGCTGAAAATAGTTTCCAGGCATACATCTGCTACTCATATACCCTTTCTGAAATTTGGGAGCCAGTTTTCATTCTACCTATGGCAACACATCTAAAGCCCAGGCCTTTCCCCTTCAATCAAAGATGAACTCATTGCTTTCTCACCATACACAAAGTGGCAATATCATGTAAGCAATGATTTGGAGCTGACTGGTCATTTGTATTAGGAATTCAGGTGATATTGGAGGAATGTTCAAAGTTTCCATGTGAGTGCTGAAGAATAATGCAGGTATTAATAATAAGAGGAGGGAGATTCCCCAATGAGGCAACAGGTTGGCAATGGGCTCACTATCAGTATTGCAAGAGGTTTCTCATGAATTTGACATGTCACATTTCAAAGGACCTGATGTCTTCAGTCTAGAATCAGATAAAAACAACTGTAACATCTTCAAGCACATACATTTTATTAGTGGACTAGGAAACTGTCAGGCACTTTTAACTTGTCCAAAACACATCTTTCAGGGAAAAAAAATCTATACTATCATGAGAACAGCAACCATAAAAACTTGTTACTATCATACTCTCCAAACTAAATTAATACTAGCCCCAGACATTTATTTTATCCATGTACTATGTTTGCAACACTCTGATTATATACATATATGTGTGTGCGTTGTGTGCATATGTGTGTATATGTGTATGTATATGCATATGTGTGTGTATTCATGTATATGTATTAAATTTAACTATGGTGAGTACATTGAAAAAATGTATACAACTTTTATTTCTCATTAAAATTTAGACAACTTTTATTTCTATCGTATCTCATACATGCAACCATTACAAAGGAATAAAGCAATTGTAAATTTTCTGAAAAATTTCTCCCCCTCAATTTCACTGAAATGTGTGTATATACATGTATACACAAAATAAATGTCTATGCATATATGCACAAATACACACATGTAGGTGTGCAATGTACATTTATATCTGCATTCATGCATGTATACACATATATATGTGTATGTACACATATATGTACATACATATACATATACACATATACTTACATATATACATATATTCCCTTCCCTTTCTTTCACTTCTCTTCTCTTTCATTCTCTTCTCTTCACTTTGTCTATGCTATTTCAGTTGGCAATCTCATCAGTTCCCATTTATTTTCTTTTCATTGCTTTGTTAATGATTCTCAAATCTATCTATCCTTCCCTCTGATGACTTTCAGTCTCATATCTCCAAATGGCTTTCAAAAATCTCAAAGTGGATGTCTAGTAGATGTCTTAAAGACAATACATCCAAAACCGAAGTCATCTTTCCCACTAAACACCATATCCCTAACTTTCCTTATTTGGTCAAAGTCACCACAATCATCCCAGTCCACTAGGATTGAAACTTATGTATCATTCTTCAACTCCTCCATAGCTCTCTTCCCTTATATATTTTCTATTTTTATGGCCTGTTGATCTCATCTTTGCAACACCTGTCTAATTAGTACATCTTTTTTATCAGAGAAAACTCTGGTTCTTGGGACGGGGGGGGGAGGAGCCAAGATGGCACAGGGAAAGCAGTGACTGTCTTGACCTCTCTCCCAAAGCCCTCCAAATACCTAAAAATATGGCTCTAAACAAATTCTAAAGCAGCACAATCCACAAAAAGATAGAGTGAAACAAATTTCCAGCCCAAGACAGCCTGGATGGTTGATCAGAAAGGTATATAACCCTGGGCTGGGAGAGGAGTGCATTTTGGCGTGGGAGCGCAGGTCACAGTGACCCTGGAGCAGTCCTCAGAGGACTGAATCATGAGGAACTGTGGTGGTTTCCAGACTTCTCAACCCAGGGATGCCAAAGTCAATGGAAGGTCAGTGGGAAAAGTCTGTGACTGCAGTGAGAGAGGAGCTAGGTCTCAGCCACAAGTCTCAGGTGCAGCCTGGGGCAGCGACTGTTTCCTGAGCTTCCATCCCACAGACTGAGGGGGAATCAAGTGGCTGATCAGAGGGGGATTGCAGGATCTCTTTGTCAGTGCTGAGGCAGGAATCTCTTGCTTTACCAATTCTTGGATCTGGGTCACAGTTCTGAGGGGTGGTCCTGGGGTGAGGAGGAGCACTGGTGTGGTGAAGTTTGTTGTGGTGGAGAGGAAACACCTCACCCCTTATCATACCACCTTGGAAGAACTAAAAATTTATAAGTCCCTAGAAGTACCTCTGAAAACAGCTGTACAAACCCCCGAAGCTTGGGACAGTACATTCTTCACATTGGAAGCAGACTTTTACCTTAACAAAGAGTTTAAAACTCAAGTAATTGGCCAGGATCATGAGTAATCAGTGCAAAGAGTGAGATTATTATCTTACTTTGGTGACAAAGATTAAAACATACAGCCAGAAGAAGACAACAAAGCCAAAGCTCCCACATCCAAAGCCTCCAAGAAAAATTATGAATCAGTCCCAGGCCTTGGAAGAACTCAAAAGGGATTTTGAGAAGCAAGTAAGAGAAATAGAGGAAAAACTGAGAGTGATGTAAGAAAATCATGAAAAACAAGTCAACAACTTGCTAAAGGAGATCCAAAAAAATACTGAAGAAAAATAACACCTTAAAAAATAGCCTAACCCAAATGGCAAAAGAGGTCCAAAAAGCCAATGAGGAGAAGAATGCCCTAAAAAGCAAAATTGGCCAAATGGAAAAGGAAGTCTAAAAGATTACTGAAGAAAATACTTCCTTAAAAATTAGAATAGAGCAATTGGAAGCTAGTGACTTTATGAGAAATCAAGACACTGTAAAACAAATCCAAAAGACTGAAAAATTATTAAACAATGTGAAATATCTCATTGGAAAAACAACTGACCTGGAAAATAGATCCAGAAGAGAGAATTTAAAAATTATTGGCCTATCTGAAAGCCATGAGCGAAAAAAGAGCCTAGACATCATCTTTCAAGAAATTATCCAAGAAAACTGTCCAGATATTTTAGAACCAGAGGGCAAAATAGAAATTGAAAAAATCCACTGATCTCCTCCTGAAAGAGATCCTCAAAGGAAAACTCCTAGGAATATTGTAGCCAAATTCCAGAATTCCCAGGTCAAGGAGAAAATATTACAAGTAGCCAGAAAGAAACAATTCAAGTATTCTGGAAACACAATCAGGACAACACAAGATTTAGCTGCTTCTATATTAAGGAACCACAGGGCATGGAATATAATATTCCAGAGAGCAAAGGAGATAGGATTACAACCAAGAATCACCTACCCAGCAAAACTGAGTATAAACCTGCAGGCAAAAAAATGGTCATTCAGTGAAATAGAGGACTTTGAAGCATTCCTGATGAAAAGACCAGAGTCGAATAGAAAATTTGATTTTCAAATACAAGACTCAAGTGGAACATGAAGAGGTAAATAGGAAAGAGAAAATCATAAGAGACTTATTAAGGTTGAACTGTTTACATTCCTGCATGGAAAGATGATATTTGTAACTCATGAGAACTTTGTCAGTATTAGGGTAGTTGGAGGGGAAAAAATTATATGTACATATATATAGATATAGATAGATAGAGGGCACAGGGTGAGTTGAAAATGAAAGGGTCATATCTAGAGAATAAAATTAAGGGGTGAGAGAGGAATATACTAGGAGAAGGAGAAAGGGAGAGGTAGAATGGGGTAAATTATCCTACAAAAAAAAAGAAAAGAAAAGGCTCTTACAATGGAGGAGAAAAGGGGGAAGGTAAGAGGGAATGAGTGATTCTTATTCTCATAGGATTTGAATTAAGGAGGGAATAACATACACACTCAATTGGGTGTGTAAATCTGTCTTACCCTGCAGGAAAATGGGGGGCAAGGGGACAAAAGAGTAGAGGAATGATAGAGAGGAGGGAAGATTGGGAAAGGGAGTAATCAGAAGCAAATACTTCTGAGGAGGGACAGGGTCAAAAGAAAGAATAGAATAAATGGGGGGGTGGCAGGATAGGATTAAGGGAAATAGAGTTAGCTTTTCATGGCCTGTCTATTTTGGAAGAGTTTTGCATAACTGCAGATGTATAACCTATATTGAGCTGCTTGCCTTTTCAATGAGGGTGGGTAGGGAGGGAGGAGGGAGAAAATTTGGAGCCCAAAGTTTTAAAAACACATGTTTAAAAAAAATGTTTTCACATGCAACTGGGAAATAAGAAATACAGGAAATGGGGTACAGAAATCCATCCTGCACTACAGGAAAATTGAAGGGGAAGGGGATAAAAGAATGGGGGGAGAGATAGAAAGAAAGGCAGAATAGGTGAAGGGGTATTTAGAATGCATGCCATATTGTGGTGGGGGGGGTGAGATGGGGTGAAAAATTGGAACTCAAAATCTTGTGGAAATAAATGTTGAAAACAAAAAAATAAATAAAAAATAACCATAAAAAAATAACATCATTCACATGTAAGTCTTCATGACCTAAAACTTCGACTAATTCAATAACCTGATGATAGCTCTGCCTTTATCAAGTCCCCCTCACTACAATTCATCCTCCTTTCACCCACAAAGGTGATTTTCTTCAAACAGAAGTTCAACTACATAATCATTGAACCATTCAATAAACTCCAGTGACTCCCAATTATTTCCATGGTCAAATATAAAGTCATCTTTGTCAAAATCCCTTATTAAACTATGTACCCTCCCCACCTTTCCAGTCTTCTTACACCTAAATCTTTGCCATTTACTTATCAATCTAGTTATGTTAGCTTCTATTTACCCCCACAAACATGACACTCCATTTCTCACCTCTGAGATTTTTCTTTGGCTCCTATTCCTGAAATATTCTTCCTCATCATCTCCAAATCCTTTTTGGATAAAGAGCTAGTAGTGCTATTGGTAAGTCAAAGGTTTTGCATGGTTTTATAGCCCTTTGTGCATAGTTCCAAATTGCTCTACAGAATGGTTGAATCCATTCACAACTCCATCAACAATGCATTAATGTCCATTTTTTCCCACTTTCCCCTTCAATATTTATCATTTTCCTTTTCTTTCCTATTAGACAATCTAATAGGTATGAGATAGTACCTAAAAATTGTTTTAAAGTGCATTTCTAAGGACAGCTAGGTGGTGCAGTGGATAAAGCACCGGCCCTGAAGTCAGGAGGACCTGCGTTCAAATCTGGCCTCATTCCAAACACTTGACACTTACTATCTGTATAACCCTGGGCAAGTCACTTAACCCCAATTGCCTAAGAATTAAAAAAAAAATAAAAAATAAGTACATTTCTCAAGCCAATGGTGAGTTAGAACTTTTTTTTAAATATGGCTATAGATAGCTTTCATTACTTCATCTGAAAAGTGTTCATATCTTTTGACCATTTATCACTTGGGGGAATTTCTTTTTTTTTTTTTATAAATTTGACTCAGTTCTCTATATGTTTGAGAAGTGAGGCCTTTATCGAGAAACTTCAATTTTTTTTTGTTACTATGACTAACTGTATTTCCCTACCTCTTATTCCCCCTATTTAATCTGTCTTCTCTCTATTCACTGTCCTTACTAAAGTGTTTTGCTTTTGATTACCCCTCCACCATCTGCTCTCCCTTCTATCACTCCCCGCCTTCTCTTATCCCCTTCCCTTTCTACTTTTCTGTAGAGTAATAAAGATTTCTATATCCAATTGAGTGTGTATGTTATTCCCTTTTTCAGTCAATTCTGATGAGAATATGGTTCACTCGCTCTCCCTCACCTCCCCACTTCCACTCTACTGTAAAATCTTTTTCTTGCCTCTTTTATGTAAGATATTTACCCTATTCTGCCTTTCCCTTTCCTTTTCTCCCAGTACATTCCTTTCTCCTCCCTTAATTTTATTTTTAAGACAGCATCTCTTCATATTCAACTCACACTTGTATGCTTTATCTGTATATACTCCTTGTAACTGCCCTAATAATGAAAAAGTCTTTATGAGTTACAAGTATCATTTTCCCATGTAGGAATGTAAAAAGTTCAACCTTATTAAGTCCCTTATTATTTCCATTTCCTGTTTACTTTTTTATGATACTCTTGAATCTTCCACTTGAAAGTCCAAATTTCTATTCAGCTCTGGTCTTTTCATCAAGAATGCTTGAAAGTCCTCTATTTCATTAAATGCTTATTCGTGTCCTCTGAAGAATTATACTCAGTTTTGATTAGTAGGTGATTCTTGGTTGTAATCCTAGCTCCTTTGCCCTCTGGAATATCATATTCAAAGCCCTTTAATCTTTTCAAGTAGAACCTGCTAAATCTCTTGTTATCCTGATTGTGGCTCTATGATACTTAAATTGTTTCTTTCTGGCTGCTTGCAATATTTTCTCCTTGACCTGGGAACTCTGGAATTAGGCTATAATATTCCTAGAGGTTTTCCTTTTGGGATTTATTTCAGGAAGTGATCAGTAGATTCTTTCAATTTCTATTTTGCCTTCTGGTTCTAGAACATTAGGGCAGTTTTCCTTGATAATTTCTTGAAAAATGATATCTAGGTTCTTTTTTTGATCGTGGCTTTCAGGTAGTCCAATAATTTTTAAATTACCTCTCCTGGATCTATTTTCCAGTTCATTTATTTTTCCTTGAAGGAGGTAATTTACATTGTCTTCTACTTTTTTTTCATTCTTTTGATTTTGCTTTATTTTTTCTTGATTTCTTTTAAAGTCAATAACTTTTCTTTAAAGTCAATAATTTGCTCCATTCTAATTTTTAAGGAATTATTTTCTTCAGTGAGCTTTTGTACCTCCTTTGCAATTTGGCCAATTCTATTTTAAGAGTTTTTTTTTTTCCTTCAGTTTGCTTTTTAAGGTGTCATTTCCTTCAGTATTTTTTTAATGTGTGTATGTGTCTCCTTATGATTTTCTGGCATCACTCTCATTTCTCTTCCCAATTTTCCCTCTACCTCTCTTACTTGATTTTCACAATCCTTTCTGAGTCCTCCTATGGCCAGAGACTAATTCATTTTTTTTTTCTTGGAGGCTTTGGAAGTAGGGGCTTTGGCTTTGCTATCTCTTTTGAGTTTGTGTTTTGATCTCCCTTATCATCATAGTAAATTTCTATTTTAAGATTTCTTTTCTGTTGTTTGGTTATTTTTCCACCCTATTGCTAGACTTTTCATTCTTTGTTGAAGTAGGGCTCTGCTTCCAGGGAGGAGGGTGCACTGTCCCAAGATTCAGGGCTTTTGGGCAGCTGTTTTCAGTACTTCTAGGGCCCTGTATGTTTTCAGTTCTTCCAAGGTGGTATGATCAAAAAAAAGGGGGGGGGTGCAGCTAGATGGTGCAGCGGATAGAGCACAGGCTCTGAAGTCAGGAGGACCTGAGTTCAAATCCAGCCTCAGACCAAACACTTGATACTTACTAGCTGTGTGACCCTGGGCAAGCCACTTTATCCCAATTGCCTAAAAAAAAAAAAACTTAAAAATTTAAAAAAGGAAAAGCAAAACACTAGAAATGAAGACAGGAACCACACTTAAAAAAAATAAGGTGGTATGATCTAAGTAGAATTGTTTACTACTCTCCTGGCCTGTGCTCTGGTCTGTGAATGACCAACAGTACTCTTTTCTGCCCTGCACCTGTGATGATGGTCCCTGCTCCACTTTGGCAATGAGCTTTGGTGTGCTAGTGTTCCTCTTTGCTCTGGGACTGCTACTCATGACTGTAACCCAGATGTAATTAGAGGCAAAGCAACAGAATCCTTCTTGAGTTCCAGCAAAGACACCCCTTTAATCTCCTTTTGATCAGTTGTTTGACCCACTTACTCTCTGTGGGCTGAGAGCTCTGTGTTGCTGCTGTTAACTCAATGGTTCTCAAGGCCTGCTCTTGGTTTGCTGGATCTGGGTCTGTGCTGGCCTGGCCTGTTGTGGACTGTACTCCACTCTCACTGAGGTGCAATAGACCTTTCCTGCTGATCTTCTAAGTTGTCTTTGGCTGGATATTTATTTCACCTTTTCCTTCTGTGGGTTCTGCTGCACCAGCAATTGTTTTATGGCATTATTTAAAGGTGTTCAGAAAAATTAGGGTGAGAGCTCAGGCTAGTCCCTACCTTTTCTCTGACATCTTGGCTTCACCTCCTTATACTTTTAACCCTTGGTGCTGCTGATATTATTTGTATTTGTGTGTGTGTGTATGTGTGTGTGAACACTGTTATTTCATTGATTAGGGCACTCCTGATAAGGATACTACTTACTCTCCAATTGATCATCTTAGTGAATTCTCTGGGTTCAAGGGGATTTTAAGTGACTTGCACGGTGTCACTTTGACAGTGTGTAGCAAGATGGTACTTGACCTGAGTTATTCTAGGATCTGAATTCAGCTCTCTATGTAGCATGTTATACTTGCTCTCCCCACAATCAACTATTTAGTTTAGTTTGGGTTTTTTTGCACCTCTTCTTTTCAATATAATTTGCTATGGTTTGCATTGTTTTATAAATTGAAAAAAAATATGATTCCAAACTAAAATAGTGTGAAATCCTATGACACTGCAGATTTATTCGGTAAGGATTGATATTTTATTATCATCTAAGAACTGTGATTAAATTATTTTATGCAAATTTTGATGACCCAGACATATTATTATTAGGAAGTCAAGTGTTACAATGGACAGAATTTTGGACCTGAAGGCAGAAGACCTAGGTGCAATTTGGTGTCATACACTTACTATGTTACCCTAGGCAGTTAATTAACCTGTTTTGCATCAATTTGCAGAGAGAGAGAAAGAGAGAAAGAGAGAGAGAGAGAGAAAGACTCTTCCTGAACCCAGAAGATTGCTCTTAAAGACCTGACTGCAATTCTTTAAGTGGAATTTTTAGCTACTGCATTTGGTGTTTTCAAACTCTAGGATTTTTTGTTTATGGAGTAAATTTTATGGAAATATATCCAACTAATTATTTTCCTACAGCTGTAGTCTGCTCATTGGGTGATCCAATCATCTATTGTTTCTTTGACTCAGTCAAAGAGATTCACATCTCATAAAGTATAACATGCTCTTACCCTAATTGAATTACACTATAATACATTTCATTAATTGAAATAGGTCCTAATTTTTGCCACACATATCTCCAAGAAATCTTTGAAATCATATATTCCAATCTCTACATTTTAAAAATGAGGAAATTAGGACACAGAAAAATCAATTCAACTGTGCAAGATTGATTTGATTACACATGAACATCAAAGTGATTATGAAGACCATGCCTTGACCCAACATATATGTCCAGAGGAAAACACCTTACCTTGGCTTGCCTAGTTCTCACCAGTAGTAGTTAAAAACAATAGATTAGGAACTTCATCATCTATCATTCCTTCCCTTTAGATGTGGCAATGGAGAGTTCTGCTTCCAGGAGCCAAGACGATGGAGTAAAAAGGTAGTCACGCTCACCCTCCCCTATCAACCTCTGAAAACCCAGAAAACATCACCCCAGAAAAAACCCTGGAACAGCTGAACCACAAGAGAGACTGGGTGCAGCAGTGCAGTGGCCTAAGTAGCTAGAGGGTTTAAAGGGAAAGGACCCCCTTAGCCTGGGGGGAAGGGGAGCAGTACAGAACCAGGAGTCACCAAGTCAGCTAGTGGAAAGACCCACTTTAGCTCACCAGGAGGAGATTCTGGTGTCTCGGCATTCTACAGCAAATGGGTCTCCCAGTACCTCAGCAAAAATAAGGGGAGCACTACAAAGGACCCCAGATGGATAAGTACCCTGCAGAATTTGTCTGAAAGGAGCTGAAGAAAGCAACATGCAGTTGCCCAAAAATTCCAGCCTTGTTGATTTAGCCCAACACCAGGTAAGCTGTCAGAACCTGACAACCTCCAACTGCCAACCAGGAGGAGATCCCAAAGTCCAGGTGGTTGAGCAGGCAAATGCCAACAGCTAGACCTCCGAGTGCCTCAGTGAGGGTGGGGAAACAAGTGAAAACCAGCGCAGAAAACTACCAGGTGCCTCAGCATTCTAGAACAAAGGAGTTTCCCAGTGCCTAAACAGAACTAAGGGAGGCAGCACTGTAAGGGGCCCCAGGCAGATAAACACATGGCAGCACTTATCTAAAAGGAGCTAAACAAAGCTAAAGGAAAGGAAAAGCAGGCAACCTAGATTTGCCTGAAAGTCCCAGAAATGCCGATTCCAGTCCAACACCAGGTAAGCTGCCAGAACCCTACAGCCTCCAATTGCCAAAATAAGAGGCCCCAGCACACAAAGCCAGTGACCAAGACCTAGACACCCAACACAAGAAGCTTGGGTCAGTGCCCTCTGCTCCCCAGCAGGAGAGCATAATCTCTTTAAAGGCCAGGGAATAAAGAAACACCATGAGTAAAAAGAAACGTACGATAGATTCATATAATGAGAAGAGTAAAGATCAAGACAGAAATACTGAAGAGGATAACATTGTCATCAAACCCACATCTGCAAAATCAAAAGGGAATATGAACTGGTCTGAAGCCCAAAAAGCCTTCTTAGAAGAACTCAAGAAGGATTTTAAAAGTCAAATGAGAGAGGTAGAGGAGTCCTTAAAAAGTACAATTGGCCAATTGGAAAAAAAGTACACTGAAGCAAACAAGTCCCTAAAACACACAATTGCACAACTGGAAAAAAAGTACTATGAAGAAAACAAATACCTTAAAAATACAATTGACAAATTGGACAAGAAAGTACAAAATCTAACAGAAGAAAACAATATATTAAAAATTAGAATTGAACAAATGGAAACTAACGACTCTATGAGAGAGCAAGAATCAGTCAAACAGAAACAAAAAAATGAAAAAATAGATGAAAACGTAAAATACCTCATGGGTAAAACAACTGACCTGGAAAATAGATCCAGGAGAGATAATTTTAAAATCATAGGCCTACCTGAAAGTCGTGATGAAATAAAGAGCCTGCACAATATCCTCCAGGAAATCATAAAGGCAAACTACCCTGAAGTCCTAGAACCTGAAGGTAAAATAACCACAGAAAGAATCCACTGCTCCCCACCTGAAAGAGATCCCAAATTGAAAACACCAAGGAATATAATAGCTAAATTCCAAAATTACCAGATTAAAGAGAAATTACTGCAAGTAGCCAGAAAGAAACAATTTAAATATCATGGATCCACAGTCAGAATTTCACAGGACCTTGCAGCCTCTAAATTAAAAGGCTGTAGGACATGGAACATGATATTCCATGAGGCAAAGGAGCTTGGAATGCAGCCAAGGATTAACTACCCAGAGAAAATGAGCATGATTTTTCAAGGAAGGAGATGGGTATTCAACGAAAGTGGGGACTTCCAAACGTTTCTGATAAAAGACCAGAGCTCAACAAAAAATTTGATCTTCAAGTACAAGATTCAAGAGAGACATAAAAAGGTAAATGAGACAGAAAGATACAATATGTTGTTAATAAGGGCAAACTGTTTATATCCCTACAAAGGAAGATGACACTTGCAACTCTTGAGAACTGTATTGTTATTGTACCATGTTAAAGGAGTATACATAAAGTGGGTGGATATAGTTGACTTTGATGTAATGATAAAAAAAATCTAATCAAGTGGGTTAAATGGATCCAAGTAAGTGGATTAGTCTAAGAAAATGTACTGAGAAAGGAGGAGGCAGACAAGGGTAAATTACATTGTAGGAAAAGACACAAAAACCTATTAGAGCAGAGGGAAAGAAGGGAGAGGGATGAGCATTGTTTGAACCTTACTCTCATCAGATTTGGCTCAAGAAGGCAAGAACATAATCAGTTAAGTATAGAAATCTAACTTGCACTATAGGCAGTTGGAGGGAAAAGGGGAAAGAAAAGGGAGGGGGGATACAAGGGAGGGAAGAAGCAGTAAGGGTAAAGGGGAAGAAAAGGGAAAGGGATAACAGAAGGGAGGTGGGACCCAAGGAGGTGCTGGTCAAATGCAAAACACTAGTGAGGGGGGAAAGGAGATAGGAGAAAGAAAAGCATAAACAGGGGAGAAAAAAGGATGGAGAAAAAGACACAGATAGTAATCATAACTGGGAATCTGAATGGGATGAACTCTCTCATAAAACAGAAATGTATAGCAGAGTGGATTAAAAACCATAATCCTAAAATATGTTGTTTACAGTAAACACATTTGAAAAAGAGTGACACAGGACAAAGGTGAAAGGCTGGAGCAAAATATATTATGCTTCAGCTGAAGTAAAAAAAATCAGGGGTAGCAATCCTGATCTCAGACAAAGCAAAAGCAAAGATAGATCTTATCAAAAGAGATAAGGAAGGAAACTACATCCTGCTAAAAGGCACCATAGACAATGAAGTAATATCATTACTAAACATATATGCACCAAATGGTATAGCATCCAAATTCTTAGAGGAGAAGTTCAAGGAGTTATAGGAAGAAACAGACAGCAAAACTATACTAGTGGGGGACCTCAACCGCCCCCTCACTGAACTAGATAAATCTAACCACAAAATGAACAAGAAAGAAGTTAAGGAGGTGAATAGAACATTAGAAAAGTTATGTATGATAAACCTGTGGAGAAAACTGAATGGGGATAGAAAGAAATATACATTTTTCTAGGTGGCACATGGCACATACACAAAAATTGACCATGTACTAGGGCATAAACACCTCACAATCCCATGCAGAAAGGCAGAAATATTAAATGCATATTTTTCAGATCATGATGCAGTAAAATTATATATAATAAAGGGCCATGGAAAGATAGACTAAAAAATAAATGGAAACCATATAATCTAATCCGAAAAAAAATGATTGGGTCAAACAACAAATCATAGAAACAATCAATAATTTCATTCAAGAAAATGACATTAATGAGACAACATACCAAAACTTGTGGGATGCAGTAAAAGCAGTTCTTAGGGGAAGTTTTATATCTCTAAATACTTACATACATAAAATAGAAAAAGAGAAGATCAATGAATTGGGCATACAACTAAAAAAACTAGAAAAAGAACAAATGAAAATCCTCAATTAAACACCAAAATAGAAATATTGAAAACCAAAGGAAAAAATTAATAAAATTGAAATTAAAAAACTGTTGAACTAATAAAACTAAGAGCTGTTTTTATGAAAAAACCAATAAAATAGATAAACCTTTGTTTAATCTAATTTAAAAAAAAGAAAGAAGAAAACCAAATTACTACTATCAAGAATGAAAATGGTGAAACTACCACCAAGGAAGAGGAAATTAAAACAACAATTAGAAATTATTTTGCCCAACTATATGCCAACAAATTTGACAATCTCAGTGAAATGGATCCATATTTCCAAAAATATAAATTGCCCAGATTAACAGAAGAGGAAGTAAAATACTTAAATAACCCCATCTCAGCAAAAGAAATTAAATAAGCCATTGATGTGTTCCCTAGGAAAAAATCTCCAGGGCCAGAGGGATTTATATGCGAATTCTATCAAACATTTAAAGAACAATTAATTCCAATACAACATAGACTATTTGGTAAAAAAGTTGAAGAAAGAATCTTACCAAATTCTTTTTATGACACAAATATGGTGCTGATACCTAAACCAAGAAGAGTCAAAACAGAGAAAGAAAAATATAGACCAATTTCTCTGATGAATATAGATGCAAAAATTTTAAACAAAATATTAGCAAATAGATTACAGCAACTTAACACAAGAATAATACACTATGACCAGGTAGGATTTATACCAGGAATGCAGGGCTGGTTCAGTACAAGGAAAGCTATCAGCATAATCCATCATATCAATACCAAAGCTAACAGAAACCACATGATCATCTCAATAAATGCAGAAAAAGCTTTTGAGGAAATACAACACCCATTCCTATTCAAAACATTAGAGAGCATAAGTATAAATGGACTCTTCCTTAAAATAATAAATAGCATTTATCTAAAACCTTCAGCAAGCATAATATGTATTGGCGACAAGCTAGAAGCACTTCCAATAAGATCAGGGATGAAACAAGGATGTCCATTATCACACTGTTGTTCAAAATTGTACTGGAAACGTTAGCTTTAGCAATAAGAGAAGAAAAAGACATTGAAGGCATTAGAATAGGCAAAGAAGAAATAAAGCTATCACTCTTTGCAGATGACATGATGTTATACTTACAGAAACCCAGAGACTCAAGTAAAAAACTACTTGAAATAATAAGCAACTTTAGGAAAGTTGCAGGCTATAAAAATAAACCCACATAAATCATAGGCATTTCTATGCATTGCCAACAAAGCCCAACAGCAAGAGATAGAAAGAGAAATTCCATTTAAACTTACTGTAGACATTATAAAATATTTAGGAGTGTACCTCCCAAAGCAAACCCAGGAACTCTATAAACACAATTACAAAACATTTTTCATGAAAATAAAATCAGATCTAAATAATTGGATAAACATCACTTGCTCATGGGTAGGCCGAGCTAATATAATATAAATGACAATTCTACTTAAGCTAAAAATGCAGGGAAAGGTGGCCTAGTCATTCCAGATCTTAAATTGTATTATAAAGCAGCAATCATCAAAACTGCTTGGTACTGGCTAAGAAATAGAGTGGTGGATCAATGGAATAGGTTAAATATACAAGGCACAGTAGTCAATGACTATAGTAATCTATTATTTGATAAACCCAAAGACCCCGGCTTCTGGGATAAGAACTTTGAAAAAAAAAACTGTTGGGAAAACTGGAAAAGATTATGGCAGAAACTAGGCATAGACCAAAATCTCACACCATATACCAAAATAAAGTCAAAATTGGTTCATGATTTAGATATAAAAGTTGATACTACAAGCAAACTGGGAGAGCAAGGAATAGTTTACCTGTCAGATCTATGGAGAACAGAAGAATTCATGACCAAACAGGAGATAGAGAACATTAAGAAAAGCAAAATAGATAACTTTGATTACATTAAATTGAAAAGTTTTTGCACCAACAAAGCCAATGCAACTAAGATTAGAAGGAAGGTAGAAAATTGTGAAAGAATTTTTACAACCAGTCTCTCTGATAAGGGCCTCATTTCTAAAATATATAGAGAATTAAGTCAAATTTAGAAGAATACAAGCCATTCCCCAATTGATAAATGGTCAAAGGATATGAATAGACAGTTCTCAGATGAAGAAATTAAAGCCATCTATAGTCATATGAAAAAATGCTCTAAATCGCTATTGATTAGAGAAATGCAAATCAAAACAACTCTGAGGTACCACATCACACCTATCAGAATGGCCAATATGACAAAACAGGAAAATGATAAATGTTGGAGAAGATGTGGGAAAATTGGAACACTAATGCATTGTTGGTGGAATTGTGAAATGATCCAACCATTTTGGAGAGCAATTTGGAACTATGCCCAAAGGGCTATTAAAATGTGCATACCCTTTAACCCTGCAATAGCACTTCTAGGGCTATATCCCAAAGAGATTACACAAACAGGAAAAGGACCTACATGTACAAAAATATTCATAGCAGCTCTTTTTGTGGTGGCAAAGAATTTGAAATTGAGAGGATGCCCATCAATTGGGGAATGGCTGAGCAAGTTGTGGCACATGAATGCAATGTAATACTATTGTGCTATAAGAAATGATGAACAGGCTGACTTCAGAAAACCTGGAAGGACTTGTATGATCTGATGCCGAGTGAAGTGAGCAGAATCAGGAGAATGTTGTATACAATAACAACCACATTGTGTGATGACTAATATTGATAAACCTAACCCTTCCTGGCAATACAAGGATCTAAGATATTTCCAGAAGGCTTGTGATGGAAAATGGTATCCACACCCAAAGAAAGAATTATGGAAGCCAAATTGCTAATTTTTTTTCTCTTCTGTTGAGTTTTGTTTCCTCTTTCTGATGGTTCCTCCTATTGGTTTTAATTTCTACTTACAACATCACTAATGTGAAAATATGTTTAATATGAATGTAAATGTATAGCCTATATCAGATTATGCTCTGTCTTGGGGAGGGTGGTGGGGAGGAAGGGGGAGAAAAATTTTAAAATCAAAAGCATATGGAAGTGATTATTGATAAATCAACATAAATTAATTAAAAAAAAGGTGTGGCAGTGGAGCAGGGGAAGAAGGAAGACAAAAGATTCCACCTATTTGTCCCAACCATGTGGACCATAAATAGCCTTGAAAACAATTGGCATCAGTTTTTGAAGGTTCAAAAATGATGCACAAATAAAAATTCAGCTTGTCAAAAGAAAAACAAAACAAAACACAAATAATGAATATCAGACATTTGTGAAAAGGTAGTAAAATGGGAATTTGATGCTATTAGAGCAGATGACAGTTCAATCTTTTCAAAACAATGGAATTTGAAAAGTTGTTAGACCAAGGTGCTATCATCTGTTTCACATAGGATAGATTTTCTGCATGAATATATACACAGTATGAACATACATATAATTCAAAACTTCAAGAGTTAACTCCTGTCATTTTTCATAATAGTAATTGTGAATGAGAAATTTTGATGGTGGTTGTAAAAATGAAACCTTGAAATTGACTAGGTGGTAGCTATGTCATTTTACTTTATATGACACAGAAAAAGTCATTTGACACTGTTGACTACCTTCTCTTGGATATTTTCTTCTTTCTATTGTGTGTATGTCTGTGTGTGTATGTGTGTGTGTGTGTGTGGTTGTGTGTGTATATGTGACAGTGCTCTCTCTTTGTTCTGTTCTTATATATCTGCCCACTTTTGCTCAATTTCCTTTTCTGGGTCATAATCTATATTATGCCTTCTACCAATAGGTCTTCTACAATACTCTGCCCTGAGACTTTTTCTCTTTTCTTTCTATACAAGGGGTCTTTAATTGTGTGTGGATGCATGTGTGTACACCATGGACACCTTTAGCACTCTGATGAAACTTATGTACCCATTCTCAAAATATTTTTCCCAAATGCACAAAATAAAATGTTTAAGTTATAAATGAAAATACTTCATTAAACACTTTTATCAAAATATATTTTAAAAACACACAAGTCCACAGATGGTAGATTAAGAATACCTGTTGTATAATATCTTACTGTGGTACCTCAACTTCCATGTATTTAATTATTATCCATATATTGATGGCTCCAATTATATACATATATTTATACATATATACTTACATTATTATATACATATACACTTCTCCAATTATGGTCATACTTTTGAGAGCCCCTTCTGTTACATTAACATTGTGTTGGACATTTTAAATTGAATTTCCCACAGTCATCTCAAACTAAATGTATGCAATAGATAACATTGCTTGTTCATCTTTTTTTTTCCTTTCTAAGTCAGCATCTCTTCCAAACTTCTCAGTGTCTAGAAGATCACCACTTTTCAAATGATCAGGTTCACCCTCTCAGTGTTTTTGACTTATCACCCTCATTCATTTTACATATCTAAATGACTTCCAAATCTTGCTCTTTCTACGTCTACAAATTAACTTATGTTGGTCCCCTCTTCTCTGCTTGCACAAATATCAGCATAGTTTAGGTCATTATAACCTCTTGTCTATATTATTGACTTAAAGTTTTACTTGGCTGCCTTATTTCTAATCTCTTCCCACTTTAATTCATCTTCCACACCTCTGCCTAAGTGATTTATTTATTTTTCTTCCTAAAGTACTAGTCTGACGATGTTATGTCCCTATTTAATAAACTCCGGTGGCTTCCTATTACCTCTATGATCAAATATATCTGTTTGGAAGTCAAATCCCTTCACAACTTGACTTCAACCTATTTTTCGAGCCTTCTGACATAGTTCTGCCACGCACTCACTTTCTGGTCCAACCACATTAGTATTCTTGCATCCTCATACATGACATGCTGTATTCTATTTCTGCCCATTTGTTCTCTTCCATATCTGGAATATATTCCCTTATCACTCTTGCTTCTTGGATTCCCTAATATCCTCTCATGACCCTACTCAAGAGCTTCCTTCTGCATGATGACTTATTCATTCCTTCTAGCTGTAAATGTCTTCATGAAAAAAAGCTACTTTTTATCTGATTTTGTGTGTTTTGTAAATATCTACATTATGTTCATTTACATTTCTCATTAGATTATAAATTCCTTGAGGACAGGAGCTCTCTTACTTTTGTCTTGTACCCATAGTGCCTAGCATAGGTTATGACACGTTGCATGGATGTGATGATGGTTGAAGGTTTCTTGTTTGATTGGTTAATATTAAGCACCCTAACAATGTTAGATGTATAACAAAACAGTCTCACTGATACAAACTTCAAGGGAGAATTCCCCATACAGCTCCAAGGACAGTAAGTTAACAAGAAAGGAATTTAAGGTCACATTTGACTCTTTGTGAACTCATTTGGGATTACCTTGGTAAAGATAATGGAGTGATTTGCCATTTCCTTCTCCAACTCATTTTACAAATGAGGTGAGTTTTGTATGTGGGATCATGAGAAAGTCATATGTATTGGAAAGAGCATTTATTTTGAAGTCATCAGCCTTGGACACTTATCCTGTACCTACTAGTTAATTTTAGCAAGATCCTATAATAAGCTGTACAGGCGAGAAAACACTGGCCTTAGAATTAGGAAGAACTGTGTTCAAATCCTGCCACAGACATTTATTTGTGGGCTTGGGAAAGTCACTTACAGTCTCAGTCTCAGTTTTCTCATGTGTAAAATGTGGATAATGATAGTACCTACCTACTGAAGCTGTTCTGGGGATGAAATGAGATATTTGTAAAATACTTTTTAAATTATAAATGACTATCTAAATGCTACTTATAGTCAGCACCATGTCATACAAATGATGACTCTCCTGAAATGTCACATTATTTGAATTCACATTTATTTTCATTGAGCTGGAAAAATTACCATATTTCATGTAATTACAAGTTAGAATTCTATTGTTATTTAGTAGTTGCAGCAGGGATGCTAAGATGATGATGAAGAGGATGAGGATGATGAGGATGATGATGATATATCATGGCACTTTCAAATTAGCAAATACATTTTTTTACATCCTCCCATTTGAGACTTTAAGCTGTCTTATAATGTAGATTGAGGTGAGGTAAATTTTATTATCCCTTTTTCCAGGTAAGGAAAAATATTCAGAAGGCTAAAATAACTTGCCCATTTCCACTGGGATAGTACATGTCAGAGACATGATTTGAATTCAGGACATCCTGATTTTGAATCCAGTGTTCTATCTGTTACATCATGGTAAGTACTTCTATTTCTCTGAACATCAGTTTTCTCATCCTTAAAATGAGGAGGTTAGAAGAGATGATAAAATGAAATTATAAAACATTCATTAGTTTCTTAGAGGCAGCTACTCGTGAGAGGGCATCAAATGTTTGACCTGGAGTCAGGAAGACCTGAGTTCTTACCCAGCCTCAAATAGTGGGGGTTGTAGGGTGTGTTCAGGGAAGTCTAATACCACCTTAGGTGTTTACTTGCTTTGTCCAACTCTCAATTGTGACTCCAAGATGCTCTATCATGTGCAGCCACCACACCCCAGTAAAGCATTTCAGCAGACAGGCTAAACCAATTTGAGCATAACTGAGGACTCTCAAACCCTTCCTAGATGTCTCCCCAAAGCAGATGAAGACTTTCTCTGGTGGAATGTGTAGATGAGAATAATTTGTCCTAACAGCCACGGAGGCACCTGAAGCAGATGCTGTGGAGTGCTCAGAGCTTGGTTAGACATTGAAGATGTCAAAGGACATTTACTGCATCCCAAGCCATCACTACTCATCTTGACTCTTTTGCCACTGGACTCTAATGACGATGGAACAGAGAGTGAGAGTGATGACTTTGCACAACTCTGTCAGACTTAAATTTAACTTATATATGAATCAAAAGACATCACCGATACCATTTTACCATTTTTACCTACCTCAAAATCCTGTGGCAACAGGCAAGTGATGAAGCAACAAGCGCAAATACACAGGGAATTTTATTCACAACCCTGCATGCAGGCTAACCAGGGCATAAGGTTGCCTTCTTAATGGACTGAAGCATCAGTAGGATTGGACAGACCCCTGGGTATCTAAGCATCCTTGTTTGTTGTTGTTGCTGTTGTTTTTTGTTGTTTTGTTTTGTTTTGTTTGTTTGTTTTTAGCCAAAGACAACGTTTATTAGAACATCCACCATATTGGGCAGACTCTTGAACATTAGTAAACTATTGGCTAGATTTTAAGAATCTAAACCTTTGACTAGACTATAAGAAACTAAGCACCTTAGTGGAGACAAGATGAACCTTATATACATTAAGACAAAGATCTAGGAGTGGCCAAGTTTTCTATGGGGTAATAGAATTCTAGGGACCTGTACCCATGGCAAAAGGAGAATGGATCCTAGATACATTTAAGGGTGGGAAGTGGCCTGGGGCCATAGGGAGGTCCACAATGAAAGGCTAGTTGATGGGATTATTGCCTCAGGGAAATGCCAGAGATTTGGCCACACGGGAAAGTCCAGGGTTTTTCCTT
Organism: Vombatus ursinus; assembly: GCF_900497805.2. NCBI lineage: Eukaryota > Metazoa > Chordata > Mammalia > Diprotodontia > Vombatidae > Vombatus > Vombatus ursinus. The sequence continues at coordinate 5,769,192 of NW_020954582.1, forward strand.
TTTGGGGTCTAGATACCATCCTCATCATTCCCCCTTCAAACAAATGGGACCCACATTCTTTTGGGGTAAGGGGCCACGGTCTCAGCTTCTAAAATTGCTTCCTGCTGACAAGGGGCATAGAGCTGTCCCTGCCTTGAGGAGGTGCTAAAGAGAGAAGGTTGACTGGAAGCAAGCACAGGCTGCATCCAGGGAATGATGGGGAAGGGGACATTGTCTGGTACTGATGTGGTACATCCTGCTCAAGGTAATGAAGCTGGCCTCTGAACTTGGGTAAGCATGCTCTTTTAAATTTGTAGTTTTGAGATCCTGGGTCCTGGGGTCCTGGAATCCCAAAATCATGACACCTGGGTCCTGCCCAAAAGCATTTGACCCAAGCCTTCTTGCAGTCAAAAACAAAGTTTATTGAAGATTCATCATATTAGCTAGACTCTTAAGAAATCTGAGCATCTGTGGGCTATTGGCTAGATTGTGAAAATCTGTGCATCTTAATGGAGACAAGATGGACCTTATATACAGAAAGACTGTGGGAGGAATCCAGGAGTGGCTAAGTAGTCTATGAGGTAATAGAATTCTGGGGGAAATGGAGCCTAAGTGGGACAAAGGGTGGGAAGTAGCCTGGGGTCATAAGGAGGCAAGACAATGGAGGGCCAGACTAGGTCAAGGATAACAGAATTGAGGGATTGGGTGTAGCCAAAACAACAGAATCATGGCCTCAGGGGAATGCCAGAGATCTCCTTGATCAAGTGGGAGAATTCAAGGACAGTCCAAAGGTTTTCTAGGGCCTGTAGACAAATGGAGCCCAAATTGGGGCAAAGGTCTCCCTTTGGGCCCATACCCCATCAGTACCAACTGTTTACTACCAACTGTAGGTGAATGGCTTGTAGTCTGGAAGACAGATCTGACAGAAAATACTGCAGAGCCTAGATGTGACAGGATAAAACATCCTAAGCTCTGTTTGGATTCAGATAATTCAGTTTTTCAACCATGCAATATCAAATCCACCTCATAGTCAGACTCAGGAAAAGTCAGGTGGGTAACATTCCTTTTCAAAAGAACATTATGGGGAAACTGAGCCAGCAGGATCCCATCTTAGGCTGAAGCTAAAATTGTCCTCTCAGTTTTTCCTGATGCTGACTTCCTACCAGCATCATATTCTCTGAGTAGCTTGTGGCATTTCTCTCAGATGGTCGATTATTGATTTTCAATGGATTATGATCCATCAAATGACTCAAAATAAAATCATATGAGCTTTACCTCAAACAGCAAGTTTCACTAATCATAGTTTAGGGAAAACTTTTCCAGCATTTACATCTCAAACTTAAATTTGTCCTGGTGTAAAAAGCCAATCAATTGAGATTTATATACACTTGCAAATTCTCAGCAAGTCATAATCCAAACAAGCTTTTTGGCTAACTTACACATTAAAACAATAACCAACAATAACCAATTTATTTTTACAGTAACTAAACTGTGAACAGTTGCTTGACATAACTGATAGAAAAAGTTCACCAATTTGAAATTGGAAACAAACCCATTACCAATCAGGTTGATGGGGTTGGGATCTAGACCCTAGAAAGGAAAAACCCTGAATTTTCCCACAAGGCCAAATCTCTGGCTTTCACCTGAGGCTATAATCCCATCAACTGGCCTTTCATTGTGGCTACACCCAATCTCTCCTCCATTGTCTTACCTCCCTATGGCCCCTGGCCATTTACCACCCTTAATCCTAGCTAGGCTCCATTCTCCCTTAGCTATGAGGTCCAGGTCCCAGGAGTTCTGTTCACCACAACTTACTGGCCACTCCCAGGTCCCTCCCACAGTCTCTCTCTACATAAGGTACACCTTGTCTCCATTAAGATGCTTAGATTCTTACAATCTAGCCATGCCTAGGATTCTTATAATCTAACCATAGCTCAGATTCCTAAAATCTAGCCCCTGCTTAGATTCTTATAATCTAGTCACTGCTGAGATTCTCAAAATCTAGCAACTGCTTAGATTCTTATAATCTAGCCATGGCTCAGATTCCTAAAATCTAGCCACTGCTTAGATTCTTAAAATCTAACCAATAGCTTACTAATGTTCAGACTCTTTAAGAGTCTGCCTAATATGATGGATGTTCTAATAAACCTTGTCTTTGACTGAAAGAAGGCTTGGGTCAAATTCTTTCAGGCAGTACCCATGTGTTGCGATTTTGTGGTCCCATGACCCCTGAGTCCCTAAACCACATCAAGGTGACTTCAATTTTGTTAAATTTATTTCCAAATTACTTTACACAGAGGATCAACATCTCATCACTAACAGTTAAAACTACAAACTTAAAAGAGCATGCTCACCCAAGTTCAGAGGCTAGCTTCATTACCTTGAGCAGGATGTGCTGAACCTGGGTGATGTTTCCAGGCAAAAGTTTTCCTAGGGCCCTAGGCCATTGTCAAGGGGCCCACTCTGTAGCTGCTGCTGCTCCTCCTTCCTCCTTCCTTTCCCAGGTGGGAGAGGGCAAAATCAAAGGTGAGGGGTAAAGGGTGAAACTCTTTTCTCCTATGAGAGGAATTAATGATACCCTCTTAACTTAAGGGAAGGGAGTGACCAGGGAAGTAAGGAGGTGTTTCAAAACTCCTTAATGATCAATCACAAAACCTCTAGAATCTGCCAAGATATTTTTAATTGTTCTAACTTTTTCCTTGTAACCTCCATGACTGAGGATTCAGGGATGTAGAGGGGAGTAAGTAAGCCTCAAGGAACAAAAAACAACTGTAGTTTTCCCCAATTCCCTAGCAGTGAGGGAATTAACAGAATTCGGCATACACATCCAGATAGGGGATCCATACTTGTCTTCTATGCTGTTGAAGGTGTACCTAGGTCCATGGCCTTGAACCCACCCAGTGGAATGAGATCCTGAGAGTGTCAGGACAAGTGTGAGCCAGCTTTGTAACTGTCTGCCCAAAAAGCACCTCCAAGACTTGGTGCTTGGAGAGTGACTCCAACTGCAGAGCAAGAAAGGAGGTGGGGGAGGAGGCTTCCATACCTTTCAGTCTTGGCTAGAGGAGAACTTGGGGTTAGGCAGTTTCTCTGCTTGGGTCACCAAAATGATGAGATTTAGGGGTTCTGGGACCCCAATATCACAACACATAGGTCCTTTCTGAAAGAATTTGACTCAAACCTTCTTTCAGCCAAAGACAAGGGCTATTAGAACATCCATCATCTTCAGGAGTCTGAACATTAGTAAACTATTAGCTAGATTTTAAGAATCTAAGCCATGACTAGATTTTAAGAATCTAAGCCTTTGGCTAGATTATAAGCATCTAAGCCAGCATCATTGCTGAAGGACCATACTGCTCACCTCCTGATATGAGGAATGGACAACAAAAGGTTGCCACCAAAAGGTGCCACTAAAATTGTGTGCTTCACCCAAACCTAGCCTGCTTACTGAGGTAGGTGGGGATCTCACCCTGAAGTTGACACATAATAATCTGTACAAAACTTTTGCAAAGATGTTCCCACTCACCATCTGTACATGTAATATGCACTCTTTTATGGACAACACAAAATCCAGCAGACCTGAAAGATGAACAGTTCTTGTTGTGAGAGAAATCAGTAGGTATTGCATCCAAAGGGCAATCCTGAGTGGAACAAGGTTGGCAAATGAAGGCCAGCTTCTCAAAACCAGAGCAGGATACACATTTTTGTGGACTGGCTACTGTGAAGGGGAGCACTGTGAAAATGATGTAAGTCACACAATCAAACCAATCTACTCAACAAGTTTTTATGCCTACAAAAAGGAGTGAACAACAGGCTTGTGACAATGCAATTACCACTTGCAGGAAAGTGCCATGCCACCACCAACAATACATATGCTCCCACCATGATGAACACTGATGAGGTCAAAGAAAATTTCATGAAGACATCATCAATGCACTGAAAGAAGACAAGTTTAAAATTTGATGTGATTGCAATTCAAGAGTAAGAACAGAGTAGCAGACATGGAAGGGAGTTCTTGGGAGAAATGGAGTCAGAAACAGCAAAAGCAAAGGTCATTTACTCCTGAAGACTTGTGCATCTCATGACCTTCTCATCACCAACACTGTCTTTTCCTTATCTAAATGAAGTAAGACTTCATGGATGCACCCTTGCAGCAAATGTTGATGTTTAATAGATTATGTCATTGTAAAGAAAAGAGTCAGACAGTATATGAGGGTGAGAAGGCAATGTGTGACGCAGAGTGCTGGACTGATCATAGACGTATCCACTCCATGTAAATATTTGCATTCAACAAAAGTGGCAGCCCCAAGGAAAGATAATTACCAGTAGATATACTGTCAACAGATTACAGTGCTTCTCCCAGCAGGTACATTTTGTTTGTTTACTCATGTGGGCCAGAATACTCACAAACATCAAGATTAATTTGCCAAAAAATGATGGGGAAATTCAGAAGCTAATAAATGAAAAAAGAAAACTTCACAAGATCTACCGGCAGGATAACTCATCCATCTCTAAAAAAGGCAGCATTTAACTGCATCAAAATAAAGTGCAAGTAAAGCTTAGAGAAATGTAGAATTCTTCACTCACTAAGAAGGCAGATGAAATTCAGCTTTACACTGATAGTAAAAATTCTAAACACTTTTATGATACCCTGAAGGCTACTTATGGGCAAAAGACCTATGGTGTATCTCAACTACTCAGTGCTTCTGGAGCTACACTGATTAGTGATAAAGATATGATCCTGGAAAGATGGGGTGAACACTTCCATAGTGTTCTCAACAGAACATCACCAATTAATGCTAAAGCCAATGACTCCATAGATCAGCTGAAGTCAATCATTCTCTGGCTGAACTTTCAACTGAAAAAGAGATTTTGAATGACATTAGGTTCCTCTTGTGTGGCAAAGCTCCTAGTGGTGATTCTATGCCAGCTGAGATTTCAAAGGCAGGGAGTGCACTGCTCATACAAAAACTGATTGATATTTTTCAGTTTATATAGCAAGAGGAGGTTATTCCCCAGGAGTTCAAGGAGGCCTCCATTGTCCATCTCTATAAAAGTAAAGGAAATAGACTGTCCTGTGACAATCACAAGGGCTTTTCTCTCTTAAACTTATCCAGTCCTCCTTAATAGGATTATCCTTCACTTGTAAGATGGTCATCTAACTGAGAGTGCATTTATAAAGCAAATTGACATATGTAAGGAAAAGAACTTCACTATAAACCTGAATTGTGTTCCTTTGGTATCACTGCAGCCTGCCTTTTTTTGTACATTAAAGGTATTGAGCAAGTATTAATCTATCTTTTCATATTCTGGAAAAAAAAGGCAAGTGGCATGTATGTCCTAAGTAGTCAATTTCATGAACTATGGTGAAATTATAGAGCCAAAGTCAGTCAGTTAAGAAGCATTCATTAAATGCAATAAAACAAGTCAAAAACTCAATTCCTGCTCTCAGGGAGCTAACATGTAATTGAAGAGACAACATGAAAATAACTGTAAATTTAAGATATAAAAGGGTATCCCAAAACACCCTCTTAGTGCATTTTTAAATAATTACAACCTAAAAATTTTGAAACATCTTTTATCTAGTGTAAATCTGGGGTAATCTATAAGGGAAGAGGCTAGCAGTGGGGAGGGGTCAAGCATGGCCTCTTTCAGAAAGTAATAGTTTAATTTTGTCTGGAGGGAAGCCATGGAAACTAGGAGTCAAACCTTAGGAAAGAACATTCCAGGTATGGGGAAATAATACCAGAGGGAATTCAGAATCTAGAAAAGGAGTGTCATTTGGGAGCAATAGATAGTAGGTCAGACTATGTAGTCAATAGAATAGATGGCAAGAGTAAAGTGGGTGACTTCCACTTCTGGGAGCCAAGACAGTGGAGTAAAAAGTAAGTTGCTCTTACCTTCCCTTAGTAACCTGTGAAAGCCCAGAAAATATCACCCCAGAAAAAACCTGGAATAGATGAATGAGAAGAAAGACAGGGTGCAGGAGTCCAGTAGTCCAGGTAGCTTGAGGGATTAATGGGAAAGGCCCCTCTTGCCCTAGGGGAAGGAGAGCAGTACAGAACTGAGGCTTCCCAGCAAGCTAGTGGAAAGCCCCACATCAGCATACCAGGAGGAGATCCTGAAACCTAAGTGGTGGAGCTGGCAAACACCAGCACCTAGACCTTTGAGTGCCTCAGTAAGGGTGAGGGAACCAGTGGAAACCAGCTGGGAAAACCACCAGGTGACCCAGGATTCTACAGCAACTGGATCTCCAGTGCCTAAGCAAAATTAAGGGAAGCAGCTCTCCAAGGGGCCCCAGGCAGATACACATCATGCAACATCCATCTGAAAGGACCTGAAGAAAGCAAAAGGAAGGAAAGGCCCAGGTGAGCAGGAAATCTCCAGGGACCACACTACCCAATCCTACCCCCACAATTCCAGTGTTGCTGATTACAAGCCAAAACCAAATAAGCTGCCAGAAATGTACAGTCTCCAACTGCCAACACTGGAGTCCCCAGCAAACAAAATCAGTAACCAGGCCCTAGGCTTTCAGCACAAGAAGCTTGTGTCAGTGCCCTTTGCTCCCCAGAAGGAGAGTTCAATCTCTTTAAAGGCCAGGAAATAAGCAAACACAATGAACAAAAACAAATGTACCATAGATTCATATTACTGCAACAGTGAACATCAAGGCAGAAATTCTGAAGAGGACAACATTGTCAACACCCATATCTGGAACCTCAAAAGGGAACATGAACTGGTCTGAAGCCCAAAAACCTTCTTAGAAGAGCTCAAGAAGGATTTTAAAAGTCAAATGAGAGAATGAGAGGTAGAAGAAAAAATGGGAAAAGAAATGAGAGGTATGGAAGAGAGAATCAATAGCTTAGAAAAAGGACAAACATTAGCTGTAGAGAACAAATCCTTAAAAAATACAAATGGCCAACCAGAAAAAAAGTACACTGAAGAAAACAAGTCCCTAAAAAATGCAATTGGCCAAATAAGGAAGGAGGCACAAAATCTAACAGAAGAGAACGATTTGTTAAAAATTAGAACTGGGCAAATGAAAGCTAATGACTCTACGAGAGAGCAAAAATCAGTCAAACAGAAACAAAAGAATGAAAAAATAGATGAAAACATAAAAATACCTCATTGGTAAAACAACTGACCTGGAAAATCAATCCAGGAGAGACAATTTAAAAAGTATTGATCTACCTGAAAATCATGATGGAAAAAAGGCTGGACAGTATCTTTCAGGAAATCATCAAGAAAAATTGCCCTGAGGTCCTAGAACCAGAGGGTAAAATAGCCATAGAAAGAATCCACCAATCACCTCCTGAAAGAGATCTCAAATTGAAAACACCAAGGAATATAGTAGCCAAATTCCAAAATTACCAGGTCAAAGAGAATATACTGCAAGCAGCCAGAAAAAATAAATCATGGAACTACTGTCAGTATTACACAGGACCTTGCAGCTTCTACTTTAAAAGACCATAGAGCAAGCAATATACTATTCTGTAAGTCAAAGGAGCTTGGATTACAACCAAAGATCAACTACCCAGAGAAAATCAACATGATCTTTCAGGGGAAGAGATGGATACGGAATGAAATAGGGCATTTTGAAACCTTCTTGATAAAAAGACCAGAGCTTAACAGAAAATTTAATCTTCAAATACAAGACTCAAGAGAGACATAAAAAGGTAAATGGGACAGAAAGAAATATGTTATTAATAAGGGAAAACTGTTTACATCCCTGTAAGGGAAGATGATACTTGTAACCCTTGAGAACTGTATTGTTATTACACCATGTTAAAAGGGTATATATAAAGAGGGTGAATATAAGTTGGCTTTGATGGAATGATAAAAAAAAATCTAATCAAGTGGGTTAAATGAATCCAAGGAAGTGGATTAATCTGATCTAACTAAGAAAATGCACTAAGAGAAAAGGAAAGGAGGAGGCAGACAAGGGTAAATTACATTACAGGAAAAGGCACAAAAATCTATTATAGCAGAGGGAAAGAAGGGAGGGAGATGGGCATTGTTTGAACCTTACTCTAATAAGATTTGTCCCAAAAAGGGAATAACATAATCAGTTAGGTATAGAAATCTAACTTGCCCTATATGCAGTAGAAGGGAAAAGAGAAAAGAAAAGGGAGTGGGGATAGAAGGGAGGGAAGAAGTAGAAGGGTGAAAGGGAAGAAAAGGGAGAGGGCTAATAGAAGGGAGGTGAGACTGAGGGAGACAGTGATCAAAAGCAAAACACTAGTGAGGAGGGAAAAGGAATAAGGAGAAAGAAAAGAATAAACAAGGTGGAGGGGAAAGAGGGAGAGACAGACACAGATAGTAATCATAACTGTGAATGTGAATGGGATGAACTCTCTCATAAAATGGAAGTGGATAGCAAAATGGATTAAAAACCATAGTCCTACAATATGTTGTTTACAGGAAACACATTTGAAACAGAGGGACACATAGGGTAAAGGTAAAAGGCTGGAGCAGAATATATTGTGCTATATATTATGCTTGAGCTGAAGTAAAAACAAAAACAAAAACAAAAAACAGGGGTATCAATCCTGATCTCAGACAAAGCAAAAAAAAAAAATAGATTTTATCAAAAGAGATAATAAAGGAAACTACATCCTGGCTAAAAGGCATCATAGACAATGAAGTAATATCCTTACTAAACATATATGCACCAAATGGTATAGCATCCAAATTCTTAGAGGAGAAGTTCAGGTAGTTGCAGGAAGAAATAGACAGAAAAAACTATCCTGAGGGGGTCCTCAACCTCCACCTCTCTGAACTATAAAAATCTAGCCAAAAAATAAAGAAGAAAGAAGTTAACGAGGTGAATAGAATATTAGAAAAGTTAAGTATGATAGATCTCTGGAGAAAATTGAATGGGGATAGAAAGGAATATACTTTTTTCTCGGTGCTTCATGGCATATACACAAAAAATGACCATATACTAGGGCATAAAAACTTCACAATCCAATGCAGAAAGGCAGAAATATGAAATGCATCTTTTCAGATCATAATGCAATAAAAATTATATGTAATAAAGGACCATGGAAAGATAGACTAAAAAATAATTGGAAACTAAATAACCTAATCCTAAAAAATGATTGGGTCAAACAACAAATCATAGAAACAATCAATAACTTCATTCAAGAGAATGACAATAATGAGACAACATACCAAAACTTATGGGATGCAGTGAAAGCAGTTCTTAGGGGAAGTTTTATATCTCTAAATGCTTACATGAATAAAATAGAAAAAGAGAAGATCAATGAAATGGGCATACAACTAAAAAAAAACTAGAAAAAGGATAAATTAAAAATCCTCAATTAAGCACCAAAATAAAAATATTGAAAACCAAAGGAAAAATTAAGAAAACTGAAATGAAGAAAACTGTTGAAATAAAAAGTAAAACTAAGAGCTGTTTTTTTGAAAAAAAAAACACAACAAAATAGACAAACCTTTGGTTAATTTAATTAAGAAAAGAAAGAAGAAAACCAAATTACCAATATCAAAAATGAAAAGGCTGAATTCACCACGAAAGAGGAAATTAAACAATAATTAGGAACTTTTTGGTGAACTATATGCCAATAAAGTTGAAAATCTTAGTGAAATGGATACATATTTACAAAAATATAAATTGCCCAGATTAACAGAAGGGGAAGTAAAATACTTAAATAACCCCATCTCAGAAAAAGAAATTGAACAAGCCATTGATGAACTCCCTAGGAAAAAAATCTCCAAGGCCAGATGGATTTACAAGTGAATTTTATCAAACATTTAAAGAACCATTATTTCCAATACTCTATAGACTATTTGGGAAAACAGGTGAAGAAGGAGTCTTACCAAATTATTTTTATGATACAAATATGGTGCTGATACCTAAACCAGGAAGAGTCAAAACAGAGAAAGAAAATTATAAACCAATTTCCCTAATGAATATAGATTTTAATTTAATTTATTTTAATTTAATTATTTTAATTTAATTTATTAATTTTATTTTAATTTAATTAATTTAATTTAATTTAATTTAGTCTAATTTAAATAAATAAATTAATTTAAAATAAAATGTTAGCAAATTGATTACAGCAACTTATCACAAGAATAATACACTATGACCAGGTCAGATTTAGACCAGCAGGGCTGGTTCAATATTAGGAAAGATATCAGCATAAATGATCATATCAACACCAAAACTAACAGAAACCACATGATCATCTCAATTGATGTAGAAAAAGCTTTTCACAAAATATAACACCCATTCCTATTAAAAACACTAGAGAGGGGCAGCTAGGTGGTGCAATGGATAAAGCACCGATCCTGAAGTCAGGAGGACCTGAGTTCAAATCTGGCCTCAGACCAAACACTTGACACTTACTAGCTGTGTTATCCTGGCCAAGTCACTTAACTCCAGTTGCTTAAACAAACAAACAAACAAAACACACACACACACACACACACACACATACTAGAGACCATAGGAATAAATGGAGTCTTCCTTAAAATAACAAATAGCATCTGCTTAAAACCTTCAGCAAGCATCATATGTAATGGGGACAAGATAGAAGCATTTCCAATGAGATCGGAGGTGAAACAAGAATATCCATTTCCACCACTGTTGTTCAATATGGTACTGGAAATGTTAGCTTAAGCAATAAGAGAAGAAAAAGAAATTGAAGGTATTAGAATAGGCAGAGAAGAAATAAAGCTATCACTCTTTGCAGATGATATGATGATACACTTAGAGAATTCTAGCAAAACAAGAAAAAAACTACTTGGAATAATAAATAACTTTAGCAAAGTTGCAGGCTATAAAATAAACCCCAATAAATCATCCATATTTCTGTGTATTACCAACAAAGTCCAACAGCAAGAGATAGAAAGAGAAATTCCATTTAAAGTTACTGTAGACATTATAAAATATTTAGCAGTCTACCTACTGAAACAAACCCAGGAACTTTATGAACACAATTACAAACCCCTGTTTACACAAATAAAGTCAGATCTAAATAATTGGAAAAACGGCAGTTGCTCATGGGTAGGCCAAACTAATATAATAAAAATGACAATTGTACCTAAGCTAATTTAATTATTAAATACAATACCAATCAAACTACCAAAAATTATTTTATAGAGTTAGAAAAAATAATAAGATTCATTTGGACTAACAAAAGGTCCAGAATATCAAGGGAACTAATGAAAAGAAATGTAGGGGAAGGTAGCCTAGCCATTCCAGATGTTAAATTGTAACTTAAAGCAACAATCATCAAAACTGCTTGGTACTGGATAAGAAATAGAGTGGTGAATCAGTGGAATAGTTTAAGTATGCAAGACATAGTAGTCAATGACTATGGTAATCTATTATTTGATAAACCCAAAGACCCCAGCTTCTGGGATAAGAACTCGCTCATTGACAAAACATGCTGGGAAAACTGGAAAAGAGTATAGCAGAAACTAGGCATAGGTCAAAATCTCACGCCATATACCAAAATAAAGTCAAAATGGGTTCATGATTGGGATATAAAGGCTGATACTGTAAGCAAACTGGAATTGTAAGAAATAGTTTACCTATCAGATTTTGGAGAATGGAAGAATTCATAACCAAACAGGATATTGAGAACCTTATGAAATGCAAAATGAATAATCTTGATTACATTAAATTGAAAAGTTTTTGAACAAAGCCAATGCAAGCAAGATTAGAAGGAAAGTAGAAAATTGGGAAAGAATTTTTACAACCGGTCTCTCTGATAAGGGCCTCATTTCTAAAATATATAGAGAATTAAGTCAAATTTATAAGAATACAAGCCATTCCCCAATTGATAAATGGTCAAAGGATATGAAGAGACAGTTCTCAGATGAAGAAATGACCATCTATAGTCATATGGAAAAAATGCTCTAAATCACTATTGATTAGAAAAATGCAAATCAAAACAACTCTGAGGTACCACATCACACCTATCAGATTGACCAATGTGGCAAAACAGGAAAATGATAAATGTTGGAGAAGATGTGGGAAAATTGGAACACTAATGCATTATTGGTGGAGTTTTGAAATGATCCAACCATTCTGAAGAGCAATTTGGAACTATGCCTAAAGGGCTATAAAAATGTGCTTACCCTTTGACCCAGAAATTGCCCTTTAGGGTTATATCCCAAAAAAATCATACAAATGGGAAAAGGACCCATATGTACAAAAATATTTATAGCATCTTTTTTTGTGGTGGCAAAGAATTGGAAATTGAGAGAATGCCCATCAATTGGGGAATGACTGAACAAGTTGTGGTATATAAATGTAATGGGATACTATTGTGTCATAACAAATGATGAACAGGCTGACTTCAGAAAAACTTGGAAAGACTTGTATGCTCTGATGTTGAGTGAAATGAGCAGAACGAGGAAAATGTTGTATGCAGTAACAGCCATGTTGTTCGATGACTAATATTGATAGACTTAACCCTTCTCAGCAATACAGGGATCTAAGACATCTCCAAAGGCCTCTTAATGGAAGTTATCCACATCCAAAGAAAGAACTATGGAGTTTGAATGCAAATCAAAGTAGACTATTTGCTATTATTTTATTCTGTTTTTTTTTGTTTCCACTTTCTGATGGTTCCTCCTATTTGTTCTAATTCTTACTTACAACATCACTAATGTGAAAATATATTTAATATAAATGTATATGCATAGCCTATATCAGATTGTGTTCCATTTTGGGGAGGAAGGTTGGGAGGAAAGGGGAGAAAAATATAAAACTCAAAAGCTTATGGAAGTGATTGTTGATAATTCGAAATAAATTAATAAAATAAAGAAAAGGAAAAAAATCAGGGCAGCTAGGCGGCACAGTGGATAGAAGGACCAGCCCTGAAATCAAGAGGACCTGAGTTCAAATCTGGCCTCACTTACTAGCTGTGTGACCCTGGCCAAGTCACTTAACTTTACCTCAGTTGCCTTATCTGTAAAATGAGATGGAGAAGGGAATGGAAAAGTACTCCAGTATCTTTGCCAAGAAAACCCCAAATGAGGTCACGAAGAGTCAAACAAAAATTCAACAACAATAAAATTACTATTAAAAAAAGAGTAAAGTGGGAGTAATTTGAAGTCACATGTAAGAGTGGAAGTTTGATGGAATCAATTGATCCATGATCCCACTTCATTTAAAATAAGTTATAACAGTTTACATCTTGCTACCTTGATCACGTGGGAACAGATCTATTGAGGCAGTCATCAATCAAAGGCATTCAACTTCTTTGCAACAAAAAATAAAAAAATAAAAATCTCAATTTGAAAGGAGTATCAACTTTATGAAATGAAGTGATAATAGACAGGTAATTTATTGGCACTTGTTGAGGAGATAAAGTTCTGTTTTGTTCAGCTTGTATAAATAGTCAGTCTCTTTATAACCTCAATCCTCCAATGCCAGCTTAATGACAGACACCATTAAAGTCAAGGATCTGCAAAATAATTGATTTGGGGAATGGGGTCAGAGCTACTGTCAATCCACACTTTTATCAGAAGATGACCTTGTAAACTTCAGTGTCTGAGGGTTCCAATAAGCGTCCTGATAGCATCCCTGAAACAGCTGGTGGCAAAACTGGCATTGGGAGCCAGAGGCAAATTAAACATATTGAGGAAAGGCAGTTTCATGACCTTACCAAGGCCCCAGTAGAAAGATAAGCCATACCTATGGGAGTTTCATGAGACTCAGAGGGAAGAAAGAAAAGGACTTCCACAAAAAAAAAAGAAAGATTCCAGGAGCATCATATCGTGCTCTAAGTCTGAATTTATTTTTGTTGGAATCTTTGTTTATATATTGAAATGTGTTTGTTTATTTTTGCAGATGGAGATTTACACCATTTTTTAACCAAAATAACCTAATAAATACATAAATTCACAACATCTGACTGATATCAATTGCTAATCAATAGCTAAATACATCAGTGGCAGCTAATAAACTATAGTACCAGAGAAACAATCCTAATCCCTTTGAGTTCTCCTAGAACTACAGAATCAGTGTTACATCCAATAGGACCAAATGAAAGGATGTGGGTTAAAATTAAGATGGTCCTGCAACATTATAATTAAAGCATGATGCATCACAAATTAAAAAATGAAGAACAACATTTCATTATTTAGGGAATCATGGAAATGATATGATTCCATCATCTTAACTGAAAATGTGTGTATGTGTGTGTGTGTGCGTGCGTGTGCATGTATGTGTGTGTGTCTGTATATATATATATATATATTTTATATATATATATATATATATATATATATATTTTCCCTTTAGAATGATTGTTGCTTGTCAGGCAAAACATATGGTACAGTGGACAAAAAGTCAACAATAGTTGAACTTAAGGAATGGAGAATCAGCAATTTGTGTTTAAACTAATTAGATTTCATAGTTTTTTTCCATAATATTATAATTTAATGCATTTAATAAGTGTGTATCAAGTATCTATTACGTGTCATGATTCAGTATATTCTAAACCTTCCATATAAAAATAAATAAAACTTTCTTATCTTTAAGAAGCTTACATTCTATCAAGGATTACATAATGTATAATTATATGCAAGAAAAATAAAAAGAAATAAATTTTTGAGTGGTAATGATTTGGGATGAGCTCATAACTGTATTCAGCTGATTTTTTAACAAGACCTCGGAAAAGCTAAAAAACCTCAAGGTGAGGATGGCTAGGAGAGTGAAGGTTTTTGAGGTTATGGAATATGAAGACTGGTTGGAGCAACTGTGCATTTTTAGCCTGAAGAAGAGAGGACTTTAGGTGGGGGAGAAGAAGGGCAGGCTGTGATAACTGTCTACAAATGTTTGAAGAGACTTCACTAAGACAAGGGATTATATTTGCCCTGCTTGGCCCTCAGTGGCAGAGTTAAGAGCAATGCATAGAAATTTCAGAAGGGTGAATTTAAGGCTCATGGAAGGACATATTTGCTCACGAGTGGAATTTTTCAAAAGGAGTATGGGCTGTCCTTGGAAGTAGTAGGCTCCTTCTGACTGAAAGGTTCAACAAAGGCTGGATGACACTTAACAGAAGAATTAGAGAGAGGGCTATTGTTACCAGGTACCAGTTGGAAGAGTTCATTGTTGAGGTTCCTTCTGTTTCTGAGGTTATGTGAATTTCCAATATAAACAATCTCCTTATGGGATGAGAAGGGAACAAGCATTTATTAAGCACCTGCTATGTTCCAGGAACTGGGCTAAACACTTTACAAATAATATCTCATTTGATTCTCACAACAACCCTTTGAGTTAGGTGCTATGTTTTATCCACATTTTATAGTTGAATAAACTGATCCAGAAAGGAGTGAAGGCAGATTTGCCCAGGATAACATAGCTAGTAAATGTCTGAAGTTAGAGTTGAACTCAGGTCTTCCTGACTGCAGGCCCAGAATTTTATCTACTGTGACTGCCACCTAGATCCTCAAATGAATTGAATGAAATGTGATCATCATTCAACACAAATTGAGCAGAGTGTCTCATCACGGAGATTAACCAATTTAGAAAACAGACAGCTAAGTGATTAAATAGAATAGTGGGGGTCATGCTGGGGATGTGCTTTGAAGGATGAAGGGATTTGCCAAGTTATTCTCATTCCATGGATAGTGTTCTGTTCACACAACTAAAACCATCCCAAATTTCCTATTTGCATTGTATTCTGACACAAATCAAGTTAATTTGGGGGAGTTCTTGGCAAAATTTGAAAAGTTTCGAACACTGACTGTTTAGAGGTAATTAAATTCAAGCAATTTGTGGCTGGCTCTGAATTCAGATCATCTGTCAAATGTCTTTTTGCTAGATCTGTCTTTAAATTAAAAAAAACAAGTTTAGAAGCATTATCAATAATGAATAAGTCATGGAAAAATACAATTCAAGTTCTGTGGTCTAAGTGCTTTCAGTTTATCCAAATCTGGTATTTCTAAACCTTATTATTTTTAATTCATAAAATAAAAATATTACCACTAAAGGACTTCTAGAGTGAAAGTTGTAAGAATGAACTCATTTAAAAGTATCCCAAAGTAACCCATAGCTTATGAAGTAGCATTCTTAAGTGTATCTCTTTTAAATGGTGTCACTTCCCATCTCCGTAGGCTTGGTGGGTCAAATCACCCTCAGGTTACTCTGCTTTTTTTTGAGCAATAATCAAATGATTATTATTAACTGAACAAATATAGGCCCACTCAGGTTTTCTGCCCTGTAGCTGATTCTCATAAAAGTTTCAGTTAATAGATTTCATGCCTGATTAAAACACGTTAACAATTAGAATGGCAGGGAGCAGCTTCTCTCATTTAGGAAGGAAATGCTATTTCCCTACAGCTTCTCACTGTAGAGGAACTATGATCACTGTGTTTGTGGTGTACTCAAATAATCCATCAACCATAATCACCCATCTAAAAATGACCATGAAATTCTCTTTGGGTCTCCTCTTCTGAGAGAGCAGGAGAGCTATAGAGATCATGGATTTCCCATCTGTTGACTTACCTACCTAGCTACTTGGGAAGAAACAATAAATCTCAATATTAAAAACATATATATATATATGTATGTATATATACATATATGCATATGCATATATATATACATACACATATATATGTATATGTATGTATGTATGTATGTGTATATATATATATATATTTGAAGAAAATAGGTAAAGAAGGAGTCCAAGCAAATTCCTTTTACGGCACAAATATGGTTTTGATACCTAACTCAGGAAGAAGAAAAACAGAGAAAAAATAATAGACTAATTTCCTTAATGAATATTCATGCAGAAATATTAAATAAAGTAATAGTGAGTAGATTACACTATGACCATCTGGCATTTATCCAGGACTTCAGAGATGGTTCAATATTGGGAAAACAATCAGCATAATTAACCAAATCAATACATAAAACAAAAATCATATGATTGTATCAATACATGCAGAAAAAAAGCCTTTGACAAAATATAATACTTATTCCTACTTAAAAAAAAAACACTAGAAAGTGTAGCAATAAATTTAGCCTTTCTTAAAGTAGTAAGTAGTATCTCTCTACCACCAAGGTAAAGCATTATCTTTAATTGGAATAAACTAGAAGTCTTCCAAATAAAACCAGGAGTGAATCAACATTGTCCATTTTCACCACTGTGATTCATTATTATATAGGAAATGCTAGCGGTAGCAATAAGATATGAAAAATTGAAGGAATAAGAGGGATGCCTATAGATTTGAATGACTGAACAAGTTACGATATGTGATTGTGATAGGATACTATGTTTCTAAAAAATTAATTAGAAGAAATGTTTCACAAATGTGAAAAGACTTAAATGATTCATGAAAAGTGAATTGAGCAGAAGCAAGAGAATTTTGGACACAGTAACAACAGTATTGTAAGGATGATCAACTGTGACTTAACTTCTCTAATCAAGAAAATCATCCAAGACAATTACAAAGGATCCTTGATGAAAAAATGCTCTCCACCACCAGAGAGAGAACTGATGAACTCTAAATGCTGATGGAAGCAAACTTTTTTTAAACTTGCTTTATTTTTATTGTTTTCTTTTGCAACATGGCTAATAAGGAAATATGTTTTACATTATTTCATATGTATAGTTGATTTAAATTGTTTGCCTTCTCAAGAAAGAGGATAAAGTGGGAGGGAGAGACATAATTTGGAATTCTAAATTTTAAAAAGTACATTTTCATACATTATTATGAGATATTTAAGGAAATAAAATAATAAAAAAATAAGATTAAAAGTCCTTCCCAATCATTATTTCATTTGACCTTCATAACAATCCTCTTGAAAGAAATACTAGTAGAAATATGTTCACTCTTACACATATGGGAAAATCGATGTTTAAATTGACTAAATGACTTATCTGTCATGGAACAGCTACTAAGTGTCTGAGTTACATTTATATTTAGTGTCTTCCTCATTCCAGAGCCAGCATGCTAACCACTATACTATGTTGCCTACGCTTAGTACATTGGAAAAAAAACTACCCATAAGGAGACTTCTAACCTTATCTAGAACTCTCGACACTTAAAAGTCCATTTTCCAACTGCTTCCTAGATCTGCTCTTTTTATCAATTAGAGATGCCTTGAAATCAAAACTGAGTTTGAAAATAATGAGTTTCCCATAACTATAATAAGTCTAAGCAGAGATTGGATGACCACTTACTGAATAGTCCATATTGAATGGACTAGTTGACCTCTGTTCTCCTTTCATACTCTGAAATTCTTTTATTCTATGATTCCTTATGATTTATTCCTAAGGCATAATTCTGAAAATGTTAATTCTTTGCTGAAATATATTCATTGCTTACTTACTGTCTTTAGGATAAAAGACAAAATATTTCAGCCTAGCATTTAAAGCTTTCTCCAGTCTAACTTTCACCTATCTTTGCAATCATTTTATATTAATCTCATATTTGTACTCTACAATCTATGTAAACATATTGTTTGGATAAACTTATTATTCCCTAAACTCAATTCTACATAGGAATAAGTGAATGAATGAATAAGAGCCAAAAAACCCCTTAATATGTGCACAGCACTGTGCTAAGTACTAGACTTACAAATAGAAAAGACAGATACCCTCTGTTCTCAAGTAGCTCATATCCTAACTGGGAAAATAATATATGGAAGGCTTCACATGTAAGTTCTAGAAAGGTCCTGTGGTGCCTGGGATGCAGCCCCAAAGCAAATGAAGATTCCCATTGTAACTGTCTTATATTATCTCCTTTCTAAGTCCCCTCGACGTGCATTATTCTAACATCATAATGTAAATTCCTTTAAAGCAGGGAGTGTCTGGGGGCAGCTAGGTGGCGTAGTGGATAGCACCGGCCCTGGAGTCAGGAGGACCTGAGTTTAAATCTGGCCTCAGACACAGAACACCCACTAGTGGTGTGACTCTGGTCAAGTCACTTAACCCCAATTGCCTAAAAAATAAAAAACCAAAGTAGGGACTGTCTTACTTGTTTGTATTTATATCCTCAATGCCTTGCTTCATGTCTAGATCATAGTATTTAGCAAGTGTCCTGACTGTCAATCATCTGCTTTCATTTCATCATTTACCAGGATTATTTTATTCTTTGTATTTTCTTTCTCTTCAGTTGATCACAATGTGGTTTAGTAAATACACTTCCTTCTTATTTTACATATTTGTTCTTTTCTTTTAGAATTTGCGTAATACTACCTTTGAGATTTCCGCTACCAAGCCTTAAGTTTTCCATAAACTAAAATTATTTCAGTAAATGATTCTCAGTCAATGTCTTCAGAAGAGATGACCTTTCACTTAGTAAGAAAGAAAAAGAAAGAGACAGAAAGAAAGAAAGAAAGAAAGAAAGAAAGAAAGAAAGAAAAGCTATAAGAACTCCAGCAAATTTGTAATTTATAGAATCATAGATTTACTTGTGAAAGAGATTTGACTTTCTATCTTATCCAAGACACTCATTTGACAGATGAGAAGCTAAGGCCCAAAGGGCCTTATTCAAGTGAAAAAGATCTTAAGTAGAAGGGCTAGGATTCCAATGAAGGAATTGTGATTGTAAATTCATTTTTTTCCCCACAATATTGCTCCATGCCAATAGAACAAATGAGCTCCTTTGAAGGATTTCACTCCCTAAGGTGTTCTATCTCCTGACTCCAGGCATCATCACTGTCTGCCTTCCCATGTAAGGGGTACTCTCCTTCCTTATCTCTGTCTCCTAGCTTCCTTGAATTTCAAGTCCCAGATAAAATCCCTTGGGGTCTTCTCTCTGTTGATTATTCCTCTTGGTTTTACAGTTATTGTCACATCATCTCTCTCTCTTTCAGTTGTGAACTTCTCAAGGTTAGGGATTGTCTTTTGCCTTTCTCTGTATCCTCAATACTAAGCACAATGTCTGCCACAAAGTAGGTACTTGATAAAGACTCATTGACACACTGACTTACAATAAGATAATCTATATTAAGGAAATAAGACATGAGGCACAGCATCAGAGAATTTCCTCTATAAGAATTTGTATCTTAAGTAATATGATGTGGCAAAGTCTTCTATTTCAGTGGCCTCATTATTCAGGTGAGAATTCAAGCACCATAGAGTTGGCATGCCTCATCCAAGTCATAAGCCCTGGAGGTCGGATTGGAACTCCAGACTTCCGACTGCAAAGCAAGTGTTTCTTCCATTTAACCATCTTGCCTCTTTGCACCTGGCTACCTACACTGCCCTGGAGGAAGTGGCAGAGTTAAGGCTAAATGAAGCAAGCAGAAGAATGTTGGCTTTTTCCCTGTTTCTTTGCTCTTTGAGGAAAAGGGGGAAATATAATGTTCATCCCAATATAGAGAAATACACAGACAGGCACAGAAACCCAGAGGCAGAGAGAGATTCAGAGAGAAGGGCGAGGATAGAAAAAGAGAAAACTCCAACATAATCAATCAGCCAACAAGCCTCAGGTTATAAAAGGAATATCCAATGTGTAAAAGAGGTCTGAGAAAAAAGTATTCCTTTCAAATAATCCCTCCAATTCCAGACACCAAATCTGTGAAATTCAACCCTTTGAGCTTCTTATTTGTTTTACTCCTTTTAATAAATGTTGTCTGTAGCACAGTGAGCAGTGAATGTAAGTAGGAGTCAGTCTCTGATTGGATGTGATAAATTTGTAGCCCAAGTTTTGTAATTGGTGACTCTTTACTAAGGAAAGAAAAATAATCCCCTCAAAAATCTATGGAATCATTTGTTTTGTGAAGGAATCAGACAAAACTATTATAAATACAAGTATTAACAGATTAGAAAAAAAAGTACCTGACCAACTATATGCAAACCATCATGGATAGTATAATATAATGCCAGGGTTATTCATCTATCTACCTATCTATCTATCTATCTATCTAGCTATCTATCTATCTACCTATCTATCTTCTACCTATTTATTTATTTATTTTTACTGATTTGTTTTGTTACATCTTTAAAAAAAGGAAGCTTCTTTGAGGGAGGGTGGTAGTCAATGGGGAAATAACAACTCTGTAATTTTTTAAGAGAAAAAATAAAATATTTTTTGAAAAATTTCTGAAATTCAGTGTAAACATTTTCAAAAGGATGAATCTTTTGTGACAAAACACATTCTTAATCTCCTCTTTTTTTTTTTAGCATTCACATCCACAAGTTTTTGAGTTACAAATTTTCTTCCCATCTTTTCCCTTCCCCCACCTCAAGACAGTGTGCATTATCAATACCCATTCCCCCAGTCTGCCCTCCATTCTATCACTCCTCCTTTCTCTTATCCTTTTCACCTTCTATTTTCCTGTAGGGCAGGAGAGATTTCTATATGCCATTGCCTGTATCTCATTTCCCAGTTGCATGTAAAATTATTTTCTAGCATTTTTTTAAGCTTTTGATTCAAATTCTCTCCCTTACTCGCTCCCCACCCACCCTCATTGAGAAGACAAGCAACTCAACATAGGTTATACATGTGTAGTCATGCAAAACATTTCCATAATAGTCATGTAAAAAAAAACCTATATTTCCCTTCATCCTATCCTGCCCCCACATTTATTTTATTCTCTCCTTTGAACCTGTCCCTCCTCAAAAATGTTTACTTCTGATTATTCCCTCACCCAGTCTACCTTCTCTTCTATCATCTCTCCCTCGCTTATCCCCTTCCCCCCTATTTTCCTGTAGGGTAAGATAGATTTCCATGCCCAATTGAGTGTGTATGTTATTCCCTCCTTAAGCAGTTAAACAATTAAATAATTAAGTAATTAAACAATTCCACAATACTTGGATTGTTTCTTTCTGGCTGCTTGCACTATTTTCTCCTTGACCTGGCAGCTCTGGAATTTGGCTATAATATTCCTGGGAATTTTCCTTTTGGGGTCTCTTTCATGAGGTAATCGGTGAATTCTTTAAACTTTTATTTTACCCTCTGGTTCAAGAATATCAGGGCAGTTTTCCTTGATAATTTCTGGAAAGATGATATCTAGTCTCTTTTTTTTGATCATGGCTTTCAGATAGTCCAATAATTTTTAAATTGTCTCTCGTGGATCTATTTTCCAGATCAGTTGTTTTTCCAATGAGATATTTCACATTGTCTTCAATTTTTCTTTCTTTTGGTTTTGTTGTATAATTTCTTGATTTATTACTAGTTATTAGCTTCCATTTGCTCCATTTTAACTTTTAAGGAATTATTTTCCTCAATGAGCATTTGGACCTCCTTTTCCATTTGGCCAATTCTGCTTTTTTAAGGCATTCTTCTACTCATTGACTTTTTGGACCTTTTTTGCTTTTTAGGGTTAGGTTATTTTTAAGGTATTATTTTCTTCAGAATTTTGGGGGGTCTCCTTTAACAAGTTTTTTACTTGTTTTTCATGATTTTCTTGCATTACTCTCATTTCTCTTCCCAATTTTTCCTCTATTTCTCTCACTTGCTTCTCAAAATCCCTTTTGAGCTCTTCCATGGCCTGGGACCAATTCATATTTTTCTTGGGGGCTTTGGATGTAGGAGTTTTGATTTTGTTGTTTTCTGGTTCTAAGTAAGTTTCTATAGTAAGATTCTATAAAGTAAAGATTCTATAGTCTGAGGTTTTGTTTTGTTGTTGTTGTTTTTTGTGTGTGTGTGTGCTGATTGCTCATGTTCCCAGCCAATTACTTAACTATTAAACTCTTCATCAAGGTAGGAGTCTGCTTCCAGTGTGGAGGGTGTACTGTTCCAAGCTTCAGGGATTTTGTGCAGCTGTATTCAGAGATACTTCTAGAGACTTGTAAGTTTTCAGTTCTTTCAAGGTGTTATGATCAAGGAGTGAGACGTTACTCTTTTCTGCCTGGGAACTGTGAGGAGGATTCCCTCTCCACAGTGGCCAGAAGCTCCACCACACCAGCACTCTTCACCCCAGGACCACCACCCAGGATTGTGACCCAGATCCAAACATGGGCAAAGCAAGATAGCCCTGTCTCAGCACCAGCAAAGAGATTCCTGCAGTCCCCCTGCGATCAGTCCCTTTATCCCTCCATTATCTGTGGGCTGAGAGATCTGGAAGCATGGGGCAACACTGGGACTGGGACTGGGACTGGGACCTAGGTTCTCTCTCACTAAGGTCTGACCTACTGACCTTCTAATTTGTGTTTGGTGTTTGTGGGTTGAGACATCTGGAAACCACTAGAGTTGCTAGTGATTCAGTCCTCATGTGTGGCCCATGCTGAATTGTACTCCTCTCCCAGTCTGGCACAACAGACCTTTTCCATCAACTATCCAGGTTGTTTGGGGCAGGAAATTTTTTTCACTCTATCTTTTTTGGGTTCTGCTGCTCTAGAATTTGTTTAGAGTCATTTTTACAGGTATTTGGAGGGATTTGGGAGGGGAGCTCAAGCAGATCACTCATTTTACTCCACCATCTTGGCTCTGCTGCCAGGATTATTGTATAAAAGAACTTTCTACTTAAAACCATGAGTTTTATTATACTCTGAACTTCTAGAGTTTTACCGAACAAATCATTTTATTAGGGAGATTTGTTCTGTGAAGTTTGAATTCAGTCAAGTGGCCATGCTTGAAGACCTAGAGGGCCACATGTGGCCTTGAGGCCATCGGTTCCCCAATCCTGCTCTAAAGTTTGCAAAACACTTTCACCATGATAACACTTATCACATGTTAGAGATAATGACACTGAGGTACAATAGATTTATGCAGTTAATTAGTCCTAAAGTTAGGATTTGAACCCAGTATGTCCTGATTCCAAGCTCTCTTTATCACATTATATTATCTGTAGACAAAGTACATAGTATTTGCAACTGTTCGTGTTTTTTGTCCTATTTAAAAAAAAGGAGAGCACTATTTTTTTTTTGCTAGAGAGGACCCCCACCCCACATAAAATATTTTTGACTTAATCAATGTCAGCCACTGACAGCGCCTTCCTTAAGCCACTTCAATTTCCTTCCACCTGTTAAAATTATCATGGAGAGTTCCACATCTCTTTAGTATCTTGATATTGTTCAGTAGAATTCAAAATTGTGGTTTTGAGCATTAGTATTAGACTCAATTTGTGCACTTAGAGACATGCTTTTAGACTAAACCTAGTACTGACAACAAAATGAGTTTACTGGGCCTTGTTACTAGTAAGTGCTGAGCATGTCATGTTAACTCAGCTGCTACTTGGGAGGTTTAATGCTTTATGTTTATATTACACCTTTTTTTCATCCAAGGATCTCTAAACACCTTAGGAACTGTGTCTATAGAGATCATTCACCCACTGTTCAACTACAGACACCTGTGGGGTAGAATATGACAGCCTCTTGGCAACCTGGAATAGTACAACAGCATTTAGAGGGAGAAGTCGAAATAACTTCTTGAGTGAAAAACGGCAGGGAGAGTTTTATGTAGGCAGAAGGTAATTACCCAACTGGCCTGAAGCCAAGCTATGCAAGTCCCCCCAGCCCCTTCCAATCCCACTCTACTCCAGTCTCTGATTCCTGCTTGTGGCTAAAGTAGGTTAAAAATGCAGGGAATTTGTCTTCTCTAAAGCCTGATGTAGGGTTTGTATGATGAGCCAGCACCTCTTTTAATAAAATAATTTGCAGATGTTCAAGTTTGTGGGCCTTTTTTTCTAAAATGGGCAAGGAACTAAGCATTGCCTCTATGTCTCTATCTCTTCTCTTCTGACTCTCATTCACCTTTTAGAATCCCTATCTGCATTCAAGTCTCAGCTCAAGTGCTATCTCCTAATCTTGCCTGGGGTATTGGTGCATCTTCCCCACCCCAAATCTTTACCTACTTTAATATAGCTTTATTTTACTCCTATGTGCATACTTTATACTCTCCCTCCATTTTCTTGTTAATATCAGCTCCTTCAAGGCAGAGGCAATTTTATGTTTATCTTTACACTCCCAGCTCTCGGTGCAGCGTCTGGCTCATTGTAGATGTTTACAATATTTTCATTGCATTGGATTTAATGACTCAAAGGCAGAACTACCTGTTCACAAGTAGGCTCTTATCCAAGAAATCCACCTTTCAAAATGACATAAAAGGGACTCTACCAAGGATTCCCTGAGGGGTCAAACAACTATTGTCCATAAGTTTAAGTGATCAGTTTTCAAAAGGCATAGAGTCCAAGGTGTCCCAATCAAAAGAGAGCTCTGACTCATACTAAATACACATTTTCCCAATAAACCCACCTCTTGATGCTGAAAGGTTCAATGTTCTATACCATTACTTTTAGTTTTCTTTTTAATTCCTTATTCTCTTTAGCATGTAGGGAAAACATTTTAAAGTAGTTGCATGAAAAAAAGGAAGGGAGGGAAAAGAAAATGATTATTGATCAGTTTTTCTGATTATGTAATACAGATGTTTATTTCACCAATTGCCACATTCAGTAGTATTTTTAATTGATTGACTTACTATTTTTTTAAATACAAAGGGAAATCATGGGATGGCTCATAATAGCCTCTAACAAGTCCAGGAAAACACAAGGAGCTGTGTTTGAATTGTTATGTTGTAGAATGTTTTAAAAGCCTTGGGGAATTATTTTCTTTGATTTTTTTTTAATTTTCCCCCAAAAAAGCTTTTAAAAGATGTTCACACCCCCTGCTTTGATGTGTGAGTTTATTACACACAGCAGTGTACTGCTTCATTGCTGAGGTTAGGATGACAAATACACTAATTCTGAGATTTCTAGTGGAGTATTTTTAAGGAAAATATTAAACAGTAAAGTCACTAATGTGTATACCTATTTCAATCCCTAGGAGCTCTGTGTGAGATAGGAATTTTTATGCATGTCTAGTCTCCTTCCTGTTGGGCAGCATGTCATTGAATTAATTCTACTTAATAACATCAGAAATGAAAGGACCATGACTTTCACTTTCTTGTTTTAGAGATCTAGTTAAGTCATAGTGCTCAGATGGCCTTCCTGAGTCCTGATAGCCTAATACAGAAAGTCAAAATTCTACCCTTTGGATTTCAAAGCTCAATACAATGTCTCAAATTTACCTATTGTTCTTCAATATCTTTGAAATGTTCTAGTTTCGTTGTGGTTTAGATATGATATTGGAACACTACATGATACTTGTAGGAAATCCAAAAGTCAACAAATGGAGATTTAACTACCAAGTGTAGAAGAATATATAACATGCATAGATACTGAGAATCCTTTGAATTTATTCAATTGATCAAATTTCCCAATAGTCTGATCCCATTATCTCCTGGGGAAAAGATGTCTCCTATTTTGTAACAATACCTTAAAAAAAAAAAACTAGCCAAGCCTATGTAGTGGAAATTATTAACATATTGTTCCTACCATATTGAGGATCTCTGCTTAAGTATTGAAAAATTCATTAGTTATAATAGCTTTCAGTAAAATTCAGTTTCCCTATTCATGTCTTTTAATCAAGTCTATATTTTCCAGTTTTCTTGTCTGAAATCATGATTCGTACCTCTGATTTTCAGCTGAGGACATAATATATTCTACTCTAACCCTTTATTTTAAATCTACATGTGTCTTTAGGTTTCAAGTATGTTTCTCATAAACAAAATTATTTTTTATTCTCTTTAACCCATTTTGCTATCCCCTTCTAATTTATAGGTGAGTTAATTTAATTCACATTCACAGATAAAGTGCTAAGTGTTTATTTCCATATGTTTTCATTTCATTCTTTATACTCCATCTGCTCCCTGACTCTTCTTTATCAGATTTTTTTTTACCAATTCTTTTTTTTCCTTTTGACCTGATTTTATGATTCCCACAATCAACCCAGGGTCTGTTTTGCTTACCACTAGTCCTTCTCTGAATCTATACTTTCCATATATCCCTTCCCTCCCTCCCTGTTCCTTCCTGCTTCTCTGTAAAGTTGTATTCAATTTTATACCAATCTTTTGTTTCTCTGTGTGTGTGTGTTTGTGTGTGTGTGTGTGTGTGTGTGTGTGATTTGTATATCCTTTGTCTGGTTCTTAGAGAAACAAAGTTTGTAACTTTCTACTTGTGGACCCCCTCGTTATGGTAGATAATAATTTTACCAGCTCTTCATTCCCATATCCTTTTGGCATATCCTTTTTTTTTGTTGTTGTTACTCCCTCCGTATTTTTCAATACTGAAAGACAAAAACTACTCCAAGGTCCTCTATTTTATTTTATTCCATCTAACACTTCTTAATGACATTAGAATTCTGAAGGGATCCTTATTTGATTATCTCCCATGAGAATGCAAACAGTTCCAGTTGTATTTATTGGCTGTAGGGTATGTCCAGGGAAGACTAGTACATCTGCTTTGAGGGCTGCCAATCCCTTTCCAGGGCTGCTTTCCACCTTTGATGTCCACCTGATCCACGTAATTCTCACTTATGTCACCCAGAAACTGTAGCATACATAGCGACCACATGTCAGTGAGCCATTTTGGCAGAAAGGCTAAACCAGGTTGAGGGTAACAGAAGAGTTTCAAACCCACTGGTGAGTTGGGGGGGGGTGCCTACCCCAAGTATGTGAAGGCTTGCCCTAGTGGAATGTGCAGATAAGAACAATTTGTTCCAACAGCCATGAAGGCAGCTAAAGCAGGTGTTGGGATTGATTAGAGCTTAGTTAGACATGAAGGCTGCCAAAGTCATCCACTGCATCTCAAGCCATCCTCAGTCATCCTGACTCTCTCTTGCCACTAGACTATGATGATTCTGGAAGAGAAAGTGGGAATGATGACTTTGTGCAACTCCCCCTCACTTACATTTAATTTACACACAAATAAAAAGACATCACCTATACCATTTTACCATTTTTTCCTATCTCAAAGACCTGTGGTACAGGTAAGTGAAGAAGCCACAGGTATGGATACACTGGGAATTGTAGTGACAACCCTACATACAGTTCCAGAGCCGAAAAGAGTGGCCATTCAAAGCCCAGAGCATAGGTTAAGAGAATAGTAAACACCTTTCCTTAGACAATCCTACCTTTGAAGAACTGAAAATTTACAGGTCCCTAGAACAGCTGTACAAAACCCAAGAATCTTGGGACAATGTGCCTTCCACCCTGGGAACAGCTCTATTTTAACAAACAATTGGAAAGTCAAGTAATAGCCTGGGAAAATGAGCAAACAACAGGAAAAAGAAACTCTACAAAGGTAAAGGAAATAGATTGTCCTGTGACAATCATGATTAGAGGTGTGGGGTATGGGGTATCTCTATCTTGATCACTGTTGGTAAGATTCATACCAGAGTCCTCCTTAATAGGATGACCCTTCAGGGTCAGCTAGGTGGCACAGTGGATAGAGCACCGGCCCTGAAGTCAGGAGGACCTGAGTTCAAATCCGGCCTCAGACCAAACACTTGTCACTTACTAGCTGTATGACCCTGGGCAAGTCACTTAACCCCAATTGCCTAAAAACAAAACAAAAAAAAAAAAAAAGAAAAGGATGACCCTTCACCTGGAAGATGGTCATCTACCTGAGAGCCAGTGTGGCTTTAGAAAGGGCTGAGGAATGGTTGATATGGTGTTTGCTGCCCAATAACTCCAGGAGAATTGCCAGGAGCAGAACAGAGGTCTGTACACACCATTGGTAGAACTGACTATGGCCTTTGATACTGTCAGTTGGAAAGGCTTGTGTAAAATTATGTCAAAATTCGATTGCTGGAGAATATCATCAGTATTATACGTCAGTTTCATGACGGCATGCTTGCCCAGGTTCTGGATAATGGATGGTGCTCTTGTCCTTTCTTATTAACCAATGGAGTGAAACAAGTTTACGTCCTTGCCCCCACGCTTGTATCATGATGTTTTCAGTCATGCTGTAAAACACCTTCAGCGAGAACGAACATAGCATCAAGATTAGCTACCACACTGATGGAAGGGTTTACATTCTTCAACGTGAAAAGGCTACAAGCCAAGACTAAAGTGGAGGGAGTGTTGGTGCATGTTTTTTTTTATTTGCAGATGATTGTGCACTCAATGCAGCCTCTGAAGCTGAAATGCAACAAAGTATGGATCAATTCCTTGTTTCTTGTGCTAATTTTGGCCTAACAATTAACACCAAGAAAACACAGGTGCTCCATAGTCAGCACCACATCATCCACACATGGAACCATCAGTTGCAGCAAATGGAGTTTTAAAGACTGTGGGTCTTACCTTGGCAGTATGCTTTCCAGGGATGTACCCATTGACAATGAAGTTGACACATGTATTGCCAGAGTTAACTTAATGTTTGGGAGACTCTGAAGGAAAGGGTGGTAAAGAAGAGATACTAGACTGCCTACCAAACTGAAGGTCTATAGAGCTGTTTTACTGACTTCATTGTTGTATTCCTGTGAAACCTGGACAGTATACTGGCACCATGCCAGGAAAATGAATCTCTTCCATTTGAATTGTCTTAGGAAGATTCTGAAGATCGCCTGGTGGGATAAGATGCCAAACACGGAGGCCCTTTTCAAACTAAACTACCAAACACCCAAACTACTGCAGAGGGCATAACTCCAATGGGCAGGTCATGTTGCTTGACATATGAGCTCTGGATCTGGACTATAATACTATCAATACAATATTATGTGGTGTTACTTTCATAAGGTACTTGACAGATTGCTTCAATTTCTACTTTACCATTTAGTTTTATGATATCTGGGCAGTTTCTTTTATCATTTCTTGAAATGTGATGCCTAGGTTTTTCTTTTTAGTGGTTGTTCCTATCTTTTAAGTAGCCTGATGATTCTTAAGTTATCTCTCCTTGAACTGTTTTCAAGGTCAGTCATTTTTCCTATGAGATATTTCATATCTTCTTCCATTTTTCTGTGTTTTGACTTTGGTTTATTATTTCTTGATGTCTCATGGAGTTATTAAGTTCTATTTGGCCAATTCTAATTTCCAAATAATTATTTCCTTCAGTAATATTTTGTGCCTCTTTTTCTATACTCTTCATTCCCTTTCCATATCTTTCATTCCTAGATCTTGATGCTTTTTCATTTTTTTCCTCTACTGCTCTAATTTAGTTTAAAAAATCATTTTAACTCTTAAGGAAAACAAACAAACAAACAATTCTTCCTTTAATTCTTCTGGGGCTGCTAGATGGTGTAATGGATAGAGCACTGGGCCTAGAGTCAGAAAGACCAGAAAGACCAAAGTTCGAATCTGATCTCAGACATTTACTAACTGTGTGACACTGGGCAAGCCACTTAACTAACATTTGTCAAAAACAAAACAGAACAAACAAACAAACAAAAAAAAAACCCTGGAAAATGAAATGGCAAATCACTCTAGCATCTTTGACAAGAAAACAACACGGAGAGTTGGTCCATGGGGTCACAAAGAGTCAGACATAAATAAATGACTGAAGAGAAACAACAGAATTAACTGTTCTAGGAATTCTTGTTGGAATTTTATCCAAGTTGCATTTATCTTTGAAATTTGTTTTATAAAAATGTAGATTTTTTTTAACATGGAATTGGGGGAAAATAAAATATTATTTCAAAAAGAAAATAAAACAACATCCACTGGGGGTTGTGGGGAGGATAAATTTTGCTTATAGATGTCCTTCAGTCATTTTATTTTTCTGTTGTTTTTTTCTTAAGGTTCCTTATCACCAGAATAATTCTTTATGGTGGGATTCTTTTACATGTGTTCATTTGTGTATCTTCCCTTTGGCTTTCTCTTTATGTTAGTGCTGGGTTCTGCACTCTTTGGGGGAGGTGGATGTCTGGCCTGAGGTTCTGTCCTCTTATGTCCTTCTGCTGTTTTCACAGTTCAGGCAGGGGACCTGTAAGCTTTCATTGCCTCCAGTGATGTAATCTGGGGTGAGGTCTGTTCCCTACCCTTTTGGTCTGAGCTCTGAACATTCCTGACCCAGGTTTGTGTCTCTTGGCATGTGTATTGTTTAGAGTTTCATTATGTTGCTGCTGGATTCATTCACTCTTTGCCTGCTGAGAGGATTTGGAGCTGACATGCTGGGCAAATGGCTAGAAGTGAGTCACCACTCAGCTCCTGATAGCAGAGCCACACAGCTACCATTTGTTTCCCAAACTCGTTACTTGCTTAGTAAACATCTAGGGCCTATGCTTGCAATTCTTCCATATCTGAACCCCTGGACTGGATAGTGTGTGATATGACTGTCAGAAAGCATCCATTCATACACCCAGAACTAGGTCTGGTATTCCTCAGGTCTCATTTCTTCCCATTGCTGCCTACTTTGGCACCTGGATTGTCCATACCCTGATACTTCCTATACTGGTGCCCCATCTTAGCCTTTTGTCAATCATTGGATATTGGAATGTTCCATGAGTTATTTCAGTCCTGTGCAACTTTTCATGACCATATTTGGGGTTTTCTTGGCAAAGAAACTGGAGTGGTTTGCCATTTCTTTCTCCAGCTCATTTTATAGATTAGGAAACTGAAGCAAACAGCGTTAAGTAACTTGCTGATGGTCACACAGCTAGTTAGTATCTGAGGCTGGATTTGAACTCAGGTCTTCCAGACTCCTGGTTCAGTACTCTATATACCCTACTACCTAGCTGCCCACTGTGTCACCCAGTTGTTGTTCCACAAGTTTTCCTTCCCATACCCCATCCTGTTTATTTTCATACTTCTCCTTCTGCTTTTTAATGCAAGAAAAAAAAACCATCAATTGCTAATAAAAGGAGAAACAAAATAGGTTAAAAACTTCACATTGACAATATATCAAGTGTTTGAATGTTGAATTAGTCATACACATGGCCAAGTGTTATGAACACATACCATACTATCACTTGAATTGAGTATTAAGAGGATAAATTTTCTAAAATAAATAAATAACTAAATAAAAACCTCCACCTCAATGCAGTCATTAGCCTAATAGGGACCACTTTTTCGTAGACCTATTTGTCTAGGGGGAGATGATAGTGAAGACTATTATGTTCCAGCTCTCCTCCCTACCTCCCATTCCAATCACATAGATGGTAACTTGGTGTTAATCAATAATCATGACATCACCATGGATAGTGAAACAGGCAGGCTTCTATTCTTAGGTTTAAATCTTTATAGGATTGAAAACTGGCAGGAACCTTAATGATCATTTGGACCAAACATCTTATTTTAGTGATGAGAACATTGAGCTTCATGCATTAAATGATACCTTATTCATGTGAACTCTTTGAGATGAAGGGATATTTGGACTTTTTCTTTCTGTTAAAATTGCTTAGTGTAGCTCTTCACACATTTCAAGACCTTGCTCAATGTTTTCTAGTTCTATTTCCCAAGATTACTCAAATATGGTGGCAGGGCAAATTCTTCTGATTTCAAGTGCAGGACTCTTTTCACTATATCATGAATGTCTGAAAAACCATAACTGTCCCCTGGCTAACTAGCAGCTACTTGACAATCTTCACTATGCTCTATCTCTCATGATTTTGCTCACTAGAAATATTCGGGAAGTGGAACCCAAGTGAATTCCTCCAACCACGTTCTGCCACACAAATGAAAGGGTCCAAACATTCCCACTAAATATTCCCCTTGACTAGCAAACTCTAGACAGGTTTTTCTTTTCTTTGCATAAACCAAGTAGGTCCAATATATTTACAGATTAGAGGCTCCCACTTGGCTCACCACTCCA
This sequence comes from Vombatus ursinus, assembly GCF_900497805.2. NCBI lineage: Eukaryota > Metazoa > Chordata > Mammalia > Diprotodontia > Vombatidae > Vombatus > Vombatus ursinus. The sequence goes on from NW_020954582.1 coordinate 5,801,677, forward strand.
CCATGAGAAAAATATTGTCATTTTTGCCTCTCACTCATTTTGATCACATACACACACACACACACACACACACACACACTCACCTATAAACATGCAGAGATCCATCCATTGTCACCCAGCCAGATGATTGTTCTGTATACACACAGTCATGGCTGTATATACATCACAGCAGTAATAGTGATATGTGTCACAACAGAAAATTACAGTTTCTTTTATCGGGAAAAAAAGTCTACCTGAAAAATAGGTCTATTCTTCCTCTAGTGCATGTCTCTATTTCCCATTCACGTTAATGGGATTTATGAACATTCATCTAGAACAGAGAAGTCCTCCCTAAATATAATTGCCTGTCAGCCATGTGTCTCCATTAGGTTTACCTAGCAATGGTCTTTATTACATATTTAGTCATTTTGCAGACTTGACTGGGAGTTTCCATTGCCTGGGTCTAGAAGTGAGAAATTACCCTTGCCCTAGAGAAAATGAAAAGTATGGAAGCTAAGGGTTGTTTAATAATGGAATAATGTGGAGAGTTGTTGACAAATGTCCTGTGCCATCAGCTTCTTGCCATCCTGGCATTCATCAGTACTTGGTTCTACTGGCAACCCCAGGGCTTTTAGTTCAAAATGTAAAAAGTAAAGTAATGATCTGAAGAATTGTCTTTTTGAAGAACTGAACTTCAACTCCCTGGGGTGAATAATTGTCACACCTGACATTTAAACAATGTTTGAAAGTTCACAAAGCTCTTCAACATGTGACATCTTCTTTGATCTCCATAAACAAGCCTCTAAAGGGGGTGCTAGAAGAAGACTAAGCTTTGTTTTACAGAAAAGAAAATCCAACCTAAGGATAGTTAGTAATCTATTCATGGTCACATAAGAAAAATTCAATTCAACTCCATGACTATTGATTAAGCTCCTGTCACGTACTCCTAGGCATCTGTGTGGCCCAGAAGATAGAGCATTGGACCTACAGTCAGGAAGATCTCAGTTCAAATATAGGCTTAGCCATATTTCAGGGATGGGAATTTGGGCAATGTCCTTAACTTTTCTGGGCATCATTTTCTGCATCTACAAAATGGGATAATATCTCCAGAGATTGTTGTAAGGATGAAATGAGATATTATTTGTAAAGTGTATTGCAAATCTTAAAACATTATATAAATGCCAGCTATCATCATCATCATCATCATTATCATCATCATCAATCGCCATCATCAGAATAACTATTTTTAAAGGAGGTGTTGTAGGGAAGGGATTAAAGCTTTAGTCATGGGTTTAACAGTCAGTGCATGCTACCTGGAATCATTGTTAATTTATCCATTTCACGTTTGTCTCCCTGTTTTCGGTCTTTCTTGATATGAGCATATATCATATATTTGAGGCAAAGGGACATCAGATGACAACTTACTTATCTTACTTTATGATCCCAATGAGCAAACTAAGATCTAGGGAGCTTAAGCAACTTACTCAAAGATACAAAAGGTGGCAAACATTAGAGGTAGGCCAGAAACCAGGTCTTCTGACTTGAGACAAAGTTTTTTTTTTCTCCTTTTTACCATTAGCCCACATTGTCCATATATGAATTTCTAAACTATTCCCATAAAATACTACAATGAATGAGAAAATGTTCTCATCCATTTATTGCTCTTGATATTACACTGGTTGCCATTTTAGGTTTTAAGTTTCCTTTTTTTTTCCTATCACTGTGCTATGCATCACTGTCTTAGAGTATATACAGCTGAGAGTTGAAACTGAAGAGGAATTCACTTCAGATGGTAAGATAAGATAGATACTACTATTAGCAGATGGCAATAGTCTGATTTCACCAAGCCTTAATATATTACAAAGGCTCACAAAAAAAGATTTGTAATTATTCAACAAAGCTTGTCTTAACTATTCACACAAGAAAATCTAACTGGATGAAGAATGTACTATGTTTTATTTTTTATGACCTAATAACATCAAAATACATTAATAAATCACAAATTATTTAGCCTCTTTGTAATTGATTAGCACTAACAATACTCTTTTCTCAGATCTATGCTAATAAAAAAAGAATAATGTATAGTTTTGTATATATGGGACCATTGTTCCTTTAACCATCTTGGGGTATCTGGAAAGCAGTGGTATATTTGGATCAAATATGAGAACATTTTAGTTATATTTTGCATAATTCTGATTTTTTTTCAGAATGGTTGGATGAATTCACAGTTCTACTAACAAAGTGTTGATGTGTCTGGATTCCTGCAGCTCCTCCAGCATTAACTGTTCCCATCCTTTGACCCTTTGCTAATTTCCTGACTGAAAGTGAAACTTAATATTGATTTGATTTGAATTTCCTATAGTGTTATGCTGACTTTGAGACTCCTTTCACAGGGTTCTTAACAATTTGCAATTATTTTGAGTAATATATGTTTATCTATAGAAGTACACATATTTATATATGTAAAATCATATTTACATAACTTCATTCCCTGACTTTTTATGCATTAGGCAATAGCTCATGGTCTTAATCATTCGTGCTAATTTCCTCTGTGTTTTGGAAATCTGGCCCTTCATTATCAGAAATAATTTATATATAATTTTTTTCTCCCAATTGAGAGTTTCTTGTCGTTATCATAGCTTCATCGATTATGAGGAATTCAGAGTAAGATGGGAAGACATATAAGCTGAGACAGAATGAAATAATGAGAATTGGGAAATAATATACACATTGATGACAGTAATGTAAACAGAAAGAACAATAAAATCAGCCTGAATTCTATGCAGTAAGAAAAAGGCTATCATGAGTGTAGACTGTGCCCCAAACCCCTCCAAACAGTAAAAATGACTCTAAACAAATTCCAGAGCAGCAAAACCCACAAAAAGACAGAGTGAAACAAATTTTCAGCCTAAGACAACCTGGAAGGTCAGCAGGAAAAGTCCGTTGTGCCGGGCTGAGAGAGGAGTGCAGCAGTTCAGTATGGGCTCCAAAGGCAAAGACCAGGCTTCAGCAAATCTGGAGCAGACCTCAGGGGACTGAATCATGGGCATCTATGGTGGTTTCCAGACTTCTTAACCCACAAAAGCCAAACACAACTTAGAAGGTCAGTAGGAAAGGTCTGTCGGACTGTGGCGAGAGAGGAACTAGGTCTGGCCCCAGTCCTAGTACAGCCCCATGGTAGTCACTGTTCCACAGCTCTTGGCTTACAGACAGAGAGGGGAGTGATCAGAGTGGGATTGCAGGGATCTTTTTTTCTGGCACTGAGGCAGGATTCTCTTGCTTTGCCAATGCTTGGTTCTGGGTCACAGTTCTGGGTGGGGGTCCTGCAGCAAGAAGGAATGTTGGTGTGGTGGAGTTTGTGGTGGTGGAAGAGAGGAAATCCTCCTCAGAGTTCCAAGGTAGAAAAGAGTGCTTGTGGTCACTCATAGACCAGATAACAGGCCAGGAAAGGAGTAAACACTTCACCTTTGATCATACCACCTTAGAAGAACTGAAAATTTACAGGTCCCTAGAAGTATCTCTGAAAAAAGCTGTACAAAATCCCTGAAGCCTGGGAAAATACATTCTTCACACTGGAAGCAGAACCCTACCTTAACAGTTTAAAAGTCAAATAATTGGCTAGGATCATGAGTAAACAGTGCCAAAAAAAAGTCAGACCATAGAGTCTTAGTTTGGTGACAAAGACTATCAAAACATACCACCAGAAGAAGACAACAAAGTCAAAGCTCCTATGTCCAAAGCCTTCAAGAAAAATATGAATCAGCCTCAGGCCATGAAAGAGCTCAAAAAGGATTTTGGAAGCAAGTAAGAGAAGTAGAGGAACAATCAGGAAGAGAAATGAGACCGATGCAAGAAAATCATGAAAAACATGTCAACAGCTTGCTAAAGGAGACTCAAAAAAATACTGAAGAAAATAACACCTTAAAAAATAGTCTAACCCAAATGGCAAAAAAGGTCAAACAAGTCAGTGAGGAGAAGAATACCTTAAAAAGCAAAATTGGCCAAATGGAAAAGGAAGTCCAAAAAGCTCACTGAAGAAAATACTTTCTTAAAAATTAGAATGGAGTAATTGGAAACTAGTGACTTTATGAGAAATCAAGAAATTGTAAAGCAAAACCAAAAGAATGAAAAATAGAAGACAATGTTAAATATATCATTGGAAATACAACTGACCTAGAAAATAGATGCAGGGGAGATAATTTAAAAATTATTGGACTATCTGATAGCCTTGATCAAAAAAAAAAAGACTCTAGACATCATCTTTCAAGAAATTATCAAGGAAAACTGCCCTAATATTCTTGAACCAGAGGGTAAAATAAAAATGGGAAAAATCCACCAATGACCTCCTGAAAGAGATCTCCAAAGGAAAACCCCTAGGAATATTATAGCCAAATTCCAGACTTCCCAGGTCAAGGAAAAAATATTGCAGGCATCCAGAAGGAAACAATTCAAATATTATGGAAACACAATCAGGATAACACAGGATTTAACATCTTCTACATTAAGGGACTGGAGGACTTAGAATATTTTCTTTCAAGCAGAGAGAATTCAAAATGACTTTCAATAGGTTGAAATGTGTACCAAAAGGAAATTCCAAATAATAACTAGAATAAAGAATGTCATTAAAGGAACGAATAATAAAGGGGGGGATATATAATGGAAGGTTCTTGAACTATTCCATTGTTTGTTGCATATTCATTGTACACTACAGTTCCTTACACATAGTAGGCATTTAAAATATTTCATGAATTAAATGAATTTTAATTGGCATTATTACATGTGGCTTTAACAAATCAAACTCACAACTTTAAGATGGGGAAAGCATGGTAAATAGCTACATGCATGAAAATGTATCCAGAGCCTTTGGGGAACTAAGGATTTTATATGAGTGAAAAGTTTATATTCTAATAAGTGGTATTAGAAGTATCTAATTCAGCTTTAATGAGGAAGATGAAGATGATGGATGTAGTGATGGTGTTGATATAATGAAATCAACTTGACTTTCTTATAGTTTCTTTTTCTCTGGCTTCATTATTAGATAAATAGTGATCACAGGATCAACTACATGGAAACCATAATTTTGACAGCTTACAGACGTGGCTTCCTAGGTGTTTTAGTTGTGGAAAGATTAAATTGTTTATCCATTCTATGATGTGTTTTATAAGCAAACATCCATCTAGTGGTTGCTATTGTGTTACAGCTGTTTAAAAGAAAAACAACTTTGAAATAGAAGACTGAAGTCAGTTTAAATTGGAAGATGTTTTAAGGAAAAAAAAATATGAGAAAGGATTAAGGTATATAGCTAAGAAGACCATGATTCTTATCTATCACTTTGAATATGATCAACGGATAAACACTGACAAGATCTTTCTCCATTAAACATTGTGTGGGAGGAAAATCATTGCATTTTTTTAGAGCAACACAAAGAGTCTTGGTTATTTTGGGGGGTTGTGTTTGGACCCAGGATCATTTCTTTATAGGGAGTTCCCAGTGAGAAAGTGAGTTCTGTAAAGTTTGTAGGTTTAAAGAACTTTCTGGAGCACTGGAAGATTAAATGACTTGCTCAGAGTCACTTAGCCCATGTGTGTCATATGTGAGATATAAAGCAAAATGTTTGGATCTCTGAGCCTGACTCAGTATCCTCTAAATAATGCCACTTCTACAAATAAATAAATGCTGAAAAACAAGTCATATATTTTGTATCTGAAGAGGAGCCAAACTGAGCTAGGAAAATCAAAATTATGCCCTCTAAAGTCAAGATAGGTAAAGGGAACATTTTGCTCAACATAAAGAGCTAATAATAGTTGAGATGAATATATAAGACTTTGACATGTGGAAATGAGTTGGATGTATTAACTCATTAGGGCCCTACAATAGTCCTTTGAGGACTATTTAGCTCAAAAGAGAGATGAAACAAACACTTTTATTGTTGTTAACATTTTTCAGTTGTGTGCAACACTTCATGACCCCATGTAGGGTTTTTGTGGCAAAGATACTGCCATGGTTTGCCATTTCTTTCTCCAGTTAATTTTACAGCTGAGGAAACTGAGGCAAATAGGGTTAAATGACTTGCCCGGGGTCACACAGCTAGTAAGTATCTGAAGCCAGATTTGAAATCAGAAAGATGAGTCTTTCTAATTCCAAGCCCAGCACTGTATGTACTGCACCACTTAACTGTCCCTAAAATAAGGATTAGATGGGCAGCTAGGTGACCCAGTGGATAGAGCTCTGGCCTTGAAATCATGAGGACCTGAGTTCAAATCCAGCCTCATACTTAACACTTAACTAGCTGTGTGACCTTGGGGAAGTCACTTAACTCTTATTGCCTAGCAAAGAAAAAAATAAGTAAAATGAGTTAATAAAATAAAATAAAATAAAATAAAATGAGGATTAGAGGCTACAATAAGATGCAGGATAAAATGTAAAATTCTCTTTGTTTTTTAAAGCCCTTCATGACCTGACCCCTTTCTTACCTTTTCAGGCATCTTAGACTTTATTCCTCTTCAATTTCTTACTCCCAGGTATACTAAATCACTTGGTCCTCACACACAACATTCCATCCCTTGTCTCCTTGCCTCCAGACCTTTGCACAGGATTTTCTCCCAGGCTTGGAATGCTTTCCCTCCTCACTTCTGCCTCTTTGTACCACTGACTTCTTTCAGCCTCAACTCAATGGCATTTTCTGCAAGAGCTTCTGATTGTCCTGTATCCCCAGACACTAGAGCCTTCCCAAGTTGACCTTTCGACAAGTCTATATGCAAGGGGTATTCCAGAATTATCTACAAATTGTCTTCTCCATCTGAATGCACAGTTTTCTTGCAGTCAAGGATTCCTCTGTGTCGTGTTTTGCTCTGCCTTCTTTTGTGTTCCCAGGGCTTAGTATAGTGTCTGGAACAGAGACAGTGCTTAATGTCTGGGTATAAATGTGCTTCCTATCTCTTCTATGAGTCATTGCCTAATGTGGTTTGCTTTACACACAGAATTTATTCTGAGTCAGTTCTACACCAATTCTCCATATTGGACATGGCATCTATGTTTATCCTGAAATGGAAGACAGTGCCTTCTGCTATGTCTACTGGGTTAGCACAATGAAGAGGGGACATGTGTCATTTCAAATACCAAAATGAATATTGGAATGGGACAAAAGGAGAGCATGTTGCAAATAAGGGAAAAATATATTTAGAAAAGCTTTGAATTTCACTATGCCATGGCATAGATAGAATTTTCTTTTTGAATAGAATATTGTTTTAGTCATTATCTCACTATTTAAGAACAAAATAATTAGTTAAGTAGTCCTATAATCTTATAACCTTCATGGAACAGAGGAAGAAAACCTCATTTTTTTTGTTTAAAAGGAATATATATATATATATATGTATGTATATGTATGTATGTATGTATACAGAGAGAGATGTGTGTATTAGGTGTATTGATATGTGTGTATACATGCATGTGTGTATATACATATATACATTCTTTTATAGGTGTGTATACTCATATATACATACAATACACATAAGTATATGTGTATATATGTGTGTGTATATACACATATGCATGCATAAATACATAAACAGTCATTTCAGTTGTGTTTGACTCTTCATGACCCAATTTGAGATTTTCTTAGCCAAGTACTCAAGTGGTTTGGAATGTCCTTCTCCAGCTGATCTTCCAAATGAGGAACTGGGGAAACAGGGTTACATGACTACTCAGGGTCACCAAGCTAGTGAGTATCTAAGGCCATATTTGAGCTCAGGAAGATGAGTCTTCCTGCCTCTAGATGTGGTGCCCTATCCACTGTACCACATAGATGCCCCAACAATCACAAAGATGTGCCCATACATTTATATGCATATACGTACAGAACATACACACGCATACATGTGTGTACACAGAGACACATACATCTATATGCATGTATATATACATACATATTATATATATACACACATACATATTATATATATATATATATTCTAGCTTTGTGATTATATAGGAAAATATCTCAATAGTGAAAACATCTACATGTGTGTTTCCTATATCAAGATATATTAGGTCATAGCAGTGGCCAAAGTCCCAAACCTGGGTTAGGTCTTGCCTCTGTCATTTATTTGTGTGGTCAGAGACAAGTCTCTCAACTACACGTACCTATTTCCCTAATCTTTAAAATAGTTATAATGTCTCTACTACCCACATACCTACCTCTTGGGACTATTGAAACTCTGTGTCTCTGTCTCTGTATCATGTCAGTGGCTCTTGTATGATAGGTGACATGTCCCATGTGCTGGACACAGGTTGTGTCCAAGAAATGACTTGATCAGAGGTTTGCTTACCTCCCAAGTTGGCCCTCTCTATTCCCTACATTGTGCTGCCTTGCTATTTTAGCATTGTTATTGCTATTATTATTGCTATTATTATTATTATTATTATTAATTATTATTATTATTATTATTATTATTATTGAATGTGCTATGTATTGATTCCACCTCCAAAAATTTCCTCTGGGTCTCTTCCTTGTCTCCATTCACGTAACCAAAATATAGGTCATGCTTTCCTAACCTCTTCCCTTGCTGATCACAATAGCCAATAGCCTACTGGTTGGTTTTCTTGCCTTAAATATCTCTCTTTTCCTCTATTTCTTTCACATAGCTTCCAGACTGATTTTCCCTAAACACAAATGTGATCATTCCCAGAAATTCCATGATCTCTATAACCTTCAATATTAAGTACAAATTCCCCTGGCATGTAAATCCCTTCATAACCTACCCCAGCTTACACTTCCTTGCTTATTGCATTTTATACTGAGCTCTCCTCCCTATACTAGGCACACAAAGTCCTAGCCAGGTCATTCTTCTTGCTCTTCCTGGCCCTATGTTACCTGTTTCTTTGTCTTTGTCTTGGCCAAACCCCAGGTCTTGAATGAGCATTTTTGGTTTCTGTCAATGTCAGCTTAAGCACCACATTCTCTACAATGTCTTTCTTGACGCCCTCCCTCATCTTCCCTCCAAGTTACCTTGTACCATGTGGGGTGTGTGTGTGTGTGTGTGTGTGTGTGTGTGTGTGTGTGTGTATTTTGTTTGTTCCACTTGAATGGTCAGCTCCCTAGGGCAGGTACTGTTTTGACTTTGTATTCTAAGCAGCTAATGGGTCCCCCTGTGCATAAGAGCTTCCTAATAAAGGTTGTCTGTTTCGTTGGTTGATAACATAAGTTTTAGTATAAAATCGTTATACTAGTCTCCTCCTTTAATAGGGCAATGCTAACTTGGGGAAATTAAGTATGATTCTGAAAAATAAAAAAGAAAAAAATACCCTTTTGAGCTCATGCCTAAAGTATCATTTAAGTAAATATATTAAGTTCAAGTTCTGTTAGCATGGGAGATGGAAAATATCTCTTCAGTCATCTTTCAATCCAAAGTAGAACACTTTGAATTCAAGCTGAACTTGTTCACAGAAATCCTCTTTTCCTAAACAAAAATAATTCCTCTTGGTATTGATAGGATTCCAAGTAGAACAAGATGAGTAAGGAGACCAAGAAAAAATTATCATTATCAAGATACTCTCTATTATTCTGATTGTGTATTTGAAACACTTAAACCTTTGGTCTTCCTCAAGTAAATAATTAGATTTATCCAGAGTGATGTGTGTGTGTGTGTGTGTGTGTGTGTGTGTGTGTGTGTGTGTGCCCAGGCGCAAATGTCTTACCAGAAAAGGTAAAAAAAGTTATCTTTTTTTCTGACTTCCCTTGGGAAGGTGGGGAAAAAAAACATTACCAGGAAACCAGGTCGACATAGATTCATTCTTTTAAAAAATTGATTTCCCTTAATTAAATAAGCAGCATGATGTTAGGCTAAGGATACTGGCCTTAGAGACAGAAGGTTGTGGTTGAACTTCTGGCCCATCATTTACGAGTTATGTGACTCTGGGAAAGATACTTCATCTCTGGGGACCAATGTCTTTATTTGAAAATGAGGCAATATTGTTGGATTATATGATCTCTAATGCACTTGTATACATATATGTGTATATATATGTGTACAAACACAAATAATACATATAAATATATACAGACATGCTTACACACATTTCTGTATGAATGCATGTACATACATATATATATACATGCATACATACAATGTATACATGCATATGTAACAACATGTGTGTTGTTATTCAGTTGTATAAAATTCTTTGTGACCACATGGCTAAGAGAACACCAATACTGTCCATGAGATTTTGTTGTCAAAGACACTAGAGTCATTAGCCATTTCCTTCTCCAGGGGATTAAGGCAAACAGAGGTTAAGTGACTTGTCCAGCGTAAGTATCTGAGGCCAGATTTGAACTTGGGTCTTACTGACTACAAGACTAGTGCTCTATCCATTGAGCCAACTAGCTGTTTCATATGTATGTGTGCATATACATGTATCTATATTAACCCTATACCCCAAATTGGAGACCATTTTGTTTGCCCAAATCATTCATTGTGTTTTGTGGGTTCATGACATGTCATACTAATGCAGCCACACAAGGATTTCTTTCATTTTATCATGCCCCTCCTTGCTCTAGCTGTTCTCTGCTATCAGGCAACTTCAGGGGAAATGGAGTCTGCGTAGAAGCATATTTTTAGGTGGTTGATGATACTTTCACTTTGTAAGCCAAACCAGGAATGGACATCATTGGGAAGACTGTGCTTGAAAATAATGGGCTCTTTAACAGATATGCACAGAGGGACTTAGGAAAGTGGTTGCATAAATCATCTTGAAACAAGAATCTTCAATTTGAACATTAATCATCTACATTCATTTATATTTTATAGCTTAGATTCATCAGGTTTTCCTTGCATCTTTTTTTTTTAATTTTCAATATGAAAATTAGGAAACTCATTTGAAAATTACCAACAATTTAACCGCTAACAGGAAAATTGAAAGTGAAGCTACTCCATTTGCTTCAAGGAGATGAAATTGATGAACTGGTATTTGACTTTATAACTGTCTTGACCTTTGAATATTACAAATACTCATTATTATCAATCCTGTGTGCATTTAATCCCACCAAATCATAGAACTGTAGAGCTCAAAGGGTCCTTAAAAGTCCTCAAAACCAATGTCCTCACTTATGCTTTAGAGAGATGAGTGCAGAGAAGGAAAGCAAGTTTAAACAGCTTACCAAAGAGCACCTAATGGCTGGTTCTGGCCTAGAGCCCAAATGGTCTTTTTGTCAGCCCAGGGGTGCTCTACTGAATAATCTAACAATAAATACAGAGTAATGTGTTATGGATAGAGAGGTGGTTTCAGAGCCAGACAGAGATGGGCATACATCATGCCTCTGACATATACTTTAGGATTCTGGGCAAGTCATTGCCAGCTTCTTAGTTCCCAAGCAATACTCTATGGCTTTAAATTGTAAAGTAGGTTGCCATCTAGATTGAGAGAGTTTTCTTATCAAGTGTTCCCTCTTCCAATGAAATTGAAAATCAGGCTCATTTTTTAAAGTGAGTTTCAGTACAAACCTGAATTATTTAATGTTCTTTTGGTGACACCATTTAAGTGAAAATTCCTTTAGCTCTCACATTTTATGCTCTGTTTCCTGTTTTTTTTTTCTTAATAGTCTAGGATCCTTAATGCCTGTGCAATGGTCTTTTACCATTCCCACAGGAACCCTGAGATTTCTCACATTTCATTGATTTGTCATAGCCAAAACAGGTTTGCCATTTTCAGGCACAATCCTGGATGTTTATCAGTGGCATGGTAAGTAAGGATCTAATTAAGTATGAAATTACCTTCTATATCATGAAAGCTGTGTCTGCTCACCTTTAGGCATTCTGGGAATGTACCTAATGAGATATGAGTTTAGCTCCACAGGAAAATCACAAAGCTCATTAATGCTCATTAAAACATAAGCAGTATTCAATGTATTCAGGAAAACCTCACAGTATTATAATAAGCAACTGAAATAGCCAATGGACCAAAACCCTGTCATGAAAACCCATTGTGCTGTGAAAAGAAATAGCAGGCCAATGGTGGTGGAAAAAAAATTTTGTAAAAGAGCTCCAAGTGGCCACATCTGCAGCAAATCAAATGGAATTCCCAGCAGGTCACCTCAGAACAGGGAGAAATCAATCTGTCTGGGTTGATTTCATAAGGTTCTGAAACACTAGAGATAATTTTGGTTCATTTGTCCAGAAGGAAGTTTGGAAGTATTTGTTCTTGCAATCTTTAGGCCAGTTGAAAATATTTTTCCTTAGCTTTCCTATGATTATTATTATTATTAGTAGGAGTAGTAGGAATAGTAGGAGTAGTAGTAGTAGTAGTAGTAACATTAATAATGAAAACATGGTGCTAGGCATAGAGCAAATATTCAATAAAAATTTGTTGATAAGTTAAGGCATTAATATTGCTACCTGAAAGTTCTACTCTGATTCCTCATGACGGTTCAGACATAACATGGTTTTATTAAAGTCTATACCAGCTAAGTCCACATTGTGCCAGCCTTCAGCTGTCACTCTAGTGGTGGACCGTGTATGTCATACAAAGATGACCTCCCTCCACCCTTTACTGATTACAGAGAGTCCCATAACCTCTGAATGAAGCAAAAAATTGTAAATTTGAAGGACAAAACTACCCAGAAAACCTCAAATTATGCTACAATAATAATATCAATCAAGAATCACTTATTAACTCCCTACCATGTGTGTAAAACTGGCATTGTAGATAGACCATTGGCCCTGGAGTCAGGAAAACCAGCATACAAATGCAATCACAGACATTTACTAGCTGGGTGACCTTGAACAAGTCATTGAATTTCTGTCTGTCTTAGATTCCTCAACCATGAAATGGGAATCATACGGGTATTGTGAGGATAAAATAATATTCGTAAAGTAGTTAGCATAATGCCTGGCACATAGCAAACACTGAATACATTTTTATTTCTTTCCTTGCTAGTGTCCATGTCAGACACTAAGCTAGAAGTTGGGGAAAGAAGTAGAAATAATGAAATAATCCTTACTTGCAGTTTCTTACATTCTAAACAGAGAGACAATGTGTGTGTTATATCATAAATATAAAGTGAATAAATCAAAACAAAAATAAAATTATTAAATACAAGGAAGTTTTAGAGAGAGAACACTGGAATTTAGCAGGAATTATGAAAGGCTTCATGCAGAAGATGGTCTTTATGTATAAACTTTTTGGAGGTGACTAAAAAGCTTGGTAGTACAGTAGTGCTATATATGGTGCCGGGCCTGGAATCAGAAAAACTCCTCTTCTTGAGTTAAAAAACTGGCTTCAGACACTTACTAACTGTGTGACCCTGGACAAGTCACTTAATCCTCTTTGTCTCAGTCTCCTCATCTGTAAAATGAGTTGGAGGAGGAAGTGGCAAAGCACTCCAGTATCTTTGCCAAGAAAACCCCAAATGGGGTTACAGAGTGGGACATGACTGAAAAATGACTGAATAACAATAAAATCAATGATTTATTTTCTTATTCCAATAGTTTGATTTATGATACCATTTACGTAGATTCTCTTTTGAATAGTATAGAGCATGTGTATTTGGAGACATTGGTGACAAGATTTTAAGATCCCATGGTTTTTTTGAAGTTAAACAATAAACATGTTAGGAAATGGAATTTTCTGTTCCTTTCCATCAATTTCATGCATAGAAAGATCTGGTCTGTTATATAATCAACATCTGCAAAAAAGCTGCTGTTCTGTTCTCTTTTCTTTTTATATATTATTAATGATTATCCTATTACTATTACTACTACTGCTCCTATTGCTACTGCTGCTACGTACTAGTACTACTACTACTACTACTACTACTACTACTACTACTACTTCTACTTCTACTGCTGCTGCTGCTGCTGTTACTGCTGCTGTTTATACAACTTCTACTGCTAATACTACTATTACTCTACTATTCCTAACTGCTTCTACTGCTACTATTACTAATACTACTTACTACTACTACTTTGCTAGTACTATTACTACTACTGCTAATTATTATTATTATTATTATTATTATTATAGCTGGTATTTATATTGTACTTTAATATATGAAAATTGTTGTACTTTTTTTCCACCCTTCACTTGATCCTCTCAATAATCCTTTGGGATAGGTAGTAAGGGTCTTATTTTCACCATTTTATGAAAGTAAAAAAAAATGTTAAACAAGGATTCTCTATAACTGTATGACAATTATTCCCATAAATATTTTATATTGATGAGAAAATAATATCATGGGTTAGTACTTATTGATGATTTTTCCATTGTAGTTTTCAATATTAGAAGCATCTTTATCCTATCCCCTAATCTAGCCCTCAACTCCAGCATTTGATATTTTCTGCTTCTTCAAATTTTTTATATATGATCCCACAATGCCTTCAAATTTTGTAACATTTCAGGGGGCAGAGTCAAGATGGCAGGGTAAAAGCAGGGACTCTCTTGAGCTCTCCTCCAAACTCCTCCAAATACCTATAAAAATGACTTTAAGCAAATTCTAGATTAGAAAAACCCACAAAAAGACAGAGTGAAACAAATTTCCAGCCCAAGACAAACTGGATGGCTGATGGAAAAGGTCTGTTGCAGTAAACTGGGAGAGGACCAGGGTCCAACTGGCACAGACCAGCCCCAGCAAACCCAGAGCAGGCCTCAGGGAACTGAATCACTGGCAGTTGTGGTGGTTTCCAGACTTTTCAAACCACAAATGTCAAATGCAACTTAGAAGGTCAGTGGGAAAGATCTGTTGGATGTGGGTGAGAGAAAAACGCAGTCCAACCCCGGCCCCAGTGCAGCTTCAGAGTGATGATGGCAGTAACTGTGGCAACAGTATTGGTGGCAGCAGCTGTGGCTGCTTCCAGAACTCTTAGCCCTCAGATAGTAATAGGATCAAGCAGCTGATCAGAAGGAGATAATAGGGATCTCTTTCCTGGCACTAAAGCAGAATTCTGTCATTTTGTTCATACTTGGATCTGGTTCACAGTCCTGGGTGGCAGTCTTGGGCTGAGGAGGAGCACTGACATAGCAGAGTTTGTGGCAGCAGTGGAGAGTGAACCCTTTTAATAGTTCCAGGGCAGAAAAGAGTGGTAGTGGTCACTCACTGGCTAGTGCACAGGCCAGGAGAAGAGTAAACACCTCTCTTTAGATCATACCACTTTGGAAGACCTGAAAACTTACAGGTTCCTAGAAATATCTCTGAAAACAGCTGTACAAAACCCCCAAGCTTAGGATAGTACACCCTCCACACTGGTAGTATAACCCTAAGTTAACACAGAGTTAAAAAGTCAAGTAATTGTTTGGGAAAATGAGCAAAAGTGGGAAAAAATCTCAAACTACAGAATCTTACTTTGGTGACAAGGAAGATCAAAGCATACAATCAGAAGAAGACAACAAAGTCAAAGCTCCTACATCCAAAGCCTCCAAGAAAAATATGAATTAGTCTCAGCCCATGGAAGAGCTCAAAAAGGATTTAGAGAAGCAAGTAAGAGAAGTAGAGGAAAAATTGGAAAGAGAAATAAGAGTAATGCAAGAAAGTCATGAAAAACAAGTAAATAGCTTGCTATAGGAGACCCCCAAAATACTGAAGAAAATGACACTTTAAAAAATAGTCTAGACCAAATGGCAGAAGAGGTCAAAAAAGCCAATGAGAAGAAGAATGCCTTAAAAAGCAGAATTGGCCAGATGGAGAAAGGAGGTCCAAAAGCTCATTGAAAAAAATAATTCCTTACAAATTAGAATGGAACAAATGGAAATTAATGACTCTATGAAAAATCAAGAAATTGTAAAACAAAACCAAAAGGATTGAAAAAAAGGAAGACAATGTGAAATATCTCATGGGAAAAACAACTGACCTGGGAAACAGATCCAGGAGAGAGAATTTAAAAATTATTGGACTACCTGAAAACCATGATCAAAAAAGAGCCTAGACATCATCTTTCATGAAATCATTAAGGAAAACTGCCCTGATATTTTAGAACCAGAGGGTAAAATAGAAATGGAAAGAATCCGCCAATCTCCTCCTAAAAAGATCCCAAAAGGAAAACTCCCAGGAATATTATAGCCAAATTCCAGAGTTCCCAGGTCAAGGAGAAAATAGTGCAAGCATCAAGAAGGAAACAATTCAATTATTGTGGAAACACGATCAGAATAACATAGGATTTAGCAGCTTCTACATTAAGGGATCAAAGGACTTGGGAAATAATATTCCAGAGTTCAAAGGAGATAGGATTAAAACCAAAAATCAGCTACCCAGCAAAACTGAGTGTTATCAGTGAGGGGGAAAAGTGACATTCAATGTCATAGAGATATTTAATGCATTATTAAGGGAAAAAATGAGAGCTTAAATAGAAAAAAAATGACTTTTAAATGAAAGACTCAGGAGAAGTGTGAAAAGGTAAAGAAGAAAGAGAAATCATAAGGGACATATTTAAGTTGAACTGTTTATACTTCTCCATGGAACGATTGTATTTGTAACTCATGGTACCTTGCTCATTGTCATGGTAGTTGGAAGGAACATACACACACACACACACACACACACACACATAATCAACAGAGGGCATAGGGTGAGGTGAATATGAGAGGATAATATCTAAAAATAAATTAAGGGATGAGAGAAGATTGAACTGGGAGAAGGAGAAAGGGAGAGGTTGAATGGAATAAATTATATCACATAAAAGAGACAAGTAAAAGCTTTCACAGTAGAGGGGAAGAGGAGGAAGATGAGAGGGAATGAATGCACCTTAACCTCATCGTTTCTGGCTCAAGGAGGAAATATACACACTCAATTGGGTATAGAATTGGCAGTCTATTTTACCCTACAAGAAAATAGGGGGAAAGGGGATGGTGGGGGTAATGATAGAGAGGAGGACAGATTGGGGGAGGGGTAATCAGAAGCAAACACTTTTGAGGAGAGACAGAGTCAAAAGAGAGAACAGAGTAAATGGAGAGTGGGAGAAGATGGAGGAAAATATAGTCATCCACAACATGACTACTATGGAAATGTTTTGCATGACTACACATGTATAACCTATAACAAATTGTTTGCCTTCACAATGAGAGTGGGTGGGGAGGGAGGAAGGGAGAGAATTTGGAACTCAAAGTTTTTTTTTTTAAAAATGGAAAAATTGTTTTTACATGCAACTGGGAAAAAAAGATACACAGGCAAGGGGTATGAAAATCTATCTTACCATGCAGGAAAATTGAAGGGGAAGGGATAAAAGAAGGGAGGAGTGATAGAAGGGAGGGCAGATTGGGGAAAGGGGTATTCAGAATGCACACCATCATGGAGTGTGGGGAGGGAAGATAAGGGGAGAAAGTTTGGAACTCAAGATAAACTAAAAATAAATAAACAAATTGAAAAAAAATTGTAACACTTCTAGCACAGGACATGACTGGTTATTTTTAATGTAGTTTATCTGCTCATCTTCTCCACATTAGTATCATTTATATTTTCTTATCCAATATTAATATTAATATTAATTTATTAATATTAATTATCCAACATTAATATTCCTTAATTATTTAATATTAATTAATTTAATATTAATACTAATTAATTAATTTTAATATTAATATTAATATTAATTTATCGATTAATTTAATATATCAAGAAGGAGGACACAATTCCAAGTGGAAAAGGAGAGAGAATAGCTTTATTGATAGTGTGAGATTCATGATTCTTCTGGTAAATTCCACTCAGTTCTCAATAGGACTTACTGTATGTCGGGTGCTTATTGACACATTCTTCAGAGGAAGAAAACAATGCAGATATTTCCTGCCTTCAAGGATCTTACATTCCTTAGAATGATTTCATTCTTACCTAACCATACTCTAATCTTTGAAAATTATATCATAGTATATGTATTGATTGTAAATAACACTTTTCCTGATTTCAACAAGTCTCCAAGTTTGGGTTCTATGGTCTTAACTTGGAGAGCCCATGATCAACTCCACACCATATTGAAACATGAGAGAAAGACTTAATAGCAGAATTTATTCTGTTATTTTGTGGAGGAGTTCATTCTATTAATATTCTAAAATTGGAATCTCTGAAGTTTGGAACTCTTTAAAATTAGGCATACTTGACTGAACTGCAAGAAAAAAATACATAAAATTTATAAATAAATCCTCCAATTCATCTGGAAAAAAGAAGTTTATGAGTACTGGCAGCATTTTTCTGAATTATAAAAAGCCCTGTAAAATAATAAAGCAAGAATAATTTAACATAAAATATGCTTTTCATACAGTACACATAAACTAATTAAGTGCAAATATTGACAGCTAGGTGGTGCAGTGCATAGGGTTCTGGTCCTAGAGTCAGGAAGACATCTTCCTGAGTTCCACTCTGGTCTCAGAAATATACTAGCTGTGTGACTCTGTGCAAGTCACAACCCTCTTTACCTCAATTTCCTCACCTGTAAAATGAGCTGGAGCAGAAAATGGAAAACCATTCCTATGTCTTTGCCAAGAAAAGCCCAAATGGTTAAGAAGTCAAACATGTCTAAAACAACTGAACAAAAAATCCAAATATGTTCATAAAATCTCTATAATCCCTCAAAATAGAAGAAAAGTGGAAAGAACCCATACTTAACAAACATGTATAGCTATTCTTCTTGGCATGGTAAAGACCTGTGAACTCTGAGGTTCTCCATAAAATGTAGAATGACTGAACAAATTGTGGAATGTGAATGCAAGAATATTATTGGGATGTAAAAAATAACAACAACAAAAAAAAAAAAACCTGAGGGAGATTTATATAAACTGAACAGAGTAAAGTTAATATGAACAAGAGAAGAGTTCAACCAATAATAGGTTAGGTATGCTTGCAATAGGATAAGGAGGGTAACCAGTGTAAGGCAATGGAAACTAATTAGTAGACAAGTTAGGTTTTAGTTAGCCCTCTCCATGTCAAATAGAGCGGTGAGCAGGATGATCACCATTGGACATAATGAAGTACGTCACCTCATGGACAACTTTGTGATATAACAAATTCCCTTCGTACTAGAGCAGAACAAAGGGGGGGAAAGGACACTACAAGAAATTCTATATCCTCAAAAAATGAATTTCCTCCAAAATGATAAATTCCTCATGGAGTCATCTCCAATCAGCTTGAAGATGATGCTATATGAGCAAGAGCAAATATCTTTGCGGAATCGAGGCTATGATTCTGATCCCATTATGTACATACCAGAGCGAAAGGATTATTTTTTCTAGGTCTGATGTTATTCACTTTAGCACTGGAAAGTGGCAGAGCTAGGAAACACCATTTGTAATGGGTTAGGATGGGACAGAGAAACTCAGGGTAATTTTAGGCTTAGTCAGTTAGCATAAAATTGAAAATCCCCTTCACCTAGTCAAGGAATAATGTTTTTTATATAAAATGGAATTCATTTCAATCTACTAAAACACTCTTGCTGTTAGAAGGGAATTTTACTTATTTCCTGAAGTTACTTTTTCTATTCCCACAATCTTAATTTTTTAGCACACCATGAACTTGCTAATTTGACTATCATCATCATCATCATCATCATCATCATTATATCCAAAGAACTTCCTATTGCACTCTGAAAATTAATAAAGGAAAAAAAAAACACTTTTCACTTTTAAAAAAATTGTTCACAAAAATACATTTCAAAAACAAACAATTGTGAAAGATATATAAATTCTGACTAATACAATGACCAACTATAATACTAAAGGAATAATAATTGATCGTGCTATTCACCTTTTAAGAGAGAGGTGATGACCTCAGGGGTCATATGAGACAAACATTTTTTGATATGGTCAATGTAGAAATTTAATTATTTTTCTTTGACTATATATTTGTTGCAAGTTTTTTTCTTTATTTTTAGTGGGAGTTGAGGAGAAAATAAATGCTTATTAACTGAAAAATATAATTTAAGTTTCAGAAATATGGTACAAGTTTGTTTTTATAAGTATCTTAATTACCTTGGTTATTGATGCATCTGGTTGACTTGATGTGCTCTGCTTTAATCAGTAAACACATAGGTTTGCACAAAGGCAAAATTATTCAGGAAACAGATTCAAAACTCTAAAATTATACCATTTAATCTTGGGTAAAAGTAATTAATTGGTATGTTACCTTTTTGTACAGTTGTATTGCTTCCTTAATAAAGCGAGTTAAATTCTGAAAACTTTCCCTTGTTGGTCAAGAAATTCGATTTCCTAATTAATAGTATCATAGGTCTCGAATGGCAAGAAAAGGCAGAAGTCCATTAGTCTAATTGATAAGTTTTGTAGATGAGAAATCTCAGACATAGGAGAATAAGTGACTTCTCTAAAGCTACACAGGGAGTAATTGTCAAAGGTAGGATTTGAGCTCAGGTCCTCTCACTGCAGAATCTGTCTTAGATAAAGGCATGAATATGGTACAATGTAAAAAACTGACAATCTCATTGTATATTGCTCTAGTCAGGACCTATCTGGATTATCATTTTCAATTTTGGGAGCCACATTTTCCCAAGAACTTTGTTGAATGGGAGAGTATACTCGGGAGGGCAGTTAGCAAAGTGAAGGAATTGTAGTCACATGAGGAAAATCAGATGAAGAAGCAGCAAGGGTGTAATGATTCAAGTTCTGAACTTGGATGTAGAAACACTATTGTCCAATCCCAGCTCAGATGCTTACTTCTTATGAGACCTAGGAAGATGGCCTGTTTTCTTTCAATCTCAGTTTCCTTATCTGTAGAGTAGGATAATAATAGAAACTACCCACACAAGGTTGCTGTGAGGATCAAATGAAATAACATATATATTGCTGTTCAGTTTTTTCAGTTGTATCTGACTTTTGGTGACCCCATTTGGAGTTTTCTTGGCAAAGTTATTGGAGTAGTTTGCCGTTTCCTTCTCCAGTTTATTTTACAAGTGAGGAAACTGAGGTAAATAAGGCAAAGTGACCTACCCAGGGTCACATAGCTTCTAAGTATCTGAGGCTGAATTTGAACTCAGGAAGATGAGTCTTCCTGACTCCAGGCCCAAAACTCTATTCACTACCACTTAGCTACCCTATAAAATATGTAAAGTGCATTAAAAATCTAAAATCATTCTAAAAACAATTTATCATCATGATTATGTTCCCCATTATCATCATCATTTGTAATTAATTAGCTAGTGATATTTAGCTTGGAGGGCTGGGGAGGTGGAGAGTGGCATGACAACTGTCTTCAAATATATGAAGGATTATCATGTGACAGCAACAGGCTGTCCTAAAGGCAGGTTAGGGTTTGTGATTTGGGGCCATCATCTCTGAATCCTTTCTGAAGCAACAAAGTTTAGGAGATGGACTGGGAAAAGAGCATCATTCTGGACAAGGAGATTTATTACTTGAGATAAAACAATGAAAAAAGGGCCAGGATAAAGGCAACACAGAAGGGGATTTTCCAGGAGATTGATCATGGAGCTGTTCAGAAGGAGGTAAGAGGTAAAAACATCTGAGACCCCTGAGGAATGCAAATGAAATCATGTTTGAGTAAGAATGGATCAATGGAGGGATTTGTGCAATCCAAGGCAAAGAATCCAAAGCAAGGAATCCTAGAGTGAAGGAGACAGGTCCGGAAACCCATGAGAGAAAGTCTAATTGAAGAGGCTAGCAAATGATGGTGGAGTGGTCAGACATGAAGTTAGTAAGTTATTTTTAATTGATAAGTGTTCTAATATGTTGATTTCCTTTGAAATCCATGTATTTAATATTACACATTGGGAGAGTGTCCACAGGCTCACCATACTGCCACGCTATGACACCAAAGAATTAGAAGTATTTGATTATGCCCCTAAGCTCTTCCACCTGGTTCTAAAGTTTGAGAGAAACTGGTCATTGAAGGCTGATATCTGGTCCTGTCTGATCAAATCAATCACATAAAACTCAGATTAGAGCAGTAGTTTCTTGAGATTGGGGACTGTGTCCTTGTCCTTGTAACCCCACTACCCAGTCTATAGAACAAAAATAATAAATGCTAGTTGGCAGACATAAGGGGAATTGAGGTAGGATCAAGGACAGGGCAAGGAAGAGAAGAGTGATTTTGAAGAAAAGGTATTGAAGTAATGGAAAGTTCATTTAACTCAATCACGATGGCATGGAGGAAAATAATTTATTCTTCTGACCCTTGCTAGTTTGTAAACGTTTACTTTAGAAAGAATACACCAGTCAACTTTCCACTATATGTACAATGATAGCATAGTTTTGCTTTGATTTTGATTTTTTATCACCTGACCCAGTGATTTTTTTTATTTGTGTCTTGAACTTTCGGTATGAAAATTCCACTTAAAATGCACATCTGCAATTTATCTGTAATTTGCAATCTTATAATTTGTCGTTTATCATTTTGGAGACTTGTGAAGCTGCAGCTGTACAACCCATCACAGAACTGATATTCTAGGTGACTTTCTGCCCTGTCATAGTAAACCTAAGATGGGATAGGATGGGATGCGCTGGGAAGGGATGGGGTCGGCTGGGCTGGGCTCAGATGGGATCGGCTGGGATGCCATAGAATACAAGAGAAGAGAAGAATGGAATAAAATGGAAGGGAAGGAGTGGAGAAGCAATGAAAGAAAGGAACAAAAACAGAACGATAACACACATTTACGTGGTGTTTTCAAGTCAGCTAACGTGACCCTGTGCAAGTCATTGAACTTCGTTTGCCCCAGTTTCCTCATCGGTAAAATGAGTTGAAGAAGAAAATAGCAAACCACTCCATTATTTCTGCCAATAAAACTCTACTGGGTCAGCCACAACTGAAAAAAAACGACTGAACCAAAAAGTTTGTAAATATTTTAACTTATTATCACCATTTTATTGATCAGGAAAATGAGCTGAGCAAGAAACAACTCGTCCCAGAATCAAGCAGTAATAAATTTCTGGGGAAAAGTCAGCCTCATATACTACTTTAGGGGGCAGCTTGGAGAGGATATTGAAAAAGAAAAATGAACTTGCTCTTTCCCATTTTGCCATTTTTCCAAATTAGTAGATCGGGACCACAGAAGCAGAATTGTGTTCAATAAAAGTGCAGTGGGAGAATGCCTGGAAACTCTATCATTGAGCTTGCTGGTGGAAATCAAAGAAGGTACCTTACCGAAGTTGCAAGCATCTCCAGGCCCCTTAGCATCCCACCTTTGCTTCTTTAGCCAGGCTCGATGGGAGCCACCTTTCTGAGCGGTGGCACTGCTGCAGGTAGGGACCATTGCTGAGGGGGTGGAAGATGCTCTTGTTATAGGCTCAATAATGTCAAGCAGCAGAGAACTACTTCTACAAGTCAACCTCTGACCTGAATCTCCCAAGTCCAACATACAGTTGTTGGAACTTCGGAAGCTGAAGCCAATGATACATGGAGCGCCTTCCTTCCCCTACTGGGTGGAGGATGGCACCAAAGCTGAAAGTAGAACACTGCTCACTATAAAACAAGGGAAAATATATTTAGAACTGGGGGGGGGGGGGTTGGAGTGGGAGCAATACCCATGGACACTTCTTATTGCCTATAAAAGGTGAAAACTCTATTAACTTACATTGTCTATACCCCAAAGGCTCCTCTTCAAGAAAGAGAGATAGAGACGTGCATTCCCTCACCCAGTGGCTATATAATGGAATTTAAATGAATTAGGGCCTAGTCATTATCTTTCTTGCACCCAAAACACTTGATATTATACCAGAAAGGAACAGATTACATTTAAATAAGTGAAAGTTCTTAGTGTGAACAAAATTATGTAAACTTTGCAAGCACTCAATTTTCGAGGATTTTAGCTTTTTTTGGTGATTCATGGAAATTGAGGACAATGTGGCTGCAGCTGGTACCATTCTCTAGCGTAATGTCTTATAAGTAGATCAGGATGAGCCATGGACTTAAGTAGTATGAAGGCAAAAGGGACTAGAAAGCAGGAAGGGGGGAAGCCTGCCAGTTCCCTTGCCTCCACATCTGTGAAAAGATCTAGAGCCTATAACATTCTCCTGTTTAAAGACTATTCACCTGGATGACGGGAAGCAGTGTGGCACAATGGAACAGTGTAGTACTGACCATGAGATGTGAATCTCTGCCCTATCCTTCACCACCTGTGTGGTTTTAACAAGCCACTTACTGACTCTCAGCCTTAGTTTCCTCATTTGTAAAATGTTGGACTTGATGAACTTTAATATCTTTTCCAGCTACAAATTTATCATTCTTTACTTGTTTGAGGACTCAGTTTCCTCATATTAAAAAACACTTAATCCAAAAGAACTCTCTGGTCCCATAAAACTTAATATCCACTGCTCTCAAGACCTTAGATTTTGCATCCAATCTGTAGTCAATTCCATATGTCCCTGTTCTGGGTCTGGTTCCTTTTCTTATCATATAGAGTCACAGAATTTCTGAATTGCAAATGAATGTAGAGATCATTCACACACAGCCATAACCAAAAAGGGTTCCTCAGTGTACCATCCTTGATGGGTGTTCATCCAGTATATACTTATATATGCCAATTAGATGAGAACTTACTAATTCCTGAGGAACTCTGGTTCACATTTATATGGTTCTAGTTACCGTGAATTACAACCCACTCCTCCCAACCACTCACCCACTAAGCCTTGCACTGTGTTGAAATTTACCTTGGTGTACCATTTATTCATTGGTGCTAATTTCTCTTCTGTATGACAGTCTTCCAGTTTGTTGGAGACAAGTAGGTCCTTAGGTTTCACTTTCACAAGGCAATTACTCACAGGTATTTTAAGTAATAGTCATGTGACATTCATTTGCGGTCCATACTGTTTGCCCTCCTTTGGGTCCCCTCATTTATCAATATGCTCCTTAAAATACGAAGCCTAGAAATGAAGACCACATAGATAATATGGTCTTATTATAACAGAAGACGGGGGGACTATCATTTGTTTATTCTTGGATGGAATGACTCTCATCTTCTGAGACTCTTGTTAAGGATGAGAAAAACAAATATTTTTAGATGGATTTCTTAACCACCGTGTGACTCAGTGTCCTTATTTGTAAAATGGGGATAATAATAATGTCTGCCCCCAGGGTTGTTGCGAGAATAAATTAGACAATATTTGGAAAGGGTTTTATAAACCTTAAAGCATTCAATTGTTATTATTATTATGTTCTAGCATTGTATCATCTGCAAATCTGATGGGCATATAGCTTTCTGTGAAACACAGAGCAAAGGTTAAACACTACGTATCCCTGTTGTACTGCCTTGAACACCACTTTGTGCACTAACTTAAAAATATTAATGAGAAATCATTCACCTTAGCCACTCAAGGACTTTTGAATTCATCTAACTATAGGATCATCTTATCATGTCTCTCCACCTTTTCAATAAGGATAACAGGGAAGGGTTTCAATAATAGGAGTTGTAGTAACAATAATGATAATATGACATAATATATACATATAATATATGTATATATGAGATAGAAAATACATGAAGTATGTACATAAATAGCATGAGGTTTATTTTTTGCTATGTCTATATCAACTCTGCTATTAATATCTATTCTATAAGTCTATTTCTATATCTATCTGTATCTGCATCACTATCTCTATCTTAATCTATCATTTATATCTCTATCTCTGCATAGATGTCTATCTATAAATATTATTCTCTCTCTTCATATTTATGCATTTGTCAAAATTTATACATTTAAAATATAGATATGATATATACATATTATATAAAATGGAGGTAAATATATCTAAATGTAACATCTATTGTATGTATGTGTACCCTTAAATGTATGTATATATACATATAATCAAATTTAATATCTCTAGCTCTGTATTTACTTACATCTACAAGATTACACAATATTTCAAACATATTATTCATCTGGTATAACCTTTATGGATGATTTTATGTTTGAACTTTATGTTTATAATTTCTTTCTCTAGATGTCATATATATAATATATATATAGACATAGACATACATACATATATATGTAATATTTAACAACATATCCTGGAATTTTTCTGGAAATCCAAATCACATTCGGTTGGAAGATTAATTTCTCTCTTTTTTTTGAAAAGATATAGACAAGAGCTGGTTTCTTCCTCTGGTGATGTTAATAGTTACATCATAGAACAAATCACTAATTATCCAGAAGTCAATATTACTTCAACAAACTTATGAGAAATCTGGGTGAGATGGTCTCTGATGCCTCTTCATCCTCTAGATTCATGGGTTGTATGGTCTCATCATCCTACTGTTGTGAAAAATATTTCAAAACTAGTTGACAGTGACTGA
Source organism: Vombatus ursinus (assembly GCF_900497805.2). Classification (NCBI taxonomy): domain Eukaryota; kingdom Metazoa; phylum Chordata; class Mammalia; order Diprotodontia; family Vombatidae; genus Vombatus; species Vombatus ursinus. The sequence continues at coordinate 5,827,893 of NW_020954582.1, forward strand.
AATCACTTTTTAATATGTTGTTACTATTATCCCCCAATAAATTTCATTAGCTACCTATGTATTCCCGAATAAAATATAAAATGCTCTATTTGGACATCCCTTCATATTGTGGCCCCTCCCCACCATTTCAGTCCTGTTATACCTTAATCCTACCCCTCTATGCTCTGATCCAGTGATACTGACCTTGTTGCCTTTCTTGCACCAGACATTCATCTGGAGAGTTTAACTACCTCTCACATGTGGAATTTTTCTGCTTCTCACCTTCCTCCCAGTCCCAGATAAATCCTTTCCTTCTACAAGAAGCTTTTGACCATCTCCATCAATTCCAGTGTGTTCTTTCTCTTATTTCCAGATTATCCTGTACCTTTTTTTTGCATATTTTCTCCTCCACAAACTGTGACCTCCTGAATGCAGTTACTACTTTTTGGTCTTATTTTTGCCTTTCTTTGTATCCCTAGAATTTAGTACAGTTCTGACATATTGACACACAGTAGGTGCTCAACAAATGCCTATAGACTTGACTTAACTATCTTTTTGATAACATATAATAGACTATTTTTTTCCTTTTTGATTAATGATCCACACTTTATTGCAGCTTATTTATATCTGGCATGAACATGCCATAAATTGAACTATCAGAACTCCAATATGAAGAGTATCTGAATTGCTGGGGAGCAGTAGGGACAATGGATTTTTTTTAAATACCTTTGTGAAGAAGTAGTTACAAAACAAAATGATGTGTGAAATATATGCCCACAGGGTAAGGGAAAAAGCAATAGAAAATTTAGAGTCATCCAAAAGCTAGGACACGTCTTTTCTATTCAAAGACAAAAAATCAACTGTACTCACTTAAGTCCAAAATTGTCATGATAATCTATATTCTCAGGCCTGAGTAACAAAACTTAAAACAAATTAACCAAAATAACTATTATGGACAAGCAACTTTGTTCAAAGAATCATTTAAATTATTACAAAGATACAAAATATCCTGATAAGAAAAATTTTAAATGTTTAATTTTGGAATAAGTCAAAAGAAATGAAAACAAAATTTTCATTTATCAGGAACTAGTATGGAAAGTGCTCCATTTATGAAATGATGTTACATTTCTGGGTTAGTTTGCAAGAAAGCTTGAAAAATTTTAAAACATGGGGGAAAGGTAAGGAAATAAAGTTTTCCAGTCTATACCTTAATATTGTTACTTATTTTAACTTAAAAAAATTATATGTGAATATGAGAACTACAGTAATTAGGACACATTTTAATCTTGGAAAACACCAGGATGTGATTTAATGAAGATTTGTTGTGTGTTTCTTTGATTTGATTTTGGTTTTACTTTTTTTTTTTTTAATAATTCCCTTATGTTCAATCATGGTTGTTTAGAAATATAGTTGATTACCACACTCTGTGAAACTTCCAGGGTATTCCCCTTTTTGTGGAATCTGAAAATTATGAGTTTTATCAGAAAGAGCATGACCATAAATGCTTTATAACCCAATAAGTAAAAGAGTCATAGCATTCCTTACTTCTTTAATAAGCCATTGGACCTGTGATTTCACCATTATGTTATTTCCTCTAGCAGTGTACATTAGGAGCTACACATGGCTTCTCCTGTGGGATTCTTGTCCCTTTTCTTCCCTATTTTCTCCATAGATAATTCACCCAATGCTTAGGTGGCCTTTCTCTAGTCTTATATTTTGTGGACAACAGCTGGGCTTTGGACTACCCACCTCTTGTTCCTTCCTCTTTTTTGGAACAAGGCTACTTCCTTTTCAATCACATATTTCTTCAATGATATCCCTTAAGTCACTTTGTAAGTTCAAATCATAACTGGAAATATTCTGCTGACTACTTGCATCAACGATGCATTTTTCCATTCCCCTTTGCGGCCCCTTTAACTTTAGTTCTTCATAGGATATGTTGTTCTAGAATTAACAGACACACTATAGTTCTGGGAGAACATGTATGTTTGGAGAATGGGTCTTTGAGCCAGCTTGGGACCTTTCAAAGCATTGGGTAATTTCCCCAAAGCAATCTTGCCAGTACTTTTCCTCCTATTCAGTACTGGAACTAGCTAATTTTCAGTCTTCTGTGTCTATCCCAAATGTATCTGTCAATGTATCATCTCAGTAGCTTGGCCCTTTAACTGTGTCTCCAATTGCATTTTCCACATCATTACAGGGATGTGTAGACAAGATTATAGTAGCTCTAACTTAACATTTTGATTTTTTAAATTAAACTTATCTCTGTATTTCTAGTGTACAACACAGTTCATGGTACATAGCAGACTCTTGATAAATGTGTGTTGACTTATTGACTCATTTACCAGGTACCTGGGCTAAGTGCTGGGGATAAAATCAAGAAAATGAAACAAATACCCTCTGTCCTTGAGGAACTTCATGACTAGTAGTGAAAAGTGTCAGTCAATGCTCTGTCCTGCCCCCACCACCTTTTTCTTTTCTTTCCATCATCTCTTATTTGAGGATCTCCTCAATTCACAGAGCTTCAATTGGCATTTTTACACTTACTGACTATATCTCTCTATGCAGCTAGAGTCTTCCTTCTGAGCTCCAGTTCCTCATAACCAACTGCTTTTTGGTCATTTTGAGGTATACATTCTATAGGCATCTCAAACTCAACAAGTACTAAAGAGAACTTCCCAAATCCACCTCTTTTCTGAATTTCCCAATTACTAAGAAGGGAACCACCATTCCTTCAATAATCCAGGTTCATGACCTCAGTGTAATCCTCAAATCCCAACTTTCTATCACTCCACATACCCAATAAGTGGCCAGATCTTCACATTCTACCTTCAATATATCTCTCACATCATGATTGTCCCCCCCCCCCATTCACATAATCACAATTCTAGTTTGTGATGACCTTTCACCTTTCACCTGGACTATTGCAATAGTCTCCCTGGACCATCTCCCCGTGTATACAATGACAGAAATGCTCTACATCAGTGCATTTAATCTCAAATAGAAATGGATCTCTGTGGGCCATGCACTGATTCAAAAAACACACTCTATTTTGTTGTTTTTTTAATTTATTTTGTTAAACATTTCTCAATTACATTTTAGTCTGGTTCTACCTGCAAATAAGAGTTTTGCTGCTGGCTGCAGGTCACACTCTGGCACGTGATCATTAAGGATTGCTCTACCTGTAAATCCTATGGTATAAGATTGCATGTTCTCTCCCAATCACATCTATTATTTTCTCCAATAAATTTCACACCTTGTACTTTGTCCTGATCTTTTCCTTTCAGTTACAAGATAATACACATTGGCCATGACTAGATCCACGTGAGCTTGGAGAATCCTGATTGTTCTGTGGGCCAGAACTGTAATGTGGCATATCTGAAGGCAGTTGGCCCACAGTATTCTTGCCAGACCTGCTGAGACTCCATTATGTGTTTGACTGAATGCTAGCAAATGTAGCCTTCTCAGGAAAATTCAGGCAAAGAACCAAATGGACTCAGAGGGAGACAGGAGCATATGTCTGTGAGAGTCCCACTTCTCTGTTTCAAACCAAGGTAAGCAGCGCGACATAATGTATTTAGCAAATAATAATTAGCATTTTAATGTTTGGAGAGAAGCACCAATGTGCAAGGCATTGAAATAATAATAAAACCACAGGAGACAGAAACAAGGTAAATCACAGAGGATGTTAAACATTCAGAGCCAGGGGTAGAGTGTGAAAATGGGCGAGTGAGATCTCAGTTTCCTCATTAGCTTCATAAAAAAAATGTGATACTAAAACAACGACAAAAAGAGATGAGCAGAAATCCAAGGAAGGGCTTTGTGCTCCTTATGTTCACCTTCTGTGGATTGTTCTTTGAAAGGAAATTAGGTACCCCTCCCTCAACCCAGACACTTACTAGTTGTGTGATCCTAGGCAAGTCATTTAATGTCTCTTTGCTTCAACTTCCTCATCTGTGAAATGAACAATATGATGGCACCTACTTCCTAGGGATTTTGTGAGGACAGAGTGAGATAAGATTTGTAAAGTGATTTGAAAACTTTGTAGTCCCACATAAATTCAAGTGATGATGATGATGATGATGATGATGATGATGATGATGATGATAATTCTCCACCAAATGCTTAGGACAACTTACAATGGTTTTGTCCAGCTTCAAATTCAGCTCTGAACTCAATATCTATTGTAAGTAGAAGTCTGGGCAGCCCCATGTTCTGATGGCTTCTAACTGGACTCCATCATTTCTAAAAGGGTTCCTACCACCTTCTTTTGTTCTTGTTTAACTTGAACTCTACTCCCTTTCTTTAATTTTATGATTTCCCTTTTCTTCCCCAAAGCCCAAATTTCAAGTGATGTGTAAGAGTATAGCAATTGTGAATAGAAGAAGAGTGATCAGGTTAATAATTCTAATTGTTTTTCTTTATCACATCAAGTCTTCTTGACCACAGTCTTATTCAATCATTTACTTATTCAGTTATTAAATCATTCAACCAATTATTCATCACATAGTCACTGATGCCAGCATTTTCAGTCCTCAGCTTGATTTAAAACCCTTCCTGATCTGATTCTGACTTCTTTTGTTAGACTTATTTTAAATCATTCCTCATCAGGCAAACTCAGATACAGCCCATTAACCTTGATGGCTTTTCTGTACCCTGGACCTTTTGCTAGGTATGTTTTCTCATGAATACTTCTTACTTTCGTAGCTTGTATTCCATTCCCATGTTCACCTACTTGAACCATTAGCTTTCTTCATGGCTCACTCAAATCATGGACGACTTTACAAGAGAATTTTTTCTTCCTGATTATGCCAATTATTAGTGACTTTTCTCAAATTATGTTGTATTTTCTTATTTGTGTGCATGTTGAATCCAAGTAGAATTCCACAGTGAATAGGGAACAGATTGGAGTCATAGGCCACAGGCTGACTGTTTAATTGTGTTGAATCATTGTGTTTAAGGCATAGTGGAAGAATAAAAGATGTATAAAACAGACTCTCTGACTTTGAAGATCATAGATCTAGAACAAGAAAGGAATTTAAAGGGCTTTTGTCCAAGCTTTCCTTGTTATTACCGAGGAAAGTGAGACCTAGAGAGGTTATGTGACTTTCATTAGTAATAAATATTTATTAAATACCTATTATGTGTCAGGTAGTATGCTAAGTGCTAGGGATACAAAAGAGGCAAATGACATCTCCTGCCCTCAAATAGCTTCCAATTTAATGGACTTGACCAAAGTTATGCATGTAGTAAAAAGCTAGGATTGAAGTGAGGTCATTTGATTTTATATCCAGCCTGCTTTTCATTGTATGTTATCTAGTTGGAAAACTAAGAAAGTACACAAGTAACCACAAAATCAAAGATTCTTTTATAAGGACATAGCAATGGCACAAAGATATTTAGGGACTCAGTTTAGGGGCACCATTATATGCTTGCTGGGGATTGGGACTAGATTTGTTTCAGTCGCCAAACACAACATGCATTTGGGTCTTTCTTTGCTGTTGGACAGGTGTCTCTAAATGCTCACATGGTGCAAAATCTCTTCAGATGTTCGGTGCAAGAGTAGATCCTGGGATTCTGCCAAGGACACCTTTTATGCAGCATGGCTCCAACACTTTGGCTCAGCCGCTGCCAATTCTTGCCTATATTTTGCTTCACATTCCTCTATCAATGAGAGGTTTTTATTCTTGTTGTTTTGGTTTGGTTTGTTTAGCTAGCTTTTATTTTTTTTTTTAGATTATTCCAGTTGTGGTCACATCATCCTTGCTCATTTCCATATTAGACAGAATGACTATGGAGGTTCCTTCTGCTTCTGATGTCCTATGGGTTTATAGTAGCCTTTTCTATATTACTATACAAATGCTTCTTTTCAGCAAAGAGAACTCTGAAGGTTTTGTATCAGCTATAGTTGTCTTAAACATCATGTTGTTTCTCTCTGCAAGCCACGGTTGATAGCTCAAAGATAATCTGTTGTGAGTTTTCTGACTCCATCTTTGCCCATTGTTATAAGGGCAAAAATGAGTTGCGTTGCATGTAAGGTTTAGGTATTTCAGTACACTCAGAAATGCAATGTTATGAGATTAGAATTTGTTAAGCATGCCCTACAGACCAAGGGACTGATCAATTTCCAAAGCTGAATTACTTATATGCTAGAATATTCCCATCTATTGGTTATTAGCCCTGTGAGTGTGACAGTGTGAGAGACTTCTTTGTAAGACTATTTTTGGATTGGATGGATTAGCAGGATCTTGGATGAATTAGATGTCTTGGCTAACATAAAATCTGATTTAGTAATGGATATATCAAAAGATTTCATTATAAGGTGATTTTATCTATGGGTCATGAATATGACGATTGGGTAAGTGTATATATGTGTGTATGAGGATATATGTGTGTGGGTGTGGGTAGGTGGCACAATGCATAGTGTTGGGCCTGGAGTCAGCATGACCTGAGTTCAAATTCAGTCTCATACACTTACTGGTTGTGTGACTGGGCAAATAAATGATTTAACCTCTGTCTGCCTTAGTTATTCTCCTTAATTATAAAATGGGGATAATAATAGTGTCCATCTTTCAGAGTTTTTATAAAGATCAAATGAGATAATAATTGTAAAGCACCTAGCACAGTGTCTGGCATGTAGTAAGCAATATAGAAAATATTATTATTTATATAGTATATATATATGTATATATATATATAGTATATAGTAACAAAATAAAGTTTCACAGTTTTGTTTTAATATAACCACTATACCACACAAGTCAAAATGAGTCAGAGTTCCCCTTCAGTTTGAAATCTTTCATCAGTTGCCCTATATGTTTTCAGCTGAATGAATGAATGCCTTCCTCAACATTTCCAGTAAGTGGTAGGTTTCTCAGTCTGATTCAAGTCAGCCAGTAAGGAAGAAACCACAACCTCTCAAGATAATAGCTATCAGTAAAAAGAACATGTGTTTGTATACACATGGAGTGTATATAAATATACATATATGTATGTGTATATGTAGGATAGAATGTGTATGTATGGAGAGAGAGAGAGAGAGAGAGAGAGAGAGAGAGAGAGAGAGAATGAATGAATCAGGAATAATATGAGATTAAGTTCTAATAAACATTGGTATTATCTACCACCTTTCAAGAGTAAACTAGGAAGCCCGACTATTGTTTCAACTTCTGCAAAGTCACATTTCTAGAACTTAGAACATCCATCTGCGGCCTACTCTAAATTCATCTTTCAGGATTTATCTATATCATTATGAAAGCTCAAGTTAAAACTGCCACATGCTCATCCTTCTTAATTATTGGTAAACCTAGTTCAGTTTTAGTGGAAAATATTCTGAATTCACAGTAATTATATTTAAGCCTCTGGGGATTTCTTCACTTAGATTTCTACATTATTAGCAGCAGGTTATTTTTCCCTCAACGTGCAAGCATGAACAAGAAATCCACACATGTACAATTTCTTTCATCTAGTTTGTATAAAGTATACATTATGGTTCAACATAATACAACATTGCTTTTCTAGGAGATTATTATCTTTTCTTTTTCTTCACTAGATCTTTCAGAATTTGTAGGGGCCTTAGCAGCCATCTAAACTGATGCAGCCCTACACAGGGATCCAGTCTCAACCATACTGAACAAAAGGTCATCCTATAAACCTTCCAGCTGCTTTTTTTTATATCCCTCAAACATAGCACAGTTCCTAGCAAACAGTAAGTATTTGTTAAACGCCTATTGATTAGTTGGGTGGATGATTGGTGAAGGGGAACACACTCCCTCTTGAGACAATTCATTCTACTTTGTGATAGCTCTAATTGTCACAAGGCTTTATTTTTTTTTTCTTGTTTACATCAAGCCTAAATCTGTGTCTTTGTAAATTCCCCCTTTCCATTCATCGATCTTAGTTTCACTCTCTGGGACCAATGAAGACAACATAACTATCATTCCTCCTTTCCCAAATCATTTCTTCTCCAGGTTCAACATCCCCTGTTACTCCAAAAGTTGCTTCTTTGTACTTTCTTTAACTATTTCACCATCCTAACTGACATCCTCTGAGTCCTATCAAGTTTAAGAATAGGTTCCTATGAACTCATGAATAGGGTTTTATTTCCCTTTGGGGAACAGTGGGAAGCCCACCAGGTTAGACGTAGAACATGTTGGTTCAAAGCCCAGCCCTAGGGCTCCACAAATCTTTGACCATTGATGACTTAGGCTGTTGCTCACCTTCAGTGATGTTTTTTTTTTCCCTTTAAAACAAGGGCTTTGCATTAGATAACCCCTCAGGTTCCTATTAGCTCTGATCCTATGATCCCTTCAAATAAACAGATTAAGGAATTTGATGAGAAGACAATTAAACATGTCCATTCAATGAATGATGGGGTCTCTGTGTGTGTTCATAAAATATCAAAGGAGAAAAATTACGTTTACATATATGTATGTCTGTGTATACATATACACATATGAATATATACATATACATATACATATATATATATATTCTAAAGGTCATTACTTCAATATTTTAAAACAATATGGACTACTTGGGTTTTCCTTAGAAATATGATAGAGATAGATGGAGATTTAGATATAGGATCATAGGATCAGATGTATAGAAATGTACATATACAGAAATAATTTGATTTGACAACTGAAAATGTTTCCTCCTCACTTCCTGCATGCATAGAGTCAGTTCCATTATTCAGTGGAGAGAGGACTAGGCCTGAAATCAGAACCACGTATTCCAATCTGGCCTCTGACACTCATTAGCTGTGTGGCTGTGGGCCAATTACTTATCTTCAGGTTCTTCAACCATAAAATGGGGGTTATCAAAAGCACTTATCTCATGGTTCTTGTGAGGATCAAATGAAACATTTGTGGCAACACTTAGCACAGTGCCTGGCACATGGGAGGGACTATGTTAATGCCTAATCTGTTCCTCCTTCCCTATCAATGAGCCTCATTCCTTTCCTAAGAAACATACAGAGAGAACACCAAAAGTTCACCAAGACATCCTTGCCTATTCTACTCAGTCAAATGAGAGGCTCAGACTCAGTGCCTCTTAAGCCCAAGCCAGCTCTAAATCTATTGTAAAATGATCTTACTCTAGCAAACAAGTAATATGGGTCATGTTGCTAATGTTTCCCTGATACATGACAAGGACTGGGGTGGAGGGGAAGGAAGAAAAGTCTAGTTTAAACACCAAAAGTTGAAGTCCATTGAATTCAACATCTATTAAATGCTTGCCATGAGGAAGAAAGGCACTGGACTAGGCGTTGAAGATGCAAAGAAGGCAACATATTCCATATTCTCCAGGAGATTACATACACAGACCATAAATGTGGTGTTAGCTGCTTCCTGACCCTGCAAATGGGTCACACCATGCAAAGCAGTGTCGTATAGCAGAGTTTTAAATTTGGAGCTGGGTTCAAATCCTAGCTTTGGAACTTTTACCTTTATGATATTGGGCATGTCGATGAACCTCCAGGCCTTATTATTCTCACTTGAAAATTGGAAACAAGCATGACTATAATTCCTATCTCACAGGGTCGTTGGGAGAACCAAATACAATTCTGTATGTGAAGCACTTTAGAAACTTGAAAATGCTGTGCAAATGTTGTCTGTCATTCTGTATATACCTGCCATCCCTTCCCAGTGGCTTGCATGTGGACATGCCTCAAAAAGCCCAGCTAACTATACATCTATCATCGATAAGACATGAATTAAGGGCATCAGTCGATTTTTTGTTAAAGTAATAGTGAAGGTCTAAATGAAAATGTCTGTAAGCAAGGGAAACATCATTTAAGGGTGAGAGGGTGGGAAATGTTGTCCCAGCACTTGTTAGAATGGATTTGGAGCTTGTCTTTTGGCCCTAGCCACTAAATGGTAATCACTTTCAGGATGTGTAACATGTCCTGCTTTGATTTATCTGTCCAGAATTCTGGTAGGGCAGGATCCAACTAGCAAAGTGTCGAACTGCGCTCTCCTGAGCTTTTCCTTCTCTCACATGAAATGGGATGTTGATCACAGCTCTGGTTCCCTAAAGGATTCCAAGAACTTTCTCTTCCTCTATAGCATCACCAATATCCACTTACAAAAAATCCAGGCAGAGTAAGTTGGGAGCATATACCTACCATGAAACTTATTTAAGAATAGCTCAACAGTTTAGCATTTGGAGGGAACTTTATACTGTAGGCCAGCTGGGTTGCCAGTAGTAAAGCCTTTTAAAGTTGCCTCTATTGAGATTGGGTCTCTAGGAAATCTGGATTTTTGGCTTAATCAGTAGTCTTTTGTGAGTGTATGTGTGTGTGTGTGTGTGTGTGTGTGTGTGAGTGTGTGTGTTTTCTCTCTAGTTTCCTTTTTTACCAATTCTGAAAAGAAAAAAAAATCAAGAAACAGGTAATGAAAAATTTGTTCCAGTACTTTCTGCATTAGTGAACTATGTCCCTCCCTAAGGCAAATTGTATCTAAGGGTATGCTTTATTTTAAGGGTCAAAGTTTGTACTAAAGCTGTCCCTTTGATTCTTTATTCTTCCATTTATAGAATCCTCATAGTACATCTTTACTAAAGTCTGTGCATCATGCTTTGTGTATTGAGATCCTAACGTGTGCTAATTACCCTGGCTGGGAATCAGAATCTGATCTACTGTGCCAGGACCAAGACAGTAGGTCCCTAGGATGCATCAACTCCAAAAGCTAGCCTTCAGCTTGGTAAGCTACCAAGCCGACTCCTTCATCACAGGACTCTTTATGTCCCTAGAAGCCAGGAAAGATTTATGGAGCTGTTTACAATTACAAGAGAGGCTGAATAGGCAAGAACAGCAACCTCAACTAGACACCAATGGTGTTGGAAGAATTAGCTGTTTACTAGACTGGGAATTTGCAAATTCAATCAAGTAAACTCACTGTGAGGGGTCCAACTTTTGTTCTTGGCATTTATGGATTATGCTGAAATTAGAAAACTATAGGAAAGGGGTTAGAAATTTTTACTGATTAAACATTTTGGATATTTAAGAAAAAATGATCATTTTGGTTACTTCCACTTATATTTGGAGTAATAATAAAGTTTTAAATTGCAAGTCTGGGCATCATTCCTTTAAATTGCCAGGTTTACAAAAGGTAATTCATATTGCCAAAGAAGGCTTCAAGGTGTTAAGCAGACCATTTTTCAAATCTTTATGAAATCTAAGAACCCAGTTGGATTCCAATTCTTCTCTCAAATTCTGCGTGACTAATAATTTCAAAGTTGAAAAAGACTGAGCCATATCTTCCCCATCAACTTATCAATGACCAAACCTTTGCCTGAGATGTCAGATCATTTGGATTTTTAGTAAATCTTTCTTCAAGTCCTTCTTTCAGTGGAATTCATGTTAACAAGATTCCATGAATATTACAAATGATCATTTTTCTTGTTAGTAGAAAGCTATTCTCTAATTTGAAAAAAAAAAAGGTTTGCCCACATCTGATTTGCTTATTCCCTGAGCGAAATTAGAGAGAATCAAGGAAATTATACATTAACAAAATGTTTAATTTATGTCTATGAAGGAGCAGAAGCCTACTTTCAATTAGAGCTGGCTTTGATATCTGGGCACTGATGATAATAACCATATTATTCTCCTCTCTCTCTCTCTCTCTCTCTCTCTCTCTCTCTCTCTCTCTCACACACACACACACACACACACACACACACACACAATTTTCATTAACAAATTGATGATTCATCATGGACAACAACTTTGACATCTCTATTCCTTCTTATATTCCCTCTCAGGAAATCCTCATACTTTTTTGCTCTTCTATTTATAATTCTTCTGCTAAAAAAAATAAATATTTGTGACATGTACCTTCAATTAAACAATATGATTCAATAAGTATTTACTAAATACTGTATATTAGGCACTGAGGACACAAAATCAAAAACAAAATTCTCCCTGCCCTCATGGTGCTTATATTCTACATGGGAGGGGGTAATGGTGGGAGGCAACAAGCTGACATACACAATGTGGTGCACAAAGTGAATATACTATTCAGAAAAGATGGGGAAAAACATTAATTGAGTGATAGAAAAGTGTCACATAGCAGGTGTTACTTGAGCTCAGCCTTGAAGGGAACCAGATTTTTCAAGAGGCAGAGGTAAGACCTAAGGAGATTCCACATTTGACAGAATGTTCAGAGGCCCAGGAGATGGAATTTCTTGACCAAGACCCAAGAAACATATTTTCACAAACATGGACATGACAATAAGAGTTGAACAAATGTATTTGCCCTGAGGTCTAAGAGTGTCACAGGTTGCCTACCATCTAGTAAAAATAATCTATATTTGCTAACTGCTTTATTGAAAGAAGAAATACTGTGTTCAGGAAAAAAAACATAGCTTATTAGCATAACTATCTAAAAAGGGAAATTATATATATATATGTATATGTATATATATGAGGAGTACTTGTTGTCCTTCCTATAACTTGTTGTTGGATAGATAACCCACAGAATTGTATACTCTATCTATCTATCTCTCAGCAGCTAGGTGGTACAGTGGATAGAGTGCTGGGCCTGGAGTCAGGAGGATCTGAGTTCAAATTTGACTAGCTCTGTGACCCTGGGCAATTTGCTTAAACGTGTTTGTCTTAGTTTCTTCATCTGTAAAATGAGCTGGAGAAGGAAATGCAAAACCACTCTAGCTTCTTTGCCAAGAAAACCTCAAATGGGGTCACAAAGAGTCAGACATGACTGAATAACAACAAAGCTCTATCTATTTCTATGTATTTACACACAAACACACATTCAAGGCCATAACTGATCAGGAAAAGAAGATGGGCCAGATATCCTTGGAGAAATCTCACAGTTTTTGATACCTTAAATTTTGTCACTATCTTTGTTTTTCTTATATACAACTATTTCTAGTATAGTTCCATAACAATAGCCACAACTTACATAGTGCTTTGTGAATATTTGTTCATTTTATCCACATAACCACCCCAGGATGTATATGCTACTATTACCCCCATTTTACAGATGAGGAAAATGAGACAAGCAGATGTTAAGGGACTTGACCATGGTCATGTGCTAGTAGGTTTTCAAGACTGGATTTGAACTTAAATCTTCCTAACACCAGACCCAATACTCTATTCATTGCACCACATATCTACCTTCATGCCTGGGTGTCCAGGAATATGATAGCCTTCAAAGAAGTAAAATTATGAGTCTCACCAAGGGCAACTGGAAGGCAGATGGCCATCTTGATTAGACTTCCACACTGTTTAATAAGGAATCATGCCAGAGGAATAGCATGGCGGATGACAGAAAAAATATAGGATCAGATGAAAAGCTGGGCTGATTACATAACAAAAACAAGGGTCAATAACAGAATCATAGAAATTGAGAATGAAAAGAGATCTTAGATGCCATCTAGTCTAATCCATACTCTAAAGGAATCATTATAACATACTTGACAAATGGCCATTCAACCTCTGCCTGAAGACCTCCAAGAAAGAAGATCCTACTGCTTCTTCAGGCAGCTCATTCCATTTCCGACAGTTAATTTTCAACATTTTTTTCATTATGTGAGGTATAAATTTACCCTCTGAAATTTTCACCTGCTGTTCCTTATTCTCCCCTCTGGGGCCAAACCCACCAGATCTAAGTTCTACTTAATGATGGACAGCCACATGCTATATTGCCTTCTGACCAATGTCAAGGTAGATAAAGAAAGGCACTGCACACACAGTGTGCTACCTATGATGGATTTGGAGAAAGATATGGGCAGAGTCAACTGGGATTCTCTCTCTCTCTCTCTCCCCCCCTTCCTCTCTCTCTCTCTCTCTCTCTCTCTCTCTCCCCCTCCCCCTCTTTCTCTCCCTCCCTCTCTTCCTCTCTGTCTCTCTCTCTCTTTGTCTCTCTGTCTCTCTGTCTCTCTCATTCACATATACTAATAATAACAAAAGCACGAATAGCTAGCACTTGTATAGCACCCATTATGTGACAGTCACTGTGCTACTAAATATTCCTTCATTTGATCCTTACAATAACCCTGAAACTTAGGTACTATTATACCCATTATAGAACTGAGAAAACTGAGGTAAACAGAGCACAAAGGAGCGTTCTCATTCTCAAAGAACTCACATTCTAATGGGGGAAGAGAAGAAAGAGAAGGCACTTGAAGAGAAAGTGTAAAGAAGATACTAATGTTGGGACAGGGGAAAGCAAGCCCAGATCTTCATGTGACGATCTTCCAAGTGGAATTAATAAGAGAAAGTAACCAATGTGAGTAAAGGGCCATGAAGGCAAAGTGTACTAGCAGTGTGAGAATTGTAGTGTGCTGATGTTGCTATGGTTTGATAAAAATTAGACACTCTGGAATGGCTCCCGGAGAGGATCAAAGATCAATCGTCCTCCTTAAATTGGAGTTATAATGCTATTTCTGTGAATGGAGAAAAGGCTGTAAAGAGATGGAGGGATGAGTCTGCTCCATGTGGTGGGTGATGCCACCCCTTTGACTTCATATAGGGTGTCATAATGCACAATGGCAATGATGGACCAGAACATCACCAAGAACATCAGAGCCATGGTGCAGATGATGACACCTCCAGTGCAGTCAGCCATTTCTCCTTCTTTTCTCCTCTTAATCATTAGGACCTAATGCTGAGGTGGTAATCGTGAGCAGGACCAGCTCCAGGAACATTGGAGCATTTCCCTGGACCCTTCTGACAGAGTCACAATTCTTCCACTAGCATCAGGATCATCTAGGGTCTTTAGACTAACAGGTCATAAGCCTTTAAACACACAACCTATCTCAGGTTCTCAGTTGATCCTGTGTCTCTTCCTGTCACACTACCCACTCAGCATTGCCTGACTTACCTGCCAAACACTCCCTGAAAGCTGTGTTAGGGAAATGGGATAACATCTTCATCTTCTTAGAGCTCTCTGAAGGGCTACCCCATTCTTCTACAGAAGCTAAATAAGAACCCTCCCTCACTCTGATCCAGTGACTCAGAATCACCCCCAAGAAAACTAAGGGGTCCCCTTTATTCCAGGTAGATATGTACCCATTAAAGAATGGCAATGACCACCCCTTGATCCCTCAAGCTTTTTCTGGGAAGGAGTTCCCTGAACCATCCCAAACAAAAGGAAATCTGACATTTGAGGGAGACCTGAGGTATTTCTCGAGGGTGTATTGTAGTCTCTTAATGGGCAAGAACCTTGAGGCTAAGGAAAAGCCAGAGAGGATCAGTCATAACTATGTCCAAAATCATCTATTTTTTATCAGAGAAGTCTTCCTAGAGAATAGATTCAATAAGCCACTGGATGAGGGATACCATATCCTTTCCAGGGTAACACTGATATGTCATAGGAATGGCTGCTGGGTAGTCGATACCTGAAATGAACAGTCAGTTGCATAATGATGCACCTGTTCATCAGTGGGACAATCCTCTCACCACTGGATGGGAGAGTTCCATTTTGCCAGTTAGGGGAAGGTTGATAACTGTTTCAGTAAGGAATAGTGGTTTTGTCCTTAAGGGGGTGTCATATGGTTTTATGCCACACACAGCATGGTGTCAAATGTCTAAGTTGGCACTGGAACCACTCCCTACAACTCTTGTCACTCTTCAAACAGTTCCAATCTATTTTTTTTCACACACGTCTCTAATGGGTGTTATTATGACTTACAAACAACTCTAAGCAATGGAAGTCATCAAGTTACTTGACTGGTTCTGACTCCAAAAGGAAGAGCTCTTGATCGTCCAGTTCTATGCTTTCCAGGCCACAAACCACTTGGGCAGACATGTGATCACTGCCTAGGAATTTGTATAGATGAAGATCTTTTCCCCATTCCTCAAGGCTCTCTTACATGCCAGCTGTGCAGCCTGGAACTCAGCCAACTGGAAAGACTTGTCAGAACTGCTACTTACTAGGAAATCTCCTGTTACCAGGTTAATGTCTATTGAAGTGTTTTACACATAAACCTCTCATAGCAGATGGACACATTAGAAAATCAGACAAAATTGCATTCCTTATGAATCAGATACTTTTAGGTTGGAGCCAGTATAGGACAGAATGTCCGGTGTCCAGAATGCAGACCTTAGTCCCTGGAATAGTCATCACCTGTTAGTGAAAAGCACTAACAGCAGAAGAACCCAGGCAAGCAAAATTTCTATCACACAATTTTCCTTTGGCAATAGAGGTCCCCTGTGCTCTCCCCTTATTACTGGAGCGACTATACTGTATCACCCAAGCCATAACAGGCAAGTCTGGACAAACAGTGACTTTATGACCTGTGTCATCTTTTCAGTAGTAACTAGGTCGCAGTAAGAGACAAGTAACTACTTTTCAAAAGCTATATAGTGAGTGACTGTTTTGTAGAGCTTGGAGCACCAAATGCCAAATAGTGACTTTTTTTGGCCATCCTTTGGTGCCTACCAAAAACTCCACATAGTGTGTTTTG
The DNA here is from genome assembly GCF_900497805.2 of Vombatus ursinus. NCBI lineage: Eukaryota > Metazoa > Chordata > Mammalia > Diprotodontia > Vombatidae > Vombatus > Vombatus ursinus. Next base: position 5,844,303 of record NW_020954582.1, read on the forward strand.
TTTTGTTTTTTTTTAGGAACACAGGCCTCTAGAAAAATGGGCCTTGAAGCATTGTAAGGTCCCAAGAGGAAAGAATACTGGACAATCTGCTTTATGTCTTTGAGGGTTGCAATCTGTTCTGGGCCCCATTTGAAAGACCTTAACTTGAGGTTAACACAGCACCTAACAGAGTGCCTGTCACATAGTTAGTACTTAGTAAATATTTGTTGATGATTGAGTTTTGAATCCCACCTAAGACACTTCCTAGCTGTGTGGGAATGGGAAATTTTTTTGACCTATCTCAGACTGTTTCCTCATTGATTACAAGGGAACATACTACATGCATTATCCAAGTTTTAGTGTTATTGTGAGGGTCCAGTGAGAAAACAATGATTTTTAAAACTTTAAAAGGTCCAGGCAGATAACAAGTTACAGATGAGTAGGGAAAGGATTCCAGGCATAAGAAGTACCAAATGAAAATGATCAGGCATATAGAATTGCTGGTGGGAGGAGTAGTAAGTGGGAGGGGGAGTGTCACAAGATTACAGAGTACATGGGGGAAGGGGAATTTAAGAACACTGGAAGGGTAGAAAGGGGCCAGGGAAAAGGGCTTTATAAGCCAAAAAGGATTTTATGGTTGATCCTTAAACAAATAGGAAGCCAATCAAGTTCATTAAATAGTGGTGACATGATCAGAGCTCTGCTTTGCCCATTTCCAGTTGTTCCATTGAAATAAGAAGAAATCATCAAATATTGAGTTATATGAGGGGAGGGGAAGATATAAAGGAGACACTGGGCTTCCTTCTGCCTGAAGTAGCCCCCAAATTAGTGAAACTCAAGGCTTTATAGGCTCTACCTGTTATGCCAACCCCATCTTCACTTTCCATGTATAAAGTGTCAGATGCTGAATAAAATGATCAGATGCCTAAATGATAGAGGGAAATGAGGTACAGGAGTGTCTAAGTGGCTGGAGTGAGCCTGAAGGAAAGTGGACTGGAATCCAACAGAGTTCTGTGCTATCACATGAAAAATCACCTGGGACAGGAACTGAGGCTGGTGAAGAGTATTTTTCTTTCAAAATGGGAGGCTTACCTCCTAGAGGTCAAAGGAGGATGACTCATTATGAAATGAAGAGGACTCAGAGAAGAGAAGGGAAAACACACACACACACACACACACACACACACACACACAAGAAAGATTTCAAGAGGGGGAAAAACAATTAAGTTACAAATTTTGAACAAAACCAGATAAATCAACAGAACAAAAATATTATACTTAGAAGGGAAGATGCATGAAAAACATCCAAACAATGTACAAAATCCTATAAAAAATTGTATGACAAAGAAAAAAAGTATATTCTACAACCCAGCTATGTGTGAATCAAATTATTCTGAAGATCTAAATTGCAAATTGGAGAATTCATAAAAGGAGAGAGGGGAAGTACAGGATAGAGAGAAACATACAGTATATTCTAATCATTATTCTGAAAGGAATCATAGACACCAAATCAATATCAATATTAAATTAATATGGTCAAATATTATAGTGTTTAAAGTCATGAAAGAAAAATTAACTAAATTGTACATAAATATTGATAGTAATACAAAAAAGTGTAGACAAATTTAATTTTACCTAATCCGAGTTGGACAAATTCAACTAAATATAAAAGGAAAGATATAGAATTGAAAAATACTAAAGAAATTAGAGTTAAAGGATTATCTTATATTCTAAATGAGACCACTTAATATATGTGTCTCTGTGTATTTTTCCCTAAGAACTACATATAACTTTTATAAAAATTGACCATAAATTAGGACATCAAAAGTTTGCAATTTCATGTAAAAAAGAAACAACATTTTGCTTTAAATGGCATTTTATTTTTTCCCACAATTGTATATCAAGAAAAAAATTTAGCATTCATTTTTACAATATTTTAAGTTCCAAATTTTTCTCCCTTCCCTCCCTTCCTTCCCCTCTTCTGAAAATGGTATGCAGTTTGATATAGTTTACACAAATGCTATTATGTAAAATATATTTCCATATTTATCACAGTTTTGTAAGAAAAAAATAGATCAAAGGAAAAAAAAACATGAGAAAGAATAAAGTAGGTGAAAAAATATGCTTTGATCTGCTTTCAGAGCCCATCAGTTCTGTATATGGAAATGGATAGCATTTTCCTTCTTGAGTCCTTTGTACTTGGCTTGGATCATTGAGGTGCTGAGAAAAGCTGAGTCATCCATAGGTGACCATCACACAATGTTGCTGATACTGTGTACAGTGTTGTCCTGGTTCTGTTCATTTCACTTTGCATCAGTTTGTACAAGTTCGTACAAGTTTTCCAGGTTTTTCTGAAATGTGCCCATTTATCATTTCTTATAGAACAATGCTATTCTATTATTTCTATATACCACAGCTTGTTTAGCCATTCTCCAAATTATGGGCATCCCCTGAATTTCCAATATTTTGCTTTCATGAAAAGGGCTGCTATGAATATTTTTGGATCTGTAGAGTTATGATATCATTGGGATGAAGACCTAGTAATGGGCAAAGGTTATGTCCAGTTTGGTTGCCCTTTGGGCATAGTTACAAATTCTTCTCCAGAATATTTGGATGAGTTCACAACTCCACCAACACTGCATTAGTGTCCCAGTTTTCCCACATCCTCTCCAACGTTTATCATTTTCCTTTTATGTCATATTGGCCAATCTGATAAGTGTGAGGTGGTATTTCAAAGTTGTTTTAATTTTCATTTTTTCTAATCAAAACCAATTTAGAACACTTCTAAATATGCCTATAGATAGCTTTGATTTCTTCATCTGAAAACTGCCTGTTGAGTTCCGCTTCCAGGAGCCAAGATGGCGGAGTATAAAGGCAGTCACTCTCACCCTCCCCTATCAACCTCTGAAAACCCAGAAAATATCACCCCAGAAAAAATCCTGGAACAGCTGAACCAGAAGAAAGATGGGGTACAGCAGTGCAATAGCCCAGGTAGCTAGAGGGATTAACAGGAAAGACCCCTCTTACCCTGGGGGAGGGGGATCAGTACAAAACAGGAGTCGCCCAGCCAGCTAGTGGAAAGACCCACTTTAGCACATCATGAGGAGATTCTGGTGCCACAGCATTCTACAGCAAACGGGTCTCCCAGTGCCTAAGCAAAAGTAAGGGAAACAGCACTACATAGGCCCCATGCAGATAAGAACCCTGCAGCATTTGTCTGAAAGGAGCTGAAGAAAGCAACCTAGAGGTGCCAGAAAGTTCCAGCCTTGTTGATTCCAGCCCAACACCAGGTAAGCTGTCAGAACCCTACAGCCTCCAACTGCCAACCAGGAGGAGATCCCTAAGCCCAGGTGGCCAAGCAGACAAACACCAACAGCTGTACCTCCCAGTGCCTCAGTGAGGGTGGGGTAACTGGTGGAAATCAGCTCAGAAAACCACCAGGTGCCTCAGCATTCTGCAGCAAAGAAGTCTCCCAGTGCCTGAACAGACATAAGGGAGGCAGCACTGCAAGGGGGCCCCAGGCAGATAAACACATGGCAGCACTTATCTAAAAGGAGCTAAACAAAGCTAAAGGAAAGGAAAAGCAGGCAACCAAAATTTACCTGAAAGTCCCAGCCTTGCTGATTCCAGCCCAACACCAGATAAGCTGCCAGAACCCTACAGCCTCCAATTGCCAACATAACAGGCCCCACCACACAAAGCCAGTGACCAAGACCTAGACTCCCAACACAAGAAGCTTGGGTCAGTGCCCTCTGCTCCCCAGCAGGAGAGCTTAATCTCTTTAAATGTCAAGGAATAAAAAAACACCATGAGTAAAAAGAAATGTATGATAGATTCATATTATGAGAAGAGTGAAGATCAAGGCAAAAATTCTGAAGAGGACAACACTGTCATCAAACCCACATCTGCAACATCTACAGGGAGTAGGAACTGGTCTGAAGCCCAAAAAGCCTTCTTAGAAGAACTCAAGAAGGATTTTAAAAGTCAAATGAGAGAGGTAGAGGAGTCCTTTAAAAGTACAATTGGCCAATTGGAAAAAATGTACACTGAAGAAAACAAGTCCCTAAAACACACAATTGGCCAATTGGAAAAAAAAGTACAATGAAGAAAATAAGTCTCTTAAAAACACAATTGACCAATTGGAGAACAAAGTACAAAATCTAACAGAAAAAAGCAATATGTTAAGAATTAGAATTGAACAAATCGAAACTAATGACTCTATGAGAGAGCAAGAATCAGTCAAACAGAAACAAAAAAAATGAAAAAATTGATGAAAACCTAAAATACTTCATGGATAAAACAGCCGACCTGGAAAATCGATCCAGGAGAGACAATTTAAAAAGTATAAGCCTATTAGAAAGTCATGATGAAAAAAAGAGCCTCATAATATCTTTCAGGAAATCATAATGGAAAACTGCCCTGAAGTCCTAGAACCTAAAGGTAAAATAAATATAGAAAGAATCCACCACTCCCTGCCTGAAAGTGATCCCAAATTGAGAATGTCAAGGAATATAACAGCTAAATTCCAAAATTACCAGATTAAAGAGAAATTACTGCAGCAGCCAGAAAGAAACAATTTAAATATCATGGAACCACAGTCAGGATTACACAGGACCTTGCAGTCTCTACATTAACAGACCGTAGGGCATGGAACATGATATTCAATAAGGTAAAGGAGCTTGGATTGCAGCCAAGGATTAACTACCCAGAGAAAATGAGCATGATTTTTCAAGGAAGGAGAAGGGTATTCAATGAAAGTGGGGACCTCCAAACGTTCCTGATAAAAAGACCAGAGCTCAACAAAAAATTTGATCTTCAAGTACAAGATTCAAGAGAGACATAAAAAGGTAAATGGGACAGAAAGATACAATATGTTGTTAATAAGGGCAAACTGTTTATATCCCTACAAGGGAAGACGACACTTGCAACTCTTGAGAACTGTATTGTTACTATACCATATTAAAGGAGTACACATAAAGGGGGTGCATATAAATTGACTTTGATGTAATGATAAAAAAAATAATCAAGTGGGTTAAATGGATCCAAGTAAGTGGATTAGTCTGAGCTAAGAAAATGTACTGAGAAAGGAGGAGACAGACAAGGGTAAATTACATTAAAGGAAAAGACACAAAAACCTATTAGAGCAGAGGTAAAGAAGGGAGAGGGATGAGCATTGTTTGAACCTTACTCTCATCAGATTTGGCTCAAGAAGGCAGTAACATAATCAGTTATGTATAGAAATCTAACTTGCACTATAGGCAGTTGGAAGGAAAAGGGGAAAGAAAAGGGAGGGGGGATAGAAGGGAGGGAAGAAGCAGTAAGGGTAAAGGGGAAGAAAGGGAAAGGGATAACAGAAGGGAGGTGAGACCCAAGGGGGAGCTGGTCAAAAGCAAAACACTAATGAGGGGGGGAAAGGAGAAAGGAGAAAGAAAAGTATAAACAGGGGGGAAAAAGATAGAGAAAAGGACAGATAGTAATCATAACTGGGAATCTGAATGGGATGAACTCTCCCTTAAAACAGAAGAGTATAGCAGATGGGATTAAAAACCATAATCCTACAATATGTTGTTTACAAGAAACGCATTTAAAAAAGAGTGACACATACAGGGCAAAGATAAAAGGCTAGAGAAAAATATATTATGCTTCAGCTGAAGTAAAAAAAAAAAAGCAGGGGTAGCAATCCTGATCTCAGACAAAGCAAAAACAAAAATAGATCTTATCAAAAAAGATAAGGAAGGAAACTACATCCTGCTAAAAGGCACCATAGAAAATGAAGTAATATCATTACTAAACACGTATACACCAAATGGTATAGCATCCAAATTCTTATAGGAGAAGTTCAGGGAGTTACAGGAAGAAATAGACAGCAAAACTATACTAGTGGGGGACCTCAACGTCCCCCTCTCTGAACTAGATAAAACTAATCACAAAATAAACAAGAAAGAAGTTAAAGAGGTGAATAGAACATTAGAAAAGTTAGGTATGATAAACTTGTGGAGAAAACTGAATGGGGATAGAAGGGAATATACTTTTTTCTCAGTGGCACATGGCACATACACAAAAATTGACCATGTACTAGGGCATAAATCCTCACAATCCAATGCAGAAAGGCAGAAATATTAAATGCATTCTTTTCACATCATGATGCAATAAAAATTATATGTAATAAAGGGCCATGGAAAGATAGACTAAAAAATAATTGGAAACTAAATAATCTAATGCTAAAAAAATGATTGGGTTAAACAACAATTCATAGCAGCAATCAATAATTTAATTCAAGAGAATGACAATAATGAGACAACATACCAAAACTTATGGATGCAGAAAAGCAGTTCTGAGGGGAAGTTTTACATCTCTAAATGCTTACATAAATAAAATAGAAAAAGAGGAGATCAATGAATTGGGCATACAACTAAAAAAACTAGAAAAAGAACAAATGAAAAATCCTCAATTAAACACCAAAATAGAAATATTGAAAACCAAAAGAAAAATTAAGAAAATTGAAATTAAGAAAACTATTGAACTAATAAATAAAACTAAGAGCTAGTTTTATGAAAAAAAAACAATAAAATAGATAAACTTGCGGCTAATCTAATTAAAAAAAAGAAAGAATAAAACCAAATTACTAGTATCAAGAATGAAAAGGGTGAAACTACCTCCAAGGAAGAGGAAATTAAAACAACAATTAGGAATTATTTTACCCAACTATATGCCAACAAATTTGACAATCTAAGTGAAATGGATATATATTTACAAAAATACAAATTGCCCAGATTAACAGAAGAGGAAGTAAAATACTTAAATAACCCCATCTCAGAAAAAGAAATTGAGCAAGTCATTGATGAACTCCCTAGTAAAAATCTCTAGGGCCAAATGGATTTACACGTGAATTCCATCAAACATTTAAAGAACAATTAATTCCAATACTATATAAAGTATTTGGTAAAATAGGTAAAGAAGGAATCTTTCCAAATTCTTTTTATGATACAAATATGGTGCTGATACCTAAACCAGGAAGAGTCAAAACAGAGAAAGAAAATTATAGACCAATTTCTTTAATAAATATAGATGCAAAAATTTTAAACAAAATATTAGTAAATAGATTACAGCAACTTATCACAAGAGTAATACACTATGACCAGGTAGGATTTATAACAGGAATGCAGGACTGGTTCAGAATAAGGAAACCTATCAGCATAATCCATCATATCAATACCAAAACTAACAGAAACCACATGATCATCTCAATAGATGCAGAAAAAACTTTTGAGGAAATACAACACCCATTCCTATTAAAAACACTAGACAGCATAGGTATAAATGGACTCTTCCTTAAAATAATAAAAAGAATCTATCGAAAACCTTCAGCAAGCGTAATATGTAATGGGGACAAGCTAGAAGCATTTCCAATAAGATTGGGGGTGAAAGAAGGATTTCCATTATCACCATTGTTGCTCAATATTGTACTGGAAATGTTAGCTTTAGCAGAAGGTGAAGAAAAAGACATTGAAGGCATTAGAATAGAAAAAGAAGAAACAAAGATATCGCTCTTTGCAGACGACATGATGTTATACTTACAGAATCCCAGAGAATCAAGTAAAAAACTACTTGAAATAATAAATAACTTTAGCAAAGTTGTAGGCTATAAAATAAACCTACCTAAATCATTGGCATTTCTATATATTACCAACAAAACCCAACAGCAAGAGATAGAAAGAGAAATTCCATTTAAACTTACTGTAGACAATATAAAATATTTAGGAGTCTACCTCCCGAAACAAAGCCAGGAACTCTATGAACACAATTAAAAAACACTTCTCACGCAAATTAAATCAGATCTAAATAACTGGAAAAACATCAGTTGCTCATGGGTAGGCTGAGCTAATATAATAAAAATGACAATTGTACCTAAGCTAATTTACTTATTCAGTGCCATACCAATCAAACTACCAAAAAATTATTTTATAGAGTTAGAAAAATAATAACAAGATTCATTTGGAAGAACAAAAGGTCCGGAATATCAAGAGAACTAATGAAAAGAAATGCAGGGGAAGGTGGCCTAGCCATTCCAGATCTTAAATTGGATTATAAAGCAGCAATCATCAAAACTTCTTGGTACTGGCTAAGAAATAGAGTGGTGGATCATTGGAATAGGTTAAGTATACAAGACACAGTAGTCAATGACTATAGTAATCTGTTATTTGATAAACCCAAAGACCCCAGGTTCTGGCACAAGAACCCACTCTTTGAAAGAAACTGCTGGGAAAACTGGAAAAGAGTATGGCAGAAACTAGGCATAGACCAAAATCTCACACCATATACCAAAATAAAGTCAAAATGGGTACATGATTTAGATATAAAGGCTGATACTATAAGCAAACTGAGAGAGGAAGGAATAGTTTACCTGTCAGATCCATGGAGAACAGAAGAATTCATGACCAAACAGGAGATAGAGAACATTACAAAAAGCAAAATAGATAATTTTGATCACATTAAATTGAAAAGTTTTTGCACAAACAAAGCCAATGAAACTAAGATTAGAAGGAAGGTAGAAAATTGGGAAAGAACTTTTACAACCAGTCTCTCTGATAAGGGCCTCATTTCTAAAATATGTAGAGAATTAAGTCAAATTTATAAGAATACAAGCCATTCACCAATTGATAAGTGATGAAAGGATATAAACAGACAGTTCTCAGATGAAGAAATTAAAGCCATCTATAGTCCTATGAAAAAAATGCTCTAAATCAGTATTGATTAGAGAAATACAAATCAAAACAACTCTGAGGTACCACATCTCACCTATCAGAATGGTAACATGACAAAACAGGAAAATTATAAATGTTGGAGAAGATGTGGGAAAATTGGAACACTAATGCATTGTTGGTGGAGTTGTGAAATGATCCAACAATTTTGGAGAGCAATTTGGAACTATGCCCAAAGGGCTATCAAAATGTGCATACCCTCTGACCCAGCAATAGCACTCCTAGGGCTATATCCCAAAGAGATCACACAAATGGGAAAAGGACCTACATGTACAAAAATATTCATAGCAGCTCTTTTTATGGTGGCAAAGAATTAGAAATTGAGAGGATGCCCATCAATTGGGGAATGGCTGAGCAAGTTGTGATATATGAATGTTATGGAATACTATTGTGCTATAAGAAATGATGAACAGGCTGACTTCAGAAAAACCTGGAAAGACTTGTATGGTCTGATGCTGAGTGAAGTGAGCAGAATGAAGAGAACACTGTACACGATAACAGCCACGCTGTATGATGACTAATATTGATAAACTTAACCCTTCCTGGCAATACAAGGATCTAAGACATCTCCAGAGGCCTTATGATGGAAAATGCTATCCACACCCAAAGAAAGAACTATGGAAGCCGAATTGTTATTTTTTCTTTCTCTTCTGTTGAGTTTTGTTTCCTCTTTCTGATGGTTCCTCCTATTGGTTTTAATTTCTACTTACAACATCACTAATGTAAAAATATGTTTAATATGAATATAAATGTGTAGCCTATATCAGATTGTGCTCTGTCTTGGGGAGGGTGGTGGGGAGGAAGGGGGAGAAAAAATTTAAATTCAAAAACATGTGGAAGTGATTATTGATAAATCAAAATAAATTAAGAAATAAAAAATAAATTAAAAAAAACTGCCTGTTCATATATTTTGACTCTCAATTGAGGAATGGCTTGTATTCTCATAATTTGACTCAGTTGTTTTTATATTTGAGAAATGAGACTTTTATCAGAGACACTTGTTATAAAGATTGATTCCCATATGTCTGCTTTTTTTCTAATCTTGGTTGCATTGGTTTTGTTTGTACAATGACTTTTCAATTCAATAGAATCAAAATTATTTGTTCTACATTTCATAGTACTCTGTCTCTCCTTTTTGGTAATGAATTCTTCCTCTCAACATAGATCTGAAAGGTAGACTATTCCTTGCTCTTCTAATTTGATTGCTTCATTGTCTATGGTACCTTTCAGCCAGATGCATTTTCCTTCCTTATATCTTTTAATTAAGTCTATTTTTGTGTTTACTTTGTATGAAATCAGGTTTGCTACCCCTTCTTTTTTTTTTTTGTTTACTTCAACTGAAGCATATTAGATTCTCCTCCAGCTCCTTATCTTTATTCTGTGTGTGTCTCTTTGCTGCAAGTGTGATTCTTGTGAGGAACATATTGTAGGATTCTGATTTTTGATCCACTCTCCTATTCACTTCCATTTTATGGGAGAGTTCATTCCATTTACATTCACAATTATGATTACTACCTGTATATTCCCATCCATCCTCTTATTCCTTCTGTTAGTCCTCTCTCTCCTTTCACCTTTTTCACCTCACCAGTGTTTTGCTTCTGTCTGCTACCTCCCCTTATCTGCCTTCTGTTCTGTCAGGTTCAGTCCCACCTTCCCCCCCACCCCTGTGACTTTACTTAAACTCCTCCCCTCCTACTTCCCTTTTGGGCAAGATAGATTTCTTTTTTCAACTGATTGGGTATATTATTCTCTCTTTGAGCCAGTACTGATGAGAACAGGGGAATAAGGTTCAAGCAATGCCCATCACCCCCTCTTCATCTTTCCCTCCACTGTAATAGGTCTTTCTCACGTCTTCATGTGAAATAATTTATCCCATTCTACCACTATCTTCCTTCTGCACCCATTGTAATCCCATTTCTCATCCTTTATTTTTTATGTTATTCCCTCAAATTCAGCTTATACCCGTACTCTCTTTCTATGTCTATTCCTGCCATCTGTACTGTTAGCATTACATTTTTTAAGAGTTACAGGTATCTTCTTCCCGTGAAGGAATGTAAACAGTTTAGCTCTATTGAATCTCTTATTTTTTTTTCCCATTTTTGCGTGTTTATTCTTTTCTTGGTCTTGATATTTGAGGCCAAATTTTTGGTTTAGTTCTGGTCTCTTAATGAAAACTTGAAATTATTCATTTCATTGAATAACCATTTTTCCTTTCAAGTATTATGCTTAATTTTGCCAGATAAGTGACTCTTGGATGTAGTCACAGCTCCTTTGCCCTCTGGAATATCATGTTCCATGACTTTTGATCCTTTAATTTTATAGCTGCCACGTCTTGTGTGATCCTGATTGTGACTCCCCAGTATCTGAATTGTTTCCTTCTCTCCAGTTAGAGTATTTATTTTTGACCAGCTCTGAAACTTGACTATAATGTAGTTTGTGGTTTTTATTTTGAGATCTCTTTCCTTGGATGATCAGTGGATTATTTCAATGCCTATTTTTTCTCTCAGGTTCCAGGGCATCAAGGCAGTTTTACTTGATAATGTCTTGAAAGATATTGTCTAGGTCCTCCTTTTGATTATGTGTTTCAGGTAGTCCAATGATTCTGATATTGTCTCTATTGGATCTATTTTCTAGGTGAGTTTTTTTTCCCCCATGAGATGTTTTACATTCTTTTTTTGCATTCTTTTGAATTTGTTTTATTGATTCATGATGTCTCATAGAGTCATTAGCTTCCACTTGCCCAATCCTAACTTTTAAGATGTTTTCCTCAATTAGCTTTTGTACTTTCATTTCCATTTGGCCAATTGTACTTTTAAAGCAGTTTTCCAAACTATTAAGTCTTTTTTTGTCATAATTCTCTTGTATCACTCCCATTTCTTTTCCCTATTTTTCTTCTACCTCTCTTATATAATTTTTAATCTCCTTTCGAGCTCTTCCAAGAGTTCTTTCTAGGTGTGATACCACTTACCATTTTTTTTTTTATTTGGGGTTTTGCCCATAGGTGTTTTGACATTGTTCTCTTCTTCTGAGTTTGTGCCTTGGTCTTCCCCATCACCATAATAACCTTTTATGGTCAGATTATTTTTTGTTATTTTTTTCTTATCTTTGTTTTATTTTTCTTTTCTTCTAAATTTGAACTCTACTTCCAAGGTAGAAAGGACTCTGTCTCAGGCTTTTTCTGCCACTGGCTGCAGGCCCTTTACCTCTTGCTATACTGATGTTGCCCTGAGGTTCACGGAGAACTTTGTGTCTGGTACTGTGTTGAGGGAGTAGGTTGGGGTATAGCTGGTGTTGTTGGATGCTGTAGTGGTCTAGTCCCTTACCTGGTACTGAACTGGGATCCTAGCAGTGGTGTCTGGTGTATGCTGAATGCTGGTGGGGTTTTTCTGTGTTTTCCTGGAGATACAATGAAACTCATGGAATTCTGGCCCCTGGAGGATGCCCATCTTCCCTGGGCTTAGCTGAAGCACATGGAGGTCTGGCTACTGGAGGACACCTGCCTGCCCCAAGCAACATGGAAGCATGTAGTAGTGTTCAGAGCTGGAGTCTGTTGGTTCCCCTATCTATGCTAAGGCACATGAAAGACCCTGGTGTTGGCATTTGCCTACTCCACCACATTGGAGATCAGGATTTCCCACTGGTTTACTGAGGTGGGGTTTGTTGCTGGCTTGCTAGGATGCTTCCTGTGCTGGAATGAGCTCTCCTTTTACTCTAGTGAGATGGACCTTTTTGTCATTTCTCCAAGTCTCCTGGGCTAAAAGATGACTCTACCTCACCTTTTTCTTGCCTCCACTACTCCAGGATTTGTTCTGGGATGCCTATTTCATGGTTGTTTAGAGGTGAATATGGGAGAGCTGCAGATATTTATTGCTTACTCTGCCATTTTGGCTCCCAGCCCAAAATCTTTTTTAGATAAAACACAATTAAAAAAAATCATGAGGTCAGCAAGCACAAACAAAATACACAAATGTAAATGGGGACTTAAAAATGAAACCTTACAGAACAAGTGCATCAAAGAACAAATAAAAAAAACACAAAAAATCCCACAATAATTATGTCAAAGACAATGATGCTGATGAAACAACTTACCAAAATATCTGGTAGGCAACTAAAGTGGTCCTCAGAGAATGAAATTATATCTCTGAGAGAATATATTAACAGAATAGAAAAGGAAAGTATTTTAAAAAACATTTATATGCATTTTTAAAATTAGATGCCCAACAAATAAACTAAAAATAAACACACAATAGGGAAATATTGAAAATTATAGGGGAAATACATAAACTGAGAGGAATAAAAAGATTGCAGAACTGTAAAACATAAAGCACTTTCTTTGAAAACCCTATCTTTATGACTAAAAAGGACAGAAATCAAATCAACAAAGTTAACAAATAAGCAAGACCATATCCTAACAAAATCAGAAGAAAAAAATAGAATTCTAAATATTGTTCAGTTACTTGCCAACAAAACAAACCAAAAGAGATATAGAAGATTTCCTTTTAAAAATTACCCACAGTAACAGAACACCAGAGATGTTAAATTATCCAATTTCAGAAAAGGAAATAGAAGTAGCTGTAAAAGAAAAAATAATAAAAGTGGCAGAGGGATATAGGGAAGATAATTCCTGGTTCTCTTTGATTTGTAGAATTCTTACCAATGCCATGTATTATTCTCAAAAGTTGAGAAAATAATAATTTTATTTAATTATTTTAAAGGGACAAATATAGCCCTAATTCTTAAACCACATAAATTTAAAGTAAAGAACAATACTTTAGACCAATAACATAAATGTTTAGTCATTCAAAATTTAAATAAAATATGGTAAAAGTGACTAGAGAAGTTATCCAAGAAGTCACTCTTTATAACCAAGTTGCATTTATAATAAAAATGAAAGGATGCTCCAGTTTTAGCAAAAGAAATAACATTACAAATCATATTAAGAAAAAAACTAAAAAATTCTATAATAGATATAGAAAAATTATTTAATGAAGTATCATATTTACTAATGCTAATATATGTGCATATATACACACACACACATACACATATGAAATCTGTTACAAATCACTTAAATTATTATCTATCTAAATTCAAAATCAAATGTCATATATATTAGGCATATACTAAGATCTTATTAACAGTTGCAGGATTTAAAGTAATAATAGCTTGTCTCTCATTATTTTATATTATTTTATATAGTTCTTTAAATTCTAGTAATAGCAATGAAAAAAAAGGAAACTGAAGTTAAGATAGGTAAAGGTATCATCAGTTGCTGATTTTATAATTGTTTACTTAGAAAATCTTAGAACAATGCCAAAGAAGTTAATAAAGGCAATCAATAACTTCAGCGAAGTTGCAGACACAAAAATATACATCAATATTTCTACATAATGACAACAAAATCCAAGAGGAAATAATAAAACAAAGGTAACCCCATCTGAAATAACTTCAAAATGCCTAAAATTTTCTGTGGTCATTATACCAAAATCCATTCTATAGATTCAATTACAATGCGTTCCTTAGAAATAATGGAGCAGGGCAGAGCCAAGATGGTGGAGTAAAAGCAGTGACTTGCTTGAGATTTTCCCCAAACCCCTCCAAATACCTATAAAAATGGCTCTAAACAAATTCTAAAGCAGCAGAACCCACAAAAAGACAGAGTGAAACAAATTTACAGCCCGAGACAGCCTGGATGGTTGATCAGAAGGGTATATTGCACCAGGCTGGGAGAGGAGCGCAGTTGGGCATGGGCACACAGGCCTCAGTGACGCTGGAGCAGGTCTCAAAGGACTGAATCATGGGCTGCTGTGGCAGATTCCAGACTTCTCAACCTAGGAACGCCAAAGACAACTTTGAAGGTTAGTAGGAAAAATCTGTGTCTGTGGTGGTGAGAGAGAAGCAAGGTCTGGTCTCAGCTCCAATCCCAGAGCCTGGCCCTGGGGCCGTAGCTGCTTCTAGATATTCCAGTCCACAGACTGAGGGGAAATCAAGTGACTGATAAGAAGGGGATTGCAGGGATCTCTTTGCTGATGCTGTATTCTCTTGCTTTGTCTGGGCTTGGATCTGAGTCACAGTTCTGAGGGGTGGTCCTGGGGTAAGAAGAAACACTGGTGTGGTGGGGCTTGTAGTGGCTATGGAGAAGAAGTCCTCCTCACAGTTCCAAGGCAGAAAAGAGAGCTTGTTGTCACTCATAGACCAGAGTACAGGCCAGGAAAGGATTCAACTCCTCACCCTTCATCATAGCACCTTGGAAGAACTGAAAATTTTCAGGCCCCTAGAAGTATCTCTGAAAACAGCTACAAAAAACTCCTGAAGCTTGGGAAAATACATTTTCCACACTGGAAGCAGACTCCTACCTTAACAAAGAGTTTATAACTCAAGTACTTGACTGGGATCATGAGCAAACAAAGGTTCAAAAACAGTCAGACCACAGAATTTTTCTTTGGTAACAAAGAAGATCAAAACATATAACCAGAAGACAACAAATTCAAAGCTCCTACATCCAAAGCCTCCAAGAAAAATATGAATTGGTCCCAGGCCATGGAAGAGCTCAAAAAGGATTTTGAGAAGCAAGTAAGAGAAGTAGAGGAAAAACTGAGAGTGATGCAAGAAAATCATGAAAAACAAGTCAACAGATCGCTAAAGGAAACCCCAAAAAAATATATTGAGGAAAATAAGACCTTAATAATAGCCTAACCCAAAAGTCAAAAGAGGTCCAAAAAGCCAATGAGGAGAAGAATGTCTTCAAAATCAGAATTGGCCAAATGGAAAAGGAAGTCCAAAAGCCCATTGAAGAAAATACTTCCTTAAAAATTAGAATGGAGCAATTGGAAGCTAGTGACTTTATGAGAAATCAAGACATTGTAAAACAAAACCAAAAGAATGAAAAGATAGAAAACAATGTAAAATATCTCACTGGAAAAAAAAAACTCACCTGGAAAATAGATCCAAGGGAGATAATTTTAAAATTATTAGACTATCTGAAAACCATGATCAAAAAAAGAGCCTAGGCATCATCTTTCAAGAAAGTATCAAGGAAAACTACCCTGATATTTTAGAACCAGAGGGCAAAATAGAACTTGAAAGAATCCACCAATCACCTCTTGAAAAAGATCCCCAAAGGAAAACTTCTAGGAATATTGTGGTCAAATTCCAGAGTTCCTAGGTCAAGGATAAAATATTGCAAGCAGCCAGAAAGAAACAATTCAAGTATTGTGGAAATACAATCAGGATAACACAAGATTTACCAGCTTCCACATTAAGGGACCACTGGGCTTGGAATATGATATTCCAGAGGTCAAAGGAGATAGTATTACAGCCAAGAATCACCTACCCAGCAAAACTGAGTATAATCCCTCAGGGAGAAAAATAAAAATTCAGTGAAATAGAGGACTTTCAAGCATTCTTGATGAAAAGACCAGAGCTGAATAGAAAATTTGACTTTCAAATACAAGACTCAAAGAGAAGCATGAAAAGGTAAATAGGAAAGAGAAATCATAAGGGACTTATTGAGATTTAAGTGTTTACATTCCTGCATGGAAAGATAATATTTGTAACTCTTGAGTCTTTTGTCAGTATTAGGGTAGTGGGAGGGGAAAAATTGTATGTGTGTGTGTATAGATAGATAGATAGATAGACAGACAGACAGACAGACAGACAAACAGATAGATAGATAGATAGATAGATAGATAGATAGATAGATAGATAGATAGATAGATAGATAGATAGATAGATAGATAGATGACACAGGGTGAGTTAAAGATGAAGGGTTGATATCTGGAAAATAAAATTAAGGGGTGAGAGGATTATACTGGGAGTAGGAGAAAGTGAGAGGTAGAAGGGGGTAAATTATCTCACATGGAACTGAAAAAAATGCTTTTACAGTGGAGGGGAAATGGGGGAAGATGAGAGGGAATGAGTGAATCTTATTCTTATAGGATTTGGCTTAAGGAGGGAATAACATACATAATTGGGTATGGAAATCTATCTTACCCTACAGGAAAATAAGGGAGGAAAGGGACAAGAGAGCAGGGGGATGATAGAGGGGAGGGCAGATTGGGAGAGGGGGTAATTTGAAGCAAACACTTCTAAGGAGGGACCCAGTCAAAAGAAAGAAATAGAATAAATGGGGGGTGGGATAAGATGAAGGGAAATACAGTTAGTTTTCCACAGCATGACTACTATGGAAGTGTTTTGTATGACTACATATGTATAACCTGTATCGAATTGTTTGACTTTTCAATGAGGGTGGGTGAGGAGGGAGGAAGGGAGAAAATTTGGAACCCCAAATTTTAAAAACACATATTAGAAAAATTGTTTTCACATGCAACTGGGAAATAAGAAATATAGGAAATGGGGTATAGACATCTATTCTGCCATATAGGAAAATAGAAGTGAAAGAGGATAAGAGAAAGGAAAGGAGAGATAGAAGGGAGGGTAGATTAGGGAAAGGGGTGTACAGAATGCATGCTATCTTGGGGTGGGGGGAGGGATGAGATGGGGAGAAAAGTTGGAACTCAAAATCTTGTGGAAGTGAATGTTGAAAACTAAAAATAAATAAATTAATATTAATTCAAAAATAAATAAATAAATAAAGAGAAATAATGGACAACTTCAGCAACTTAATATTTAGTGATCATAGCTAGGTCATGTGAATATAATAATACTCTTTCTTCTCAATGCATTTCTGACACTATACTTTTGTGGTTCTTGTTCTACCTATTTGGTTTGTCTCAGTTCCCTTTCCTTGCTCAATATTCACATCATGTCAACTAACTGGGTATCCTGGACCTTCTCTTCTTTTTTTTTTTGTCTTTTGTTTTCTTTTGTTCTCTCCTCCCCCTCCTCCCCCTCTTCCTCCTCCCCTTCCTCCTCCTTCTCTTTTTCTTCTTCTTCTTCCTCCTCCTCCTCCTCCTCCTTCTCTCTCTCTCTCTCTCTCTCTCTCTCTCTCTCTCTCTCTCTTCCTCTCCTCTATTTATCAGTGACTTCATCAGCTCCCATGACTTTAGTTATCATCTCTATGGAAATTATATGTCTAGCTCCCCTTCCATTTCTCCCCTAATCTTCAATCATTAATCACCAACTGCTTATTAGACATTTTAAACTGGCTGTATCAGAGTCATATCAAAGTCAACCTGTCCATACAGACTCCATTATCTTACCCTACCCCTTTACAAAATTATCTGTTTTTGAATGTAGTACCTTCTTTACCCTTTGTTCCCCCAACTCATTGCCTAATAGCCTTAGATAGTTGGAAAGTTCTCCTCTGATGCCTTTTTTTCTTGCTCTTGAGTTTCACTACCTCTGGAATCAATGAGTAAATCACAAATCAAACATATGTTTCAGTCTCACTATGTACCAAGCATGGTGCTAAGTGTGAATGCAAAGAAAGTAAAAACAAAAACAAAAACAAAACTAGTCCCTCCCCTCAAGAAGCTCATATTCTAATAGGAGAGACAACAAGCTAAACATGTACATATAACATACATCAAGTGCATCTAAGTGCAAAATAGAATTTGAGGGAAAACTGTAAAAGTTGAGATGGAGATATAGTTAAATCCTCATGCAGAAGGTCAGATTTAAAGCAATTTTTAAAGGTATCCAAAGGAAGGGAGACAGTAGATATAAGGAGGGAGTCCATTCCAGGTATGTAAGATAACCAGTGGAAAAGGACATCATTTGAAGATATTCTGTTGTGGGTAAGGCTTATACGATGGCCAATTAAAAAATAATAAAATAATTATAATAGTAGGATAATTATATAATTATAAGAATAACAGTAGAATAAGTAAAGGGTAAGAAAACTCTAAGTATATAAAAGAGCCATGTTGTGAAGGGTTATTTAAAAGCCAAATATGTTTTCATAGTTTGTCTTGGAGGTAATACAGAATGGCTTTAGTTTATTGAATGGAAAAGGATAATGATGGTCAGCCCTTTATTTTAGGAAGATCGATCTGACAGGTGAATGGAGGATAGAGTAGTGGTAGTCATGACGGTCAACCAGAAGGCTCTTGAAAGAGTCAGCATATGACATGAAGGGCTGTACCAAGATATTGGCAGTGTGAATAGAGAGAAAGGAACATATGCAAGAGATTTTGTGGAGGTAGAAATAAGGAGAATTGCCAACAGATTGGATTTGTGGAGGACAGAAAGGGGTAAAAGGTAGGAGACATCTAGTTTTGCCTGTTTCAGTACAGGAATCTCTAGGTAAGGCACCTCACTCTTCCTTATGGTGAGCAGTTACTATTTCAAGATTCCTACTGAGGCCTTATGTAGATGACTACCTGGGAATAAAGTTATAGAGTCAATCTAAGCCCTGTGGCAAGTTCATTATCTTTTCTCTATTTCTGTATTTCCATATTTCCTATATTTCCATATGCTATCTAAAGCCTTAGGTCCCTGGTAAGGTGTGAACAGCTTCCTCTATACCTAAAAAAGGCTCCTCCTTCATATTTCAATGTCTCAAACTTAACCAGTTTCAACCGTTAGCTTTGCTAAATTACAACATGTAAAAACAGTTACATACAGAAGAATCACCTATTCTTTCTTTCAACCTCCCAAGATCCTAATCTTGTTATACTCAACTACTCCTCACTCT
The DNA here is from genome assembly GCF_900497805.2 of Vombatus ursinus. Lineage (NCBI taxonomy): Eukaryota > Metazoa > Chordata > Mammalia > Diprotodontia > Vombatidae > Vombatus > Vombatus ursinus. The sequence goes on from NW_020954582.1 coordinate 5,863,641, forward strand.
TACTCATTTCACAAATCCCATAAGTCAAAAGATCCACCTCTATATCTCACAACTGACTCTTTTTTGCTAATACAATCATCTTTCAGTTCTTATCAACTCTAGTTGAGATAATTGTTAATATCACATTAATGTGTTTCCTTTTCATTATTCTCTCCCAATTCCAGGCCAGGGAACTGCACAAATGATTTTCCTTGAGCACATATACAATCATGTCAATGGGAAACACCAGTAGCAACCTGATTATCTCTAGGATAAAACACAAACTCCTCTGTTTGTCTTTTAAAGTCCTTCCCAAGTCATTCCCACCTACTAACAGATTATTTCCCTTACTGCATTCCAATGGTGCTACTAAGATAGGCTTCTCTCTGCTCCTTCCAAAGAAAACCCATCTCCTGTTTAGTTCCTTTCCCTACTTGTCACTGCTTTCTCACTTCTAGTTTATAGATTATCTTTTCTCTTTAAGCTCTAGCTCCAGCCCAACCTTCTAGATAAATTCTATTTTGGCACTCTTAAACCCTCTCACCCAAAATTCCCATCAGTGCCTTCTCTTCACAAATTCATTTTGTATCCATTTGCTGTATATTTATTTTATTTATACCAGTGCAGTGGAAAAAACATTGGGGCCTAGAGTCAGGAAGACCTGGCTTCAAATCTAACCTCAGTCAATTAATAGATACATGACCCTGGGCAAGTCACTTAATCTGTTTGTTTCGCTTTCCTCAACTATAAAATAGGGATACTACCAGCAGCTACCAGTCAGGGATGATGTGAGAATCAAATGAGATGTTTAGAAAAGGCACTTAACAAAGTATTTGGCAAGTATACTTATTCTCCTCTCCTCTCCTTGTCTCACTCAGCAGGATGTAAACTCTTTGACAGCTGACATTGTTTTAATGGTGGTGGTGTTTGTTTAATCTGGTTTTACCTCCAGCACCCAAAGTAGTATTTTGACAGACAAGACATTCAACAAATTACTGTTGAATTGGCTAATTGATTTCTATCAGTTTAAGAAGTTATAAATACATCAGAAGAGTTTGTCCATTGTTATCTGACATAAAACATGCATGCCTTTCACTAATTTCCCACTTACTCCACACTTCAAGAAGCTTCAATAGCTCAGTGTTTCCTCCCCTCTTTTCATTTTGAAATTCTGAATGACCAGCTCTCTTTGATAATTATCTTCCTTTTAAAATATGGATAAATGTGGAATAGGTTATAGCACAGCTTGTGGGAAGAGGAAGTACTGAATAATTCAATTTGAAAGACAACGTAGTTCAGTGACAACATGGAGGAAGGGCTGTAGTAGAGTGCCTAATGTATCTGGACTTGGCCTTGAGTGTTGACATTTTCATCAGTTCATTAGATAAATGGAGAGATGATATGCTTATCAAATATCCTGAAGCTGGGAGAGATAACTAACAGGCTGAATAGCAGGATTGGGATAAAAAAAAAAAAAACCTCAACTGATTTGAGTGTGGAATCAGTTTTAATAAGATGAAATTTTGGAGGAGTAAATGAAATTCATTTCAGTTAGAAAAATAGATCACAGACGTATGGCGTAGAGGAAGCTTAGCTATACAGCAGCTCATTTAAAAATATCTTGAGTTTTAGTGGACTGTCATCTCCATATATTTGTTAACATTGCAATATTTTACCAAATCTGATGTGATTTTATGTTGCATTAAGAAAGTAATCTCCCAACATCACATAGGTGATGACCTCACTTTATGCTGTCCTGATCAATTCCCAACCAGAGTATGGAATTTGCTTGAGAAAAGACTTAAAGTATCCAAAGGACAAGTAGGAAACAAATAGCTACCTAGATCAATCCATATGAGGATGAGATTAAGAAACTGATGATTTTTTTTGGAAAATAGGAGAATTTGGGAGTTTATAATAGTTGGCCTCAAATATTTAATAGCTAATCATAGTAAAAGGTGTTCTGTGTTCTCATTTGGAAGAGAAGGCAGAAAAAGGAACAATAGGTGTAGTTGAAAAGCAAATGATTTAAGCTGGATAATAGGAGCAAGTCTGGAAGCATTCCCACAGTACAAATGTGGAACGCACTGCCTTGGGTGGCTAAGACCTCCTCTGCATTAGAAGTTTCTAAGGGATAAGGTCATTTGTGAAAACGTGTTGTAGAGAGGATTATTTTTCAGATATGAGTCTCACTGGATCATCACAAAGATCCCATCCAACTTTGAGGTTCTGCAATTCTGATTTGAGGGAATCAAAATTTAAGAAGTATAAACATAGAAAGTTTGTCTATATCATGTATACATTCTTACATAAATAAAAGAAGTTGATCCATGTCATAGAAACTCATTAAAATATGTGAACAAATGTGAAAGAAATGTAGGCAGATCTGAATTAGGACCCACTTTTTTTCTTTATTCTAATCATTAAAAATGAATTGGCGCATATGTTCTTATGTATCATTCACTTTTCAATCAGCAGGACCTAAAATTTTAGATTGATGTTATGTCCTGCTACCTCAGCAGGCCACTGCCATCACTATCCTGACATACAGTATTAAAAAGGCTATAAATATTAGTCTCTGTTGGGTTAAATATTTGGTCAAACAGGAAAAAAAAATGTAGTATACCAACTTATATTTACCCTGAGGAGGAAAATCTCTCAGTACATCAATGCAATGAAGCATAACCCTTCTCAAGGATGCCAGAGCACAGCTGTGCAGAGCAGAGTACCCAGTTGGCTTTTGCCAGGCAGTATTTTAAGACTCCTCTGGGCAGAACTGCTGTTTCCATCACCAGTTGCCTTGCTCATTAGGCCACCAGAATATGACTCCATCCAGTTAGTCCCACAGTTCAATTTGCAATTAGAGCTGAAGCCTGCCTTGTTTTAATGAATATAGTCAGAAGTGCCTCCTGTTTTGTTTTGTCTCTTCCCCCTTGTGGGTCCACCCAGGCAAGTTCTTTTCTCTGCAGGGGTCTCATTATTATATTGGGCCATTTTCTGTGGGGCTTTTTCCGGCTGTTCATTTTTTAAAGTGTTTTGGGTTCCTTTGGTGCACATGATAAGGCACTCTGTAAATCTAAATTATTGTCATTGTTGGTAATAGGCTCTATTCCCCCAAATGGCTTTGTATGTTGGCTTTTATGCCACCAACAATTGGGGGTGGGAGGGAAACAGGCAGAGTTTACTCCTGTTTTACAGAGCAATAATTAGTGTGCAGGTGGCTGCATATTGGAATAAGGTTGTGGTACTGAACAAGGCCACATGGTCTTCTATGCAGATGAACAGGAAGCACAAAAGAGCCTCGAGAGGTTCTTTGTGCAGCCAACACTTTCAAGATGTGCTTTGGGTTGCTAATATCTCATACTTATGTAGAAAAACCCAGGTTTTACAATTACATTTTTCACTCTCAGGACTTTGGGTTAACCAGGGCTCTATGAAATGCTATGTGCTTCTCCAAAAGGAACAATTCATAGTCCCTTTTAAGAATGGTCCAAGCTACAATGAACCTCATGTTCCTTGATGCTCCATAATTATTACCAAGATCAGAGTCTGCTCTTTCTGATCTAATCACTTTTCTGAGGGTTGTAGACAATGTATCCTGCTACACTGAAAAATAAGAGGGTTTGTACACTTTAAAAATAATCAGTTAGGCTTAAGGCAGTTTTGACTTAAATGGAAGACATGCCTTATTATTATTTTTATACCCTACTATTCAACTTGACCCCAGGTTGAATTGGAAAATAGATAGATAGATAGATAGATAGATAGATAGATAGATAGATAGATA